>NC_064631.1:4650983-4975702 GCF_023864275.1 Schistocerca cancellata
CCGATTCGTACTGTTTTGTCGTTTTCAAAGTCTTCTTGGCAAACTTGGTTAGCACATTCTCCCTCAAACTGAGTTAATTACTGCATTTTCGTACCATTACAGTAGTTTAAAAGGCTTAAGGAAGCATCTTTGTCACAACAGAAAGGTAGTTTGAAAATTGGGCTGGCGACATAACAAAAAAAAAAAAAAACAGGAAGGGAGCCAACAGCACCCGGGTTTCCCAGGCGGTCACCCATCCAAGTACTAGACGGGCCCGATGATGCTTAACTTCGGTGATCGGACGAGAACCGGTGTATTCATCATGGTATGGCCGTTGGCGCTCATCTAATGTAGGAGCACGGCAGAATTCTCGTTCGGCTTTTCTCCCAACACACAAAATGTTAGTTTTCGGCCGCATTTGACGAAAGCGCTTCCTTCCGCAACCGCCAGTTCCTCGAGGACGGCGCGGGAAGGCGCGCCCGGCGTCCCAGCAGAGTGACGGCCGAATTGGCGGGCGCACCGCCGCGTGTGTGAGACGCACTGCTGCTCGTTGCACCCCCTGTCATTCGCTGGGCGCGTGCAGCCTTTGACACAAGCGGAGGACGCATCTTGTCCCTGGTGTTCAGCGGAAGGCCTGTGCGGGGTGTGGCAGTGTCGTGCTGGAGGGCCCACTGGTAGCGATGTGGGCTTCCTCGCCTCGCCTCGCCTCGCCTCACACCAGGTGTCTGCGTAGTTTGCAGTGCATTCGCACCATTCCTGTCCCTGTCCCTGTCCCCGTCCCGACTTGTCCCGACTTTGCTCGACTGCCGCTCGCTGCCGCTCGGGTCGTGGTCCATATGACAGCGCAAGCACGACAAACGTCTGCGGGACGAGACGAGACGAGACGAGACGAGACGACTAAGGAATAAATTCGTGGTTACAAATCAAATTTGGAACTCTACACTCCTACACAACAATAGGCGGTGACGTATTTCAGAAATCACCTGCCGATTCGTACTGTTTTGTCGTTTTCAAAGTCTTTTTGGCAAACTTGGTTAGCACATTCTCCCTCAAACTGAGTTAATTACTGCATTTTCGTACCATTACAGTAGTTTAAAAGGCTTAAGGAAGCATCTTTGTCACAACAGAAAGGTAGTTTGAAATTTGGGATGGCGACATAACAAAAAAAAAAAAAAAAACAGGAAGGGAGCCAACAGCACCCGGGTTTCCCAGGCGGTCACCCATCCAAGTACTAGCCGGGCCCGATGATGCTTAACTTCGGTGATCGGACGAGAACCGGTGTATTCATCATGGTATGGCCGTTGGCGCTCATCTAATGTAGGAGCACGGCAGAATTCGCGTTCGGCTTTTCTCCCAACACACAAAATGTTAGTTTTCGGCCGCATTTGACGAAAGCGCTTCCTTCCGCAACCGCCAGTTCCTCGAGGACGGCGCGGGGAGGCGCGCCCGGCGTCCCAGCAGAGTGACGGCCGAATTGGCGGGCGCACCGCCGCGTGTGTGAGACGCACTGCTGCTCGTTGCACCCCCTGTCATTCGCTGGGCGCGTGCAGCCTTCGACACTAGCGGAGGACGCATCTTGTCCCTGGTGTTCAGCGGAGGGCCTGTGCGGGGTGTGGCAGTGTCGTGCTGGAGGGCCCACTGGTAGCGATGTGGGCTTCCTCGCCTCGCCTCGCCTCGCCTCGCCTCACACCAGGTGTCTGCGTAAGTTTGCAGTGCATTCGCACCATTCCTATCCCTGTCCCTGTCCCCGTCCCGACTTGTCCCGACTTTGCTCGACTGCCGCTCGCTGCCGCTCGGGTCGTAGTCCATATGACAGCGCAAGCACGACAAACGTCTGCGGGACGAGACGAGACGAGACGACTAAGGAATAAATTCGTGGTTACAAATCAAATTTGGAACTCTACACTCCTACACAACAATAGGCGGTGACGTATTTCAGAAATCATCTGCCGATTCGTACTGTTTTGTCGTTTTCAAAGTCTTCTTGGCAAACTTGGTTAGCACATTCTCCCTCAAACAGAGTTAATTACTGCATTTTCGTACCATTACAGTAGTTTAAAAGGCTTAAGGAAGCATCTTTGTCACAACAGAAAGGTAGTTTGAAAATTGGGCTGGCGACATAACAAAAAAAAAAAAACAGGAAGGGAGCCAACAGCACCCGGGTTTCCCAGGCGGTCACCCATCCAAGTACTAGACGGGCCCGATGATGCTTAACTTCGGTGATCGGACGAGAACCGGTGTATTCATCATGGTATGGCCGTTGGCGCTCATCTAATGTAGGAGCACGGCAGAATTCTCGTTCGGCTTTTCTCCCAACACACAAAATGTTAGTTTTCGGCCGCATTTGACGAAAGCGCTTCCTTCCGCAACCGCCAGTTCCTCGAGGACGGCGCGGGAAGGCGCGCCCGGCGTCCCAGCAGAGTGACGGCCGAATTGGCGGGCGCACCGCCGCGTGTGTGAGACGCACTGCTGCTCGTTGCACCCCCTGTCATTCGCTGGGCGCGTGCAGCCTTTGACACAAGCGGAGGACGCATCTTGTCCCTGGTGTTCAGCGGAAGGCCTGTGCGGGGTGTGGCAGTGTCGTGCTGGAGGGCCCACTGGTAGCGATGTGGGCTTCCTCGCCTCGCCTCGCCTCGCCTCACACAAGGTGTCTGCGTAGTTTGCAGTGCATTCGCACCATTCCTGTCCCTGTCCCTGTCCCCGTCCCGACTTGTCCCGACTTTGCTCGACTGCCGCTCGCTGCCGCTCGGGTCGTGGTCCATATGACAGCGCAAGCACGACAAACGTCTGCGGGACGAGACGAGACGAGACGAGACGAGACGACTAAGGAATAAATTCGTGGTTACAAATCAAATTTGGAACTCTACACTCCTACACAACAATAGGCGGTGACGTATTTCAGAAATCACCTGCCGATTCGTACTGTTTTGTCGTTTTCAAAGTCTTTTTGGCAAACTTGGTTAGCACATTCTCCCTCAAACTGAGTTAATTACTGCATTTTCGTACCATTACAGTAGTTTAAAAGGCTTAAGGAAGCATCTTTGTCACAACAGAAAGGTAGTTTGAAATTTGGGATGGCGACATAACAAAAAAAAAAAAAAAAACAGGAAGGGAGCCAACAGCACCCGGGTTTCCCAGGCGGTCACCCATCCAAGTACTAGCCGGGCCCGATGATGCTTAACTTCGGTGATCGGACGAGAACCGGTGTATTCATCATGGTATGGCCGTTGGCGCTCATCTAATGTAGGAGCACGGCAGAATTCGCGTTCGGCTTTTCTCCCAACACACAAAATGTTAGTTTTCGGCCGCATTTGACGAAAGCGCTTCCTTCCGCAACCGCCAGTTCCTCGAGGACGGCGCGGGGAGGCGCGCCCGGCGTCCCAGCAGAGTGACGGCCGAATTGGCGGGCGCACCGCCGCGTGTGTGAGACGCACTGCTGCTCGTTGCACCCCCTGTCATTCGCTGGGCGCGTGCAGCCTTCGACACTAGCGGAGGACGCATCTTGTCCCTGGTGTTCAGCGGAGGGCCTGTGCGGGGTGTGGCAGTGTCGTGCTGGAGGGCCCACTGGTAGCGATGTGGGCTTCCTCGCCTCGCCTCGCCTCGCCTCGCCTCGCCTCGCCTCGCCTCACACCAGGTGTCTGCGTAGTTTGCAGTGCATTCGCACCATTCCTATCCCTGTCCCTGTCCCCGTCCCGACTTGTCCCGACTTTGCTCGACTGCCGCTCGCTGCCGCTCGGGTCGTGGTCCATATGACAGCGCAAGCACGACAAACGTCTGCGGGACGAGACGAGACGAGACGAGACGACTAAGGAATAAGTTCGTGGTTACAAATCAAATTTGGAACTCAACACACCTACACAACAATAGGCGGTGACGTATTTCAGAAATCACCTGCCGATTCGTAGTGTTTTGTCGTTTTCAAAGTCTTCTTGGCAAACTTGGTTAGCACATTCTCCCTCAAACTGAGTTAATTACTGCATTTTCGTTCCATTACAGTAGTTTAAAAGGCTTAAGGAAGCATCTTTGTCACAACAGAAAGGTAGTTTGAAAATTGGGCTGGCGACATAACAAAAAAAAAAACAGTAAGGGAGCCAACAGCACCCGGGTTTCCCAGGCGGTCACCCATCCAAGTACTAGCCGGGCCCGATGATGCTTAACTTCGGTGATCGGACGAGAACCGGTGTATTCATCATGGTATGGCCGTTGGCGCTCATCTAATGTAGGAGCACGGCAGAATTCGCGTTCGGCTTTTCTCCCAACACTCAAAATGTTAGTTTTCGGCCGCATTTGACGAAAACGCTTCCTTCCGCAACCGCCAGTTCCTCGAGGACGGCGCGGGGAGGCGCGCCCGGCGTCCCAGCAGAGTGACGGCCGAATTGGCGGGCGCACCGCCGCGTGTGTGAGACGCACTGCTGCTCGTTGCACCCCCTGTCATTCGCTGGGCGCGTGCAGCCTTCGACACTAGCGGAGGACGCATCTTGTCCCTGGTGTTCAGCGGAGGGCCTGTGCGGGGTGTGGCAGTGTCGTGCTGGAGGGCCCACTGGTAGCGATGTGGGCTTCCTCGCCTCGCCTCGCCTCGCCTCGCCTCGCCTCGCCTCGCCTCACACCAGGTGTCTGCGTAGTTTGCAGTGCATTCGCACCATTCCTATCCCTGTCCCTGTCCCCGTCCCGACTTGTCCCGACTTTGCTCGACTGCCGCTCGCTGCCGCTCGGGTCGTGGTCCATATGACAGCGCAAGCACGACAAACGTCTGCGGGACGAGACGAGACGAGACGAGACGACTAAGGAATAAGTTCGTGGTTACAAATCAAATTTGGAACTCAACACACCTACACAACAATAGGCGGTGACGTATTTCAGAAATCACCTGCCGATTCGTAGTGTTTTGTCGTTTTCAAAGTCTTCTTGGCAAACTTGGTTAGCACATTCTCCCTCAAACTGAGTTAATTACTGCATTTTCGTTCCATTACAGTAGTTTAAAAGGCTTAAGGAAGCATCTTTGTCACAACAGAAAGGTAGTTTGAAAATTGGGCTGGCGACATAACAAAAAAAAAAACAGTAAGGGAGCCAACAGCACCCGGGTTTCCCAGGCGGTCACCCATCCAAGTACTAGCCGGGCCCGATGATGCTTAACTTCGGTGATCGGACGAGAACCGGTGTATTCATCATGGTATGGCCGTTGGCGCTCATCTAATGTAGGAGCACGGCAGAATTCGCGTTCGGCTTTTCTCCCAACACTCAAAATGTTAGTTTTCGGCCGCATTTGACGAAAGCGCTTCCTTCCGCAACCGCCAGTTCCTCGAGGACGGCGCGGGGAGGCGCGCCCGGCGTCCCAGCAGAGTGACGGCCGAATTGGCGGGCGCACCGCCGCGTGTGTGAGACGCACTGCTGCTCGTTGCACCCCCTGTCATTCGCTGGGCGCGTGCAGCCTTCGACACTAGCGGAGGACGCATCTTGTCCCTGGTGTTCAGCGGAGGGCCTGTGCGGGGTGTGGCAGTGTCGTGCTGGAGGGCCCACTGGTAGCGATGTGGGCTTCCTCGCCTCGCCTCGCCTCGCCTCGCCTCACACCAGGTGTCTGCGTAAGTTTGCAGTGCATTCGCACCATTCCTATCCCTGTCCCTGTCCCCGTCCCGACTTGTCCCGACTTTGCTCGACTGCCGCTCGCTGCCGCTCGGGTCGTAGTCCATATGACAGCGCAAGCACGACAAACGTCTGCGGGACGAGACGAGACGAGACGACTAAGGAATAAATTCGTGGTTACAAATCAAATTTGGAACTCTACACTCCTACACAACAATAGGCGGTGACGTATTTCAGAAATCATCTGCCGATTCGTACTGTTTTGTCGTTTTCAAAGTCTTCTTGGCAAACTTGGTTAGCACATTCTCCCTCAAACAGAGTTAATTACTGCATTTTCGTACCATTACAGTAGTTTAAAAGGCTTAAGGAAGCATCTTTGTCACAACAGAAAGGTAGTTTGAAAATTGGGCTGGCGACATAACAAAAAAAAAAAAACAGGAAGGGAGCCAACAGCACCCGGGTTTCCCAGGCGGTCACCCATCCAAGTACTAGACGGGCCCGATGATGCTTAACTTCGGTGATCGGACGAGAACCGGTGTATTCATCATGGTATGGCCGTTGGCGCTCATCTAATGTAGGAGCACGGCAGAATTCTCGTTCGGCTTTTCTCCCAACACACAAAATGTTAGTTTTCGGCCGCATTTGACGAAAGCGCTTCCTTCCGCAACCGCCAGTTCCTCGAGGACGGCGCGGGAAGGCGCGCCCGGCGTCCCAGCAGAGTGACGGCCGAATTGGCGGGCGCACCGCCGCGTGTGTGAGACGCACTGCTGCTCGTTGCACCCCCTGTCATTCGCTGGGCGCGTGCAGCCTTTGACACAAGCGGAGGACGCATCTTGTCCCTGGTGTTCAGCGGAAGGCCTGTGCGGGGTGTGGCAGTGTCGTGCTGGAGGGCCCACTGGTAGCGATGTGGGCTTCCTCGCCTCGCCTCGCCTCGCCTCACACCAGGTGTCTGCGTAGTTTGCAGTGCATTCGCACCATTCCTGTCCCTGTCCCTGTCCCCGTCCCGACTTGTCCCGACTTTGCTCGACTGCCGCTCGCTGCCGCTCGGGTCGTGGTCCATATGACAGCGCAAGCACGACAAACGTCTGCGGGACGAGACGAGACGAGACGAGACGAGACGACTAAGGAATAAATTCGTGGTTACAAATCAAATTTGGAACTCTACACTCCTACACAACAATAGGCGGTGACGTATTTCAGAAATCACCTGCCGATTCGTACTGTTTTGTCGTTTTCAAAGTCTTTTTGGCAAACTTGGTTAGCACATTCTCCCTCAAACTGAGTTAATTACTGCATTTTCGTACCATTACAGTAGTTTAAAAGGCTTAAGGAAGCATCTTTGTCACAACAGAAAGGTAGTTTGAAATTTGGGATGGCGACATAACAAAAAAAAAAAAAAAACAGGAAGGGAGCCAACAGCACCCGGGTTTCCCAGGCGGTCACCCATCCAAGTACTAGCCGGGCCCGATGATGCTTAACTTCGGTGATCGGACGAGAACCGGCGTATTCATCATGGTATGGCCGTTGGCGCTCATCTAATGTAGGAGCACGGCAGAATTCGCGTTCGGCTTTTCTCCCAACACACAAAATGTTAGTTTTCGGCCGCATTTGACGAAAGCGCTTCCTTCCGCAACCGCCAGTTCCTCGAGGACGGCGCGGGGAGGCGCGCCCGGCGTCCCAGCAGAGTGACGGCCGAATTGGCGGGCGCACCGCTGCGTGTGTGAGACGCACTGCTGCTCGTTGCACCCCCTGTCATTCGCTGGGCGCGTGCAGCCTTCGACACTAGCGGAGGACGCATCTTGTCCCTGGTGTTCAGCGGAGGGCCTGTGCGGGGTGTGGCAGTGTCGTGCTGGAGGGCCCACTGGTAGCGATGTGGGCTTCCTCGCCTCGCCTCGCCTCGCCTCGCCTCGCCTCACACCAGGTGTCTGCGTAGTTTGCAGTGCATTCGCACCATTCCTATCCCTGTCCCTGTCCCCGTCCCGACTTGTCCCGACTTTGCTCGACTGCCGCTCGCTGCCACTCGGGTCGTGGTCCATATGACAGCGCAAGCACGACAAACGTCTGCGGGACGAGACGAGACGAGACGAGACGACTAAGGAATAAGTTCGTGGTTACAAATCAAATTTGGAACTCAACACACCTACACAACAATAGGCGGTGAAATATTTCAGAAATCACCTGCCGATTCGTAGTGTTTTGTCGTTTTCAAAGTCTTCTTGGCAAACTTGGTTAGCACATTCTCCCTCAAACTGAGTTAATTACTGCATTTTCGTTCCATTACAGTAGTTTAAAAGGCTTAAGGAAGCATCTTTGTCACAACAGAAAGGTAGTTTGAAAATTGGGCTGGCGACATAACAAAAAAAAACAGTAAGGGAGCCAACAGCACCCGGGTTTCCCAGGCGGTCACCCATCCAAGTACTAGCCGGGCCCGATGATGCTTAACTTCGGTGATCGGACGAGAACCGGTGTATTCATCATGGTATGGCCGTTGGCGCTCATCTAATGTAGGAGCACGGCAGAATTCGCGTTCGGCTTTTCTCCCAACACACAAAATGTTAGTTTTCGGCCGCATTTGACGAAAGCGCTTCCTTCCGCAACCGCCAGTTCCTCGAGGACGGCGCGGGGAGGCGCGCCCGGCGTCCCAGCAGAGTGACGGCCGAATTGGCGGGCGCACCGCCGCGTGTGTGAGACGCACTGCTGCTCGTTGCACCCCCTGTCATTCGCTGGGCGCGTGCAGCCTTCGACACTAGCGGAGGACGCATCTTGTCCCTGGTGTTCAGCGGAGGGCCTGTGCGGGGTGTGGCAGTGTCGTGCTGGAGGGCCCACTGGTAGCGATGTGGGCTTCCTCGCCTCGCCTCGCCTCGCCTCGCCTCACACCAGGTGTCTGCGTAAGTTTGCAGTGCATTCGCACCATTCCTATCCCTGTCCCTGTCCCCGTCCCGACTTGTCCCGACTTTGCTCGACTGCCGCTCGCTGCCGCTCGGGTCGTAGTCCATATGACAGCGCAAGCACGACAAACGTCTGCGGGACGAGACGAGACGAGACGACTAAGGAATAAATTCGTGGTTACAAATCAAATTTGGAACTCTACACTCCTACACAACAATAGGCGGTGACGTATTTCAGAAATCATCTGCCGATTCGTACTGTTTTGTCGTTTTCAAAGTCTTCTTGGCAAACTTGGTTAGCACATTCTCCCTCAAACAGAGTTAATTACTGCATTTTCGTACCATTTCAGTAGTTTAAAAGGCTTAAGGAAGCATCTTTGTCACAACAGAAAGGTAGTTTGAAAATTGGGCTGGCGACATAACAAAAAAAAAAAACAGGAAGGGAGCCAACAGCACCCGGGTTTCCCAGGCGGTCACCCATCCAAGTACTAGACGGGCCCGATGATGCTTAACTTCGGTGATCGGACGAGAACCGGTGTATTCATCATGGTATGGCCGTTGGCGCTCATCTAATGTAGGAGCACGGCAGAATTCTCGTTCGGCTTTTCTCCCAACACACAAAATGTTAGTTTTCGGCCGCATTTGACGAAAGCGCTTCCTTCCGCAACCGACAGTTCCTCGAGGACGGCGCGGGAAGGCGCGCCCGGCGTCCCAGCAGAGTGACGGCCGAATTGGCGGGCGCACCGCCGCGTGTGTGAGACGCACTGCTGCTCGTTGCACCCCCTGTCATTCGCTGGGCGCGTGCAGCCTTTGACACAAGCGGAGGACGCATCTTGTCCCTGGTGTTCAGCGGAAGGCCTGTGCGGGGTGTGGCAGTGTCGTGCTGGAGGGCCCACTGGTAGCGATGTGGGCTTCCTCGCCTCGCCTCGCCTCGCCTCACACAAGGTGTCTGCGTAGTTTGCAGTGCATTCGCACCATTCCTGTCCCTGTCCCTGTCCCCGTCCCGACTTGTCCCGACTTTGCTCGACTGCCGCTCGCTGCCGCTCGGGTCGTGGTCCATATGACAGCGCAAGCACGACAAACGTCTGCGGGACGAGACGAGACGAGACGAGACGAGACGACTAAGGAATAAATTCGTGGTTACAAATCAAATTTGGAACTCTACACTCCTACACAACAATAGGCGGTGACGTATTTCAGAAATCACCTGCCGATTCGTACTGTTTTGTCGTTTTCAAAGTCTTCTTGGCAAACTTGGTTAGCACATTCTCCCTCAAACTGAGTTAATTACTGCATTTTCGTACCATTACAGTAGTTTAAAAGGCTTAAGGAAGCATCTTTGTCACAACAGAAAGGTAGTTTGAAATTTGGGATGGCGACATAACAAAAAAAAAAAAAAAACAGGAAGGGAGCCAACAGCACCCGGGTTTCCCAGGCGGTCACCCATCCAAGTACTAGCCGGGCCCGATGATGCTTAACTTCGGTGATCGGACGAGAACCGGCGTATTCATCATGGTATGGCCGTTGGCGCTCATCTAATGTAGGAGCACGGCAGAATTCGCGTTCGGCTTTTCTCCCAACACACAAAATGTTAGTTTTCGGCCGCATTTGACGAAAGCACTTCCTTCCGCAACCGCCAGTTCCTCGAGGACGGCGCGGGGAGGCGCGCCCGGCGTCCCAGCAGAGTGACGGCCGAATTGGCGGGCGCACCGCTGCGTGTGTGAGACGCACTGCTGCTCGTTGCACCCCCTGTCATTCGCTGGGCGCGTGCAGCCTTCGACACTAGCGGAGGACGCATCTTGTCCCTGGTGTTCAGCGGAGGGCCTGTGCGGGGTGTGGCAGTGTCGTGCTGGAGGGCCCACTGGTAGCGATGTGGGCTTCCTCGCCTCGCCTCGCCTCGCCTCGCCTCGCCTCACACCAGGTGTCTGCGTAGTTTGCAGTGCATTCGCACCATTCCTATCCCTGTCCCTGTCCCCGTCCCGACTTGTCCCGACTTTGCTCGACTGCCGCTCGCTGCCACTCGGGTCGTGGTCCATATGACAGCGCAAGCACGACAAACGTCTGCGGGACGAGACGAGACGAGACGAGACGACTAAGGAATAAGTTCGTGGTTACAAATCAAATTTGGAACTCAACACACCTACACAACAATAGGCGGTGAAATATTTCAGAAATCACCTGCCGATTCGTAGTGTTTTGTCGTTTTCAAAGTCTTCTTGGCAAACTTGGTTAGCACATTCTCCCTCAAACTGAGTTAATTACTGCATTTTCGTTCCATTACAGTAGTTTAAAAGGCTTAAGGAAGCATCTTTGTCACAACAGAAAGGTAGTTTGAAAATTGGGCTGGCGACATAACAAAAAAAAACAGTAAGGGAGCCAACAGCACCCGGGTTTCCCAGGCGGTCACCCATCCAAGTACTAGCCGGGCCCGATGATGCTTAACTTCGGTGATCGGACGAGAACCGGTGTATTCATCATGGTATGGCCGTTGGCGCTCATCTAATGTAGGAGCACGGCAGAATTCGCGTTCGGCTTTTCTCCCAACACACAAAATGTTAGTTTTCGGCCGCATTTGACGAAAGCGCTTCCTTCCGCAACCGCCAGTTCCTCGAGGACGGCGCGGGGAGGCGCGCCCGGCGTCCCAGCAGAGTGACGGCCGAATTGGCGGGCGCACCGCCGCGTGTGTGAGACGCACTGCTGCTCGTTGCACCCCCTGTCATTCGCTGGGCGCGTGCAGCCTTCGACACTAGCGGAGGACGCATCTTGTCCCTGGTGTTCAGCGGAGGGCCTGTGCGGGGTGTGGCAGTGTCGTGCTGGAGGGCCCACTGGTAGCGATGTGGGCTTCCTCGCCTCGCCTCGCCTCGCCTCGCCTCACACCAGGTGTCTGCGTAAGTTTGCAGTGCATTCGCACCATTCCTATCCCTGTCCCTGTCCCCGTCCCGACTTGTCCCGACTTTGCTCGACTGCCGCTCGCTGCCGCTCGGGTCGTAGTCCATATGACAGCGCAAGCACGACAAACGTCTGCGGGACGAGACGAGACGAGACGACTAAGGAATAAATTCGTGGTTACAAATCAAATTTGGAACTCTACACTCCTACACAACAATAGGCGGTGACGTATTTCAGAAATCATCTGCCGATTCGTACTGTTTTGTCGTTTTCAAAGTCTTCTTGGCAAACTTGGTTAGCACATTCTCCCTCAAACAGAGTTAATTACTGCATTTTCGTACCATTTCAGTAGTTTAAAAGGCTTAAGGAAGCATCTTTGTCACAACAGAAAGGTAGTTTGAAAATTGGGCTGGCGACATAACAAAAAAAAAAAACAGGAAGGGAGCCAACAGCACCCGGGTTTCCCAGGCGGTCACCCATCCAAGTACTAGACGGGCCCGATGATGCTTAACTTCGGTGATCGGACGAGAACCGGTGTATTCATCATGGTATGGCCGTTGGCGCTCATCTAATGTAGGAGCACGGCAGAATTCTCGTTCGGCTTTTCTCCCAACACACAAAATGTTAGTTTTCGGCCGCATTTGACGAAAGCGCTTCCTTCCGCAACCGACAGTTCCTCGAGGACGGCGCGGGAAGGCGCGCCCGGCGTCCCAGCAGAGTGACGGCCGAATTGGCGGGCGCACCGCCGCGTGTGTGAGACGCACTGCTGCTCGTTGCACCCCCTGTCATTCGCTGGGCGCGTGCAGCCTTTGACACAAGCGGAGGACGCATCTTGTCCCTGGTGTTCAGCGGAAGGCCTGTGCGGGGTGTGGCAGTGTCGTGCTGGAGGGCCCACTGGTAGCGATGTGGGCTTCCTCGCCTCGCCTCGCCTCGCCTCACACAAGGTGTCTGCGTAGTTTGCAGTGCATTCGCACCATTCCTGTCCCTGTCCCTGTCCCCGTCCCGACTTGTCCCGACTTTGCTCGACTGCCGCTCGCTGCCGCTCGGGTCGTGGTCCATATGACAGCGCAAGCACGACAAACGTCTGCGGGACGAGACGAGACGAGACGAGACGAGACGACTAAGGAATAAATTCGTGGTTACAAATCAAATTTGGAACTCTACACTCCTACACAACAATAGGCGGTGACGTATTTCAGAAATCACCTGCCGATTCGTACTGTTTTGTCGTTTTCAAAGTCTTCTTGGCAAACTTGGTTAGCACATTCTCCCTCAAACTGAGTTAATTACTGCATTTTCGTACCATTACAGTAGTTTAAAAGGCTTAAGGAAGCATCTTTGTCACAACAGAAAGGTAGTTTGAAATTTGGGATGGCGACATAACAAAAAAGAAAAAAACAGGAAGGGAGCCAACAGCACCCGGGTTTCCCAGGCGGTCACCCATCCAAGTACTAGCCGGGCCCGATGATGCTTAACTTCGGTGATCGGACGAGAACCGGTGTATTCATCATGGTATGGCCGTTGGCGCTCATCTAATGTAGGAGCACGGCAGAATTCGCGTTCGGCTTTTCTCCCAACACACAAAATGTTAGTTTTCGGCCGCATTTGACGAAAGCGCTTCCTTCCGCAACCGCCAGTTCCTCGAGGACGGCGCGGGGAGGCGCGCCCGGCGTCCCAGCAGAGTGACGGCCGAATTGGCGGGCGCACCGCCGCGTGTGTGAGACGCACTGCTGCTCGTTGCACCCCCTGTCATTCGCTGGGCGCGTGCAGCCTTCGACACTAGCGGAGGACGCATCTTGTCCCTGGTGTTCAGCGGAGGGCCTGTGCGGGGTGTGGCAGTGTCGTGCTGGAGGGCCCACTGGTAGCGATGTGGGCTTCCTCGCCTCGCCTCGCCTCGCCTCGCCTCGCCTCACACCAGGTGTCTGCGTAGTTTGCAGTGCATTCGCACCATTCCTATCCCTGTCCCTGTCCCCGTCCCGACTTGTCCCGACTTTGCTCGACTGCCGCTCGCTGCCACTCGGGTCGTGGTCCATATGACAGCGCAAGCACGACAAACGTCTGCGGGACGAGACGAGACGAGACGAGACGACTAAGGAATAAGTTCGTGGTTACAAATCAAATTTGGAACTCAACACACCTACACAACAATAGGCGGTGAAATATTTCAGAAATCACCTGCCGATTCGTAGTGTTTTGTCGTTTTCAAAGTCTTCTTGGCAAACTTGGTTAGCACATTCTCCCTCAAACAGAGTTAATTACTGCATTTTCGTTCCATTACAGTAGTTTAAAAGGCTTAAGGAAGCATCTTTGTCACAACAGAAAGGTAGTTTGAAAATTGGGCTGGCGACATAACAAAAAAAAACAGTAAGGGAGCCAACAGCACCCGGGTTTCCCAGGCGGTCACCCATCCAAGTACTAGCCGGGCCCGATGATGCTTAACTTCGGTGATCGGACGAGAACCGGTGTATTCATCATGGTATGGCCGTTGGCGCTCATCTAATGTAGGAGCACGGCAGAATTCGCGTTCGGCTTTTCTCCCAACACACAAAATGTTAGTTTTCGGCCGCATTTGACGAAAGCGCTTCCTTCCGCAACCGCCAGTTCCTCGAGGACGGCGCGGGGAGGCGCGCCCGGCGTCCCAGCAGAGTGACGGCCGAATTGGCGGGCGCACCGCCGCGTGTGTGAGACGCACTGCTGCTCGTTGCACCCCCTGTCATTCGCTGGGCGCGTGCAGCCTTCGACACTAGCGGAGGACGCATCTTGTCCCTGGTGTTCAGCGGAGGGCCTGTGCGGGGTGTGGCAGTGTCGTGCTGGAGGGCCCACTGGTAGCGATGTGGGCTTCCTCGCCTCGCCTCGCCTCGCCTCGCCTCACACCAGGTGTCTGCGTAAGTTTGCAGTGCATTCGCACCATTCCTATCCCTGTCCCTGTCCCCGTCCCGACTTGTCCCGACTTTGCTCGACTGCCGCTCGCTGCCGCTCGGGTCGTAGTCCATATGACAGCGCAAGCACGACAAACGTCTGCGGGACGAGACGAGACGAGACGAGACGAGACGACTAAGGAATAAATTCGTGGTTACAAATCAAATTTGGAACTCTACACTCCTACACAACAATAGGCGGTGACGTATTTCAGAAATCATCTGCCGATTCGTACTGTTTTGTCGTTTTCAAAGTCTTCTTGGCAAACTTGGTTAGCACATTCTCCCTCAAACAGAGTTAATTACTGCATTTTCGTACCATTTCAGTAGTTTAAAAGGCTTAAGGAAGCATCTTTGTCACAACAGAAAGGTAGTTTGAAAATTGGGCTGGCGACATAACAAAAAAAAAAAACAGGAAGGGAGCCAACAGCACCCGGGTTTCCCAGGCGGTCACCCATCCAAGTACTAGACGGGCCCGATGATGCTTAACTTCGGTGATCGGACGAGAACCGGTGTATTCATCATGGTATGGCCGTTGGCGCTCATCTAATGTAGGAGCACGGCAGAATTCTCGTTCGGCTTTTCTCCCAACACACAAAATGTTAGTTTTCGGCCGCATTTGACGAAAGCGCTTCCTTCCGCAACCGACAGTTCCTCGAGGACGGCGCGGGAAGGCGCGCCCGGCGTCCCAGCAGAGTGACGGCCGAATTGGCGGGCGCACCGCCGCGTGTGTGAGACGCACTGCTGCTCGTTGCACCCCCTGTCATTCGCTGGGCGCGTGCAGCCTTTGACACAAGCGGAGGACGCATCTTGTCCCTGGTGTTCAGCGGAAGGCCTGTGCGGGGTGTGGCAGTGTCGTGCTGGAGGGCCCACTGGTAGCGATGTGGGCTTCCTCGCCTCGCCTCGCCTCGCCTCGCCTCGCCTCACACCAGGTGTCTGCGTAGTTTGCAGTGCATTCGCACCATTCCTGTCCCTGTCCCTGTCCCCGTCCCGACTTGTCCCGACTTTGCTCGACTGCCGCTCGCTGCCGCTCGGGTCGTGGTCCATATGACAGCGCAAGCACGACAAACGTCTGCGGGACGAGACGAGACGAGACGAGACGAGACGACTAAGGAATAAATTCGTGGTTACAAATCAAATTTGGAACTCTACACTCCTACACAACAATAGGCGGTGACGTATTTCAGAAATCACCTGCCGATTCGTACTGTTTTGTCGTTTTCAAAGTCTTCTTGGCAAACTTGGTTAGCACATTCTCCCTCAAACTGAGTTAATTACTGCATTTTCGTACCATTACAGTAGTTTAAAAGGCTTAAGGAAGCATCTTTGTCACAACAGAAAGGTAGTTTGAAATTTGGGATGGCGACATAACAAAAAAGAAAAAAACAGGAAGGGAGCCAACAGCACCCGGGTTTCCCAGGCGGTCACCCATCCAAGTACTAGCCGGGCCCGATGATGCTTAACTTCGGTGATCGGACGAGAACCGGTGTATTCATCATGGTATGGCCGTTGGCGCTCATCTAATGTAGGAGCACGGCAGAATTCGCGTTCGGCTTTTCTCCCAACACACAAAATGTTAGTTTTCGGCCGCATTTGACGAAAGCGCTTCCTTCCGCAACCGCCACTTCCTCGAGGACGGCGCGGGGAGGCGCGCCCGGCGTCCCAGCAGAGTGACGGCCGAATTGGCGGGCGCACCGCCGCGTGTGTGAGACGCACTGCTGCTCGTTGCACCCCCTGTCATTCGCTGGGCGCGTGCAGCCTTCGACACTAGCGGAGGACGCATCTTGTCCCTGGTGTTCAGCGGAGGGCCTGTGCGGGGTGTGGCAGTGTCGTGCTGGAGGGCCCACTGGTAGCGATGTGGGCTTCCTCGCCTCGCCTCGCCTCGCCTCGCCTCGCCTCACACCAGGTGTCTGCGTAGTTTGCAGTGCATTCGCACCATTCCTATCCCTGTCCCTGTCCCCGTCCGGACTTGTCCCGACTTTGCTCGACTGCCGCTCGCTGCCGCTCGGGTCGTGGTCCATATGACAGCGCAAGCACGACAAACGTCTGCGGGACGAGACGAGACGAGACGAGACGACTAAGGAATAAGTTCGTGGTTACAAATCAAATTTGGAACTCAACACACCTACACAACAATAGGCGGTGACGTATTTCAGAAATCACCTGCCGATTCGTAGTGTTTTGTCGTTTTCAAAGTCTTCTTGGCAAACTTGGTTAGCACATTCTCCCTCAAACTGAGTTAATTACTGCATTTTCGTTCCATTACAGTAGTTTAAAAGGCTTAAGGAAGCATCTTTGTCACAACAGAAAGGTAGTTTGAAAATTGGGCTGGCGACATAACAAAAAAAAAACAGTAAGGGAGCCAACAGCACCCGGGTTTCCCAGGCGGTCACCCATCCAAGTACTAGCCGGGCCCGATGATGCTTAACTTCGGTGATCGGACGAGAACCGGTGTATTCATCATGGTATGGCCGTTGGCGCTCATCTAATGTAGGAGCACGGCAGAATTCGCGTTCGGCTTTTCTCCCAACACACAAAATGTTAGTTTTCGGCCGCATTTGACGAAAGCGCTTCCTTCCGCAACCGCCAGTTCCTCGAGGACGGCGCGGGGAGGCGCGCCCGGCGTCCCAGCAGAGTGACGGCCGAATTGGCGGGCGCACCGCCGCGTGTGTGAGACGCACTGCTGCTCGTTGCACCCCCTGTCATTCGCTGGGCGCGTGCAGCCTTCGACACTAGCGGAGGACGCATCTTGTCCCTGGTGTTCAGCGGAGGGCCTGTGCGGTGTGTGGCAGTGTCGTGCTGGAGGGCCCACTGGTAGCGATGTGGGCTTCCTCGCCTCGCCTCGCCTCGCCTCGCCTCACACCAGGTGTCTGCGTAAGTTTGCAGTGCATTCGCACCATTCCTATCCCTGTCCCTGTCCCCGTCCCGACTTGTCCCGACTTTGCTCGACTGCCGCTCGCTGCCGCTCGGGTCGTAGTCCATATGACAGCGCAAGCACGACAAACGTCTGCGGGACGAGACGAGACGAGACGACTAAGGAATAAATTCGTGGTTACAAATCAAATTTGGAACTCTACACTCCCACACAACAATAGGCGGTGACGTATTTCAGAAATCATCTGCCGATTCGTACTGTTTTGTCGTTTTCAAAGTCTTCTTGGCAAACTTGGTTAGCACATTCTCCCTCAAACAGAGTTAATTACTGCATTTTCGTACCATTACAGTAGTTTAAAAGGCTTAAGGAAGCATCTTTGTCACAACAGAAAGGTAGTTTGAAAATTGGGCTGGCGACATAACAAAAAAAAAAAACAGGAAGGGAGCCAACAGCACCCGGGTTTCCCAGGCGGTCACCCATCCAAGTACTAGACGGGCCCGATGATGCTTAACTTCGGTGATCGGACGAGAACCGGTGTATTCATCATGGTATGGCCGTTGGCGCTCATCTAATGTAGGAGCACGGCAGAATTCTCGTTCGGCTTTTCTCCCAACACACAAAATGTTAGTTTTCGGCCGCATTTGACGAAAGCGCTTCCTTCCGCAACCGCCAGTTCCTCGAGGACGGCGCGGGAAGGCGCGCCCGGCGTCCCAGCAGAGTGACGGCCGAATTGGCGGGCGCACCGCCGCGTGTGTGAGACGCACTGCTGCTCGTTGCACCCCCTGTCATTCGCTGGGCGCGTGCAGCCTTTGACACAAGCGGAGGACGCATCTTGTCCCTGGTGTTCAGCGGAAGGCCTGTGCGGGGTGTGGCAGTGTCGTGCTGGAGGGCCCACTGGTAGCGATGTGGGCTTCCTCGCCTCGCCTCGCCTCGCCTCGCCACGCCTCACACCAGGTGTCTGCGTAGTTTGCAGTGCATTCGCACCATTCCTGTCCCTGTCCCTGTCCCCGTCCCGACTTGTCCCGAGAGTGACGGCCGAATTGGCGGGCGCACCGCCGCGTGTGTGAGACGCACTGCTGCTCGTTGCACCCCCTGTCATTCGCTGGGCGCGTGCAGCCTTTGACACAAGCGGAGGACGCATCTTGTCCTTGGTGTTCAGCGGAAGGCCTGTGCGGGGTGTGGCAGTGTCGTGCTGGAGGGCCCACTGGTAGCGATGTGGGCTTCCTCGCCTCGCCTCGCCTCGCCTCGCCTCGCCTCACACCAGGTGTCTGCGTAGTTTGCAGTGCATTCGCACCATTCCTGTCCCTGTCCCTGTCCCCGTCCCGACTTGTCCCGACTTTGCTCGACTGCCGCTCGCTGCCGCTCGGGTCGTGGTCCATATGACAGCGCAAGCACGACAAACGTCTGCGGGACGAGACGAGACGAGACGAGACGAGACGACTAAGGAATAAATTCGTGGTTACAAATCAAATTTGGTACTCTACACTCCTACACAACAATAGGCGGTGACGTATTTCAGAAATCACCTGCCGATTCGTACAGTTTTGTCGTTTTCAAAGTCTTTTTGGCAAACTTGGTTAGCACATTCTCCCTCAAACTGAGTTAATTACTTCATTTTCGTACCATTACAGTAGTTTAAAAGGCTTAAGGAAGCATCTTTGTCACAACAGAAAGGTGGTTTGAAATTTGGGATGGCGACATAACAAAAAAAAAAAAAACAGGAAGGGAGCCAACAGCACCCGGGTTTCCCAGGCGGTCACCCATCCAAGTACTAGCCGGGCCCGATGATGCTTAACTTCGGTGATCGGACGAGAACCGGTGTATTCATCATGGTATGGCCGTTGGCGCTCATCTAATGTAGGAGCACGGCAGAATTCGCGTTCGGCTTCTCTCCCAACACACAAAATGTTAGTTTTCGGCCGCATTTGACGAAAGCGCTTCCTTCCGCAACCGCCACTTCCTCGAGGACGGCGCGGGGAGGCGCGCCCGGCGTCCCAGCAGAGTGACGGCCGAATTGGCGGGCGCACCGCCGCGTGTGTGAGACGCACTGCTGCTCGTTGCACCCCCTGTCATTCGCTGGGCGCGTGCAGCCTTCGACACTAGCGGAGGACGCATCTTGTCCCTGGTGTTCAGCGGAGGGCCTGTGCGGGGTGTGGCAGTGTCGTGCTGGAGGGCCCACTGGTAGCGATGTGGGCTTCCTCGCCTCGCCTCGCCTCGCCTCGCCTCGCCTCGCCTCACACCAGGTGTCTGCGTAGTTTGCAGTGCATTCGCACCATTCCTATACCTGTCCCTGTCTCCGTCCCGACTTGTCCCGACTTTGCTCGACTGCCGCTCGCTGCCGCTCGGGTCGTGGTCCATATGACAGCGCAAGCACGACAAACGTCTGCGGGACGAGACGAGACGAGACGAGACGACTAAGGAATAAGTTCGTGGTTACAAATCAAATTTGGAACTCAACACACCTACACAACAATAGGCGGTGACGTATTTCAGAAATCACCTGCCGATTCGTAGTGTTTTGTCGTTTTCAAAGTCTTCTTGGCAAACTTGGTTAGCACATTCTCCCTCAAACTGAGTTAATTACTGCATTTTCGTTCCATTACAGTAGTTTAAAAGGCTTAAGGAAGCATCTTTGTCACAACAGAAAGGTAGTTTGAAAATTGGGCTGGCGACATAACAAAAAAAAAACAGTAAGGGAGCCAACAGCACCCGGGTTTCCCAGGCGGTCACCCATCCAAGTACTAGCCGGGCCCGATGATGCTTAACTTCGGTGATCGGACGAGAACCGGTGTATTCATCATGGTATGGCCGTTGGCGCTCATCTAATGTAGGAGCACGGCAGAATTCGCGTTCGGCTTTTCTCCCAACACACAAAATGTTAGTTTTCGGCCGCATTTGACGAAAGCGCTTCCTTCCGCAACCGCCAGTTCCTCGAGGACGGCGCGGGGAGGCGCGCCCGGCGTCCCAGCAGAGTGACGGCCGAATTGGCGGGCGCACCGCCGCGTGTGTGAGACGCACTGCTGCTCGTTGCACCCCCTGTCATTCGCTGGGCGCGTGCAGCCTTCGACACTAGCGGAGGACGCATCTTGTCCCTGGTGTTCAGCGGAGGGCCGGTGCGGGGTGTGGCAGTGTCGTGCTGGAGGGCCCACTGGTAGCGATGTGGGCTTCCTCGCCTCGCCTCGCCTCGCCTCGCCTCGCCTCGCCTCACACCAGGTGTCTGCGTAGTTTGCAGTGCATTCGCACCATTCCTATCCCTGTCCCTGTCCCCGTCCCGACTTGTCCCGACTTTGCTCGACTGCCGCTCGCTGCCGCTCGGGTCGTGGTCCATATGACAGCGCAAGCACGACAAACGTCTGCGGGACGAGACGAGACGAGACGAGACGACTAAGGAATAAGTTCGTGGTTACAAATCAAATTTGGAACTCAACACACCTACACAACAATAGGCGGTGACGTATTTCAGAAATCACCTGCCGATTCGTAGTGTTTTGTCGTTTTCAAAGTCTTCTTGGCAAACTTGGTTAGCACATTCTCCCTCAAACTGAGTTAATTACTGCATTTTCGTTCCATTACAGTAGTTTAAAAGGCTTAAGGAAGCATCTTTGTCACAACAGAAAGGTAGTTTGAAAATTGGGCTGGCGACATAACAAAAAAAAAACAGTAAGGGAGCCAACAGCACCCGGGTTTCCCAGGCGGTCACCCATCCAAGTACTAGCCGGGCCCGATGATGCTTAACTTCGGTGATCGGACGAGAACCGGTGTATTCATCATGGTATGGCCGTTGGCGCTCATCTAATGTAGGAGCACGGCAGAATTCGCGTTCGGCTTTTCTCCCAACACACAAAATGTTAGTTTTCGGCCGCATTTGACGAAAGCGCTTCCTTCCGCAACCGCCACTTCCTCGAGGACGGCGCGGGGAGGCGCGCCCGGCGTCCCAGCAGAGTGACGGCCGAATTGGCGGGCGCACCGCCGCGTGTGTGAGACGCACTGCTGCTCGTTGCACCCCCTGTCATTCGCTGGGCGCGTGCAGCCTTCGACACTAGCGGAGGACGCATCTTGTCCCTGGTGTTCAGCGGAGGGCCTGTGCGGGGTGTGGCAGTGTCGTGCTGGAGGGCCCACTGGTAGCGATGTGGGCTTCCTCGCCTCGCCTCGCCTCGCCTCGCCTCGCCTCACACCAGGTGTCTGCGTAGTTTGCAGTGCATTCGCACCATTCCTATCCCTGTCCCTGTCCCCGTCCGGACTTGTCCCGACTTTGCTCGACTGCCGCTCGCTGCCGCTCGGGTCGTGGTCCATATGACAGCGCAAGCACGACAAACGTCTGCGGGACGAGACGAGACGAGACGAGACGACTAAGGAATAAGTTCGTGGTTACAAATCAAATTTGGAACTCAACACACCTACACAACAATAGGCGGTGACGTATTTCAGAAATCACCTGCCGATTCGTAGTGTTTTGTCGTTTTCAAAGTCTTCTTGGCAAACTTGGTTAGCACATTCTCCCTCAAACTGAGTTAATTACTGCATTTTCGTTCCATTACAGTAGTTTAAAAGGCTTAAGGAAGCATCTTTGTCACAACAGAAAGGTAGTTTGAAAATTGGGCTGGCGACATAACAAAAAAAAAAAAAAACAGTAAGGGAGCCAACAGCACCCGGGTTTCCCAGGCGGTCACCCATCCAAGTACTAGCCGGGCCCGATGATGCTTAACTTCGGTGATCGGACGAGAACCGGTGTATTCATCATGGTATGGCCGTTGGCGCTCATCTAATGTAGGAGCACGGCAGAATTCGCGTTCGGCTTTTCTCCCAACACACAAAATGTTAGTTTTCGGCCGCATTTGACGAAAGCGCTTCCTTCCGCAACCGCCAGTTCCTCGAGGACGGCGCGGGGAGGCGCGCCCGGCGTCCCAGCAGAGTGACGGCCGAATTGGCGGGCGCACCGCCGCGTGTGTGAGACGCACTGCTGCTCGTTGCACCCCCTGTCATTCGCTGGGCGCGTGCAGCCTTCGACACTAGCGGAGGACGCATCTTGTCCCTGGTGTTCAGCGGAGGGCCTGTGCGGGGTGTGGCAGTGTCGTGCTGGAGGGCCCACTGGTAGCGATGTGGGCTTCCTCGCCTCGCCTCGCCTCGCCTCGCCTCGCCTCACACCAGGTGTCTGCGTAGTTTGCAGTGCATTCGCACCATTCCTATCCCTGTCCCTGTCCCCGTCCGGACTTGTCCCGACTTTGCTCGACTGCCGCTCGCTGCCGCTCGGGTCGTGGTCCATATGACAGCGCAAGCACGACAAACGTCTGCGGGACGAGACGAGACGAGACGAGACGACTAAGGAATAAGTTCGTGGTTACAAATCAAATTTGGAACTCAACACACCTACACAACAATAGGCGGTGACGTATTTCAGATATCACCTGCCGATTCGTAGTGTTTTGTCGTTTTCAAAGTCTTCTTGGCAAACTTGGTTAGCACATTCTCCCTCAAACTGAGTTAATTACTGCATTTTCGTTCCATTACAGTAGTTTAAAAGGCTTAAGGAAGCATCTTTGTCACAACAGAAAGGTAGTTTGAAAATTGGGCTGGCGACATAACAAAAAAAAAAAACAGTAAGGGAGCCAACAGCACCCGGGTTTCCCAGGCGGTCACCCATCCAAGTACTAGCCGGGCCCGATGATGCTTAACTTCGGTGATCGGACGAGAACTTTTTTTTTTTTTCTTTTTTTTTTTTAAAAAGGCTTAAGGAAGCAACTTTGTCACAACAGAAAGGTAGTTTGAAAATTGGGATGGCGACATAACAAAAAAAAAAAAAAAAAAGGAAGGGAGCCAACAGCACCCGGGTTTCCCAGGCGGTCACCCATCCAAGTACTAGCCGGGCCCGATGATGCTTAACTTCGGTGATCGGACGAGAACTTTTTTTTTTTTTTTTTTTTTTTTTTTTCAGAAAGGTAGTTTGAAAATTGGGCTGGCGACATAACAAAAAAAAAAAAAAAAAAAAAAAAAGGAAGGGAGCCAACAGCACCTTTTTTTTTTGTGTGTGAGATCAGCATTTTTCTTATTGGATATCTTTTTTTTTTTTTTTTCTTTGTTTATTTTTTTTTTTTTTTTTATTTTTTTTTTTTTTTGTTGAGATCCTTTAGGAGAACAAAGGTCCATTGTGGCCAGCGGAAACATGTCCAAAACGATGTGAGAAAGGAATACCATTCGCTGAAGGTGTGGATATAACGTGAGGAAGGAAGAACGCAAACGCGAAACACAAATAAAAAACCATTCTAGAAGGACAATGACCACAAGTCAGCAGCGGAGGCCTCCCGCCGCAAGAGAAAAGCAAAAGTAAAGTGACTCTCAAAGAAAATTTAAAAATAAAAAACACACACGAACAAGCACACTATACGTGCCAAATATGTCCGGCGCACGGTAAAGGTGAATTCTACACAATTCCGGCAGCAGCAAACATTATTTCGTCTTCTCGATAAGCTTGATTTCCGTGCCCAAGAGGCAACCGTTTCAACACAAAATATCTTTAAGCACCGTCTCACAGTTCAGGGACAAGTCAATTGACAGTCCTGCAATAGTCACAAAAATTTAGGAAAAGTCAGCAATTAGGGAACAAATCGTCAAATCCAGGAGAGAAAAAAAAAAAAACCAATATGGCAATCCTAAGGACAACCTCCCAAAATGGCGGAAGATTAGTCGAGCCGGTGAGACAAATTAACTGTCATACATCAAGAATAGAACAATGATATCATTCCGCACATTCCACCAAAAGGAACAGTGGAATGGAAAGTACATAATCATGGCAGGAGAGAAATATGTAATTTGGTAAAGGCGGTCCGTAGAGGTACATCTAAAAATCGGGCATAATTGGAAACATACTGCGGGTTACGTTTCTCCCGCCCATAGTAGTCCCAAAGATACGTCAAAAACTGCAAGCGATCCATGAGTCGAAGAGAAAAAATCGCATGTGCAGCATGCGCAGCGATCCACACGGTAGCGTTTCTCTTGGTGGCAGGATACGGCCGCCAGTCGGGAACCAGGATATACAAAGGCTGTATGGCACGCGGGGTAGTCCGATTGATCAATGCCAACATCTCACGGGTGGCATCCCATACCTCTTGAAACTGGGGGCACACAAAACGGTGTTCGATCGTGTCCTCAGCCGCGCACCGCCCGCAGAGGCCACTCGGGAGGAGATTGATTGCGTGGAGTTTCGCATTCGTGGCAACGGTGCGATTCACAACTTTATACCAGGTGGCCCGAACATCGGATGTCAACAATTTACTGGAAATGTTGGACCACACCGTCCGCCAATCGCATTGCGGCAGCCTCAACTCCCATTTGTTAGTCGGCAGAGTTCCGCGGAGGGCCTCTGCGATCGCGCTGACGCTACCCCTGCGCCGGTCGTCGCCTATCAGATAGCTAGTGTGGAGGAAATACTGGCGAACGAAATTCAATCTGTACGGGATAGCCTGGACAGAGACAGGCGCGCGGAGAGAAGCAGGGCGGTAAAGGTCGAAGAGTACCGACGTGGGGCTAAGCCCCGCATTGGCTATTACACGGTTGGTGCGGTGGAGCAAAAGGGCAGCACACTTTGAAGGAAAATCAACCATACCGACGCCGCCCCTGTCCGGCGGGAGCGTGCAAATATTGTAGGCGACTTTAAAGATTTCGCCTCGCCAGACCAACCAAGAAACAGCATGCTTGATTGCCCGTTCAATCTCCTTCGGCACCGGCAAAACTTGAGCCAAGTACCAGGCCTTGGCCAACACCTGGGTATTTACAACCGAAGCTCTATCCAGCAAAGACAAATTTCGTTTGGCGGCAGCCTGAGTCGCCGCTCGTACAGAATATAACACCGCGCGCCAATTTATCACCGCCATTTGTTGTACATTGGCAGTCATCTGGATCCCGAGAATCTTATGTCGCAACCTTACGGTATACCAATCACGACGGACAGCCCTCATGGTCGCAGTAAGCGGCAGTAAGATGGACTTACGGGGGTTCACAACCGCACCCGATGCCGTTTCAAATTGATGAAGAATGAGGCGGAGCGTATCAATATCATCGGGACGTTGGATAAAAACACCCAAGTCGTCCGCATACGCCCGACAGACAAGCGAACCTGTACCAAACGGGACACCGTGGCAAACATTTGTTATCTTACGGATCAGAGGATCCAACGCTAAAACGAATAATCCCATGGAAAGTGGGCACCCTTGGCGGACGGATCTGTTCATCCTGAGGACATCACCGGCCTGGCCATGAAAAAGGATTCTGGATGTAGCCGATTTCAGAAGGTTAGATATCACATGCGTGAATGTTAAACCAAATCCAAACTTAGACATGACCCGCCGCAAGTACTCGTGACTAATTCTATCAAACGCGTTATGAAAATCAATGGAAAGTATCGCAGCCCGGCCGCCACGGCGTGACGAGGCAGAAGCGATACACTCACGATACGCGAGTACAGCGTCATAAATATTCCGTCCAGGTACGGCACACGATTGAGAAGGACTAATGACGGTCTTCAACGCCGGCCGCAAACGGTGGGAAAAGCAGCGTGCTATGATTTTATAATCGGCGTTTAAGAGTGTGATCGGCCGTAAAGTCACCGCACTTGGGATGCCAGTGGTTTTCGGGATGAGGACGACGAGACCCTCTAAAAATTCTTCCGGCACATCGAGACCATTATGTATTTCATTCACCATGGCAACAAAAGTATCAGTTAAAAGACCGGAAAATTTCACATAAAATTCCACAGGAATGCCGTCATGGCCAGGGGCCTTTCCCTTCGGGCTAGCCTTAACGGCGGCAGAAACATCAGCAGCTGTAAAACGCTCATTTAAAAGAAGTCTATCCTGACGCGTTAAAATAGAAGGCAGGTCGTGTAAAAACATCTGCAAGGAGGCTTCATTCAAAGGTTGAGATTGAAAGAGATTAGAGTAGTGATCGTAAATTTCGTCCTGAATCACCCGGCAATCTGAAGTCCTAAGACCGTCACGCGTTATCCAGTCGGTGAATAAAAGTTTTTCACGCCGCAGACGGGCCCGTCGTAAATGATACAATGAAAGCGGTTCCTCCAAAGTGGGATCGAAAGGCCTGCTACGGACAACAGAGCCCTGTGCCTTCCGATGCAGATGGTTTAAAATCTTCGTCTTAATTTTCCGTAACGTGGGAAGGAGTTCAGGGCGGTCGGTAACCCGAGTAATTAAATCCTGTAAACAATCGCGATAGAAAGCGACCGTCATCACTTCCCAATGGGCCTTGTCACGACAGTAATTAATGAGCAGAGTACGAATAGCCGGTTTAGCGTGACGGAGCCACCAATCGACAGTAGAACCCGCCTGTGGGCGGCTCTGAAGAAGTTGGTGCCACAACAAATGCACCTGTTCGACAAGACTGACGTCATCCAAAACACTAACATTGAATTTCCAGTAGGATCGCGTACGTTCTGGGCGAACAGACGGAACATTAAAAGCACACAAATAACCACAATGATCCGAAAAAGCGACGGGAGCAACTTCTGCCTGCAAGATTTGAGCAGCGAGGTCCGGCGATATATAAAATCTGTCCAATCTACTATGCCCAGTAGGATAAAAATATGTAAAACCTGTAGCAGTCGGACTAAAACAAAGCCACGTGTCCTCAAGTTTAAAAGTGTCAACTAAAGTTTGCAGTGCAAGACACTTATTCGCCGTCGGCTCCTGGTCGGCATCACGCAAGACACAATTAAAATCACCACCTAAGATGATCCGTCGGTGGTTTCGATGGAAGAGCTGACATAAATCATGATGGAAAAAAGTATCCCTCAGACGTTTAGTGTCAGTTCCAGAGGGGGCATACACGTTAACAAAAAATATGTCGCAGATAACACATGCCAACCCTCGTCCATTCGGTAAAATTTCTACGTGTTTATACTCTAAACCGGGCGTGATTAAAATAGCCGTACCAAAGGTCGCTTCCGGATCAATATTAAGAATTACATTATAGGCAGTAAGATGCGGGACAACGTCAGCTGTTATTTCTTGAAGGAAAACCACATCGCAACGAGCAGATTGCAAAAAGTGTAAGAGGGCGTGAACTTTACGGTCACTTCGGATGTGATTGATATTAAGGGTGAGGACGCGTAACTGGTGGAATGCACGCGTCAGGGTGGACTCTGTAACTTAAGCGGAACTAGAAAAAGTGATCCTCCTCCACATCATCAGACCACTGCATGGTGTCCGAAGGAGCAGGTGCGGCGTCCGGAACGGGCCGGGAAGCGGGGGCGGTGGGCACCGACACAGGTGGACCGTGTACGAAAGGTGCGTCGCGACGCTCTTGGACCAAAGTATCCGTCAGTCCCTCAACCGCCTGGTCGAAGGTGACGTCGACGCCCTCAGTGGGCGCCGTTTTCGAACGCTTCTTTGACCTTTTACGCTTCGGTTTTGGATCGGCAGGGGCGGACTGAGTGGAAGCTTGGGACACCTCACTTTCGGCACCGCTAGCATCCGCCTCGCCGGCGGTGGACGGGCCCGGCTGTGACGGCAATTTCCGCTTGTCTGTCGGCGGGGCGGGGACTGAAATCGGCCGTGGTGACGCGACCAACATTTCAGAAGTCTCCGGAACGGGCACGTCCGAAACACTGACGGCTGGCAAATCAGCAATACGGACCTCGCGAGGGGTGTGATCGGCAGGTAAACTTTGTTCTGACACAACCGGGGGAACGACAACTGTGGGCGGAGTCACATTGTCAGACACAGGAGCCTCAGCTGCAGGAGCGGCAGAAACCGGTCGGTCGGGCGGGGTGATCGAGGGGGGTCCAACCAACGCGCCCGCATACGTGGAGGTATCAGCAGCTTCGCGCGGCAGCTGAGCCGGCCTGCGTAAAGTGCAGGTTTGTCGCAAATGATCTGTTTTGCCACACACGGAGCACGTCTGCGGCTGCCCACTATAGCTGAGGAAAGCGCGCGTGCCAGCAATGAGCAAATACGACGGTATATGTTTCTTCAAATCTACACGGACCGTCCGAACACCACTCAGAACCCGGTACCTAAATCCTGCAGGCCACACATCATTCTCCACACTAAGCACGGTGCCAAATTCTCCGAGTTTACGAGCAATGGCCTCATTTGGGCATTCGAACGGAACATTATAAACTTTCACATTTCGAATGCCGAAGCCTGCCGGCAGAATCAAAACATCAGACAAAGCACCGTCCACGTGCTTAAACTTCTTAACTCCACCACTTTCGGTAACAAGCTTGTCTACAAAATCCGCGGTCGGAAGTTTCAAAAATACAGAGTTTTGAATAAAGTCAAGCTGGATACCGATCAAATCAGATTCGGGAATACGCAATTCGGAAAATACCCATTCGTGTACATCAAAAGGCGACGGTCTAGCCGCGTTCCTATCAAAAACACACTGTACGGAGTTAGCACGATTCATAATAAAGCGTCAATAAACTTACAGGAACTAGTAGAGAAGAGAGAACGCTGCGAGGCGCAGCACCAAACACGCGACGAAGACACCGCCTGCAGCACACGAAGGTGTCAGCAGGCACGAGCCTAACACACGTCCGGCTGGGCGCGTGCAGCCTTCGACACTAGCGGAGGACGCATCTTGTCCCTGGTGTTCAGCGGAGGGCCTGTGCGGGGTGTGGCAGTGTCGTGCTGGAGGGCCCACTGGTAGCGATGTGGGCTTCCTCGCCTCGCCTCGCCTCGCCTCGCCTCGCCTCGCCTCACACCAGGTGTCTGCGTAGTTTGCAGTGCATTCGCACCATTCCTATCCCTGTCCCTGTCCCCGTCCCGACTTGTCCCGACTTTGCTCGACTGCCGCTCGCTGCCGCTCGGGTCGTGGTCCATATGACAGCGCAAGCACGACAAACGTCTGCGGGACGAGACGAGACGAGACGAGACGACTAAGGAATAAGTTCGTGGTTACAAATCAAATTTGGAACTCAACACACCTACACAACAATAGGCGGTGACGTATTTCAGAAATCACCTGCCGATTCGTAGTGTTTTGTCGTTTTCAAAGTCTTCTTGGCAAACTTGGTTAGCACATTCTCCCTCAAACTGAGTTAATTACTGCATTTTCGTTCCATTACAGTAGTTTAAAAGGCTTAAGGAAGCATCTTTGTCACAACAGAAAGGTAGTTTGAAAATTGGGCTGGCGACATAACAAAAAAAAAACAGGAAGGGAGCCAACAGCACCCGGGTTTCCCAGGCGGTCACCCATCCAAGTACTAGCCGGGCCCGATGATGCTTAACTTCGGTGATCGGACGAGAACCGGTGTATTCATCATGGTATGGCCGTTGGCGCTCATCTAATGTAGGAGCACGGCAGAATTCGCGTTCGGCTTTTCTCCCAACACACAAAATGTTAGTTTTCGGCCGCATTTGACGAAAGCGCTTCCTTCCGCAACCGCCAGTTCCTCGAGAACGGCGCGGGGAGGCGCGCCCGGCGTCCCAGCAGAGTGACGGCCGAATTGGCGGGCGCACCGCCGCGTGTGTGAGACGCACTGCTGCTCGTTGCACCCCCTGTCATTCGCTGGGCGCGTGCAGCCTTCGACACTAGCGGAGGACGCATCTTGTCCCTGGTGTTCAGCGGAGGGCCTGTGCGGGGTGTGGCAGTGTCGTGCTGGAGGGCCCACTGGTAGCGATGTGGGCTTCCTCGCCTCGCCTCGCCTCGCCTCGCCTCGCCTCACACCAGGTGTCTGCGTAGTTTGCAGTGCATTCGCACCATTCCTATCCCTGTCCCTGTCCCCGTCCGGACTTGTCCCGACTTTGCTCGACTGCCGCTCGCTGCCGCTCGGGTCGTGGTCCATATGACAGCGCAAGCACGACAAACGTCTGCGGGACGAGACGAGACGAGACGAGACGACTAAGGAATAAGTTCGTGGTTACAAATCAAATTTGGAACTCAACACACCTACACAACAATAGGCGGTGACGTATTTCAGAAATCACCTGCCGATTCGTAGTGTTTTGTCGTTTTCAAAGTCTTCTTGGCAAACTTGGTTAGCACATTCTCCCTCAAACTGAGTTAATTACTGCATTTTCGTTCCATTACAGTAGTTTAAAAGGCTTAAGGAAGCATCTTTGTCACAACAGAAAGGTAGTTTGAAAATTGGGCTGGCGACATAACAAAAAAAAAAAAAACAGTAAGGGAGCCAACAGCACCCGGGTTTCCCAGGCGGTCACCCATCCAAGTACTAGCCGGGCCCGATGATGCTTAACTTCGGTGATCGGACGAGAACCGGTGTATTCATCATGGTATGGCCGTCGGCGCTCATCTAATGTAGGAGCACGGCAGAATTCGCGTTCGGCTTTTCTCCCAACACACAAAATGTTAGTTTTCGGCCGCATTTGACGAAAGCGCTTCCTTCCGCAACCGCCAGTTCCTCGAGGACGGCGCGGGGAGGCGCGCCCGGCGTCCCAGCAGAGTGACGGCCGAATTGGCGGGCGCACCGCCGCGTGTGTGAGACGCACTGCTGCTCGTTGCACCCCCTGTCATTCGCTGGGCGCGTGCAGCCTTCGACACTAGCGGAGGACGCATCTTGTCCCTGGTGTTCAGCGGAGGGCCTGTGCGGTGTGTGGCAGTGTCGTGCTGGAGGGCCCACTGGTAGCGATGTGGGCTTCCTCGCCTCGCCTCGCCTCGCCTCGCCTCACACCAGGTGTCTGCGTAAGTTTGCAGTGCATTCGCACCATTCCTATCCCTGTCCCTGTCCCCGTCCCGACTTGTCCCGACTTTGCTCGACTGCCGCTCGCTGCCGCTCGGGTCGTAGTCCATATGACAGCGCAAGCACGACAAACGTCTGCGGGACGAGACGAGACGAGACGACTAAGGAATAAATTCGTGGTTACAAATCAAATTTGGAACTCTACACTCCTACACAACAATAGGCGGTGACGTATTTCAGAAATCATCTGCCGATTCGTACTGTTTTGTCGTTTTCAAAGTCTTCTTGGCAAACTTGGTTAGCACATTCTCCCTCAAACAGAGTTAATTACTGCATTTTCGTACCATTACAGTAGTTTAAAAGGCTTAAGGAAGCATCTTTGTCACAACAGAAAGGTAGTTTGAAATTTGGGATGGCGACATAACAAAAAAAAAAAAAACAGGAAGGGAGCCAACAGCACCCGGGTTTCCCAGGCGGTCACCCATCCAAGTACTAGCCGGGCCCGATGATGCTTAACTTCGGTGATCGGACGAGAACCGGTGTATTCATCATGGTATGGCCGTTGGCGCTCATCTAATGTAGGAGCACGGCAGAATTCGCGTTCGGCTTCTCTCCCAACACACAAAATGTTAGTTTTCGGCCGCATTTGACGAAAGCGCTTCCTTCCGCAACCGCCAGTTCCTCGAGGACGGCGCGGGGAGGCGCGCCCGGCGTCCCAGCAGAGTGACGGCCGAATTGGCGGGCGCACCGCCGCGTGTGTGAGACGCACTGCTGCTCGTTGCACCCCCTGTCATTCGCAGGGCGCGTGCAGCCTTCGACACTAGCGGAGGACGCATCTTGTCCCTGGTGTTCAGCGGAGGGCCTGTGCGGGGTGTGGCAGTGTCGTGCTGGAGGGCCCACTGGTAGCGATGTGGGCTTCCTCGCCTCGCCTCGCCTCGCCTCGCCTCGCCTCGCCTCACACCAGGTGTCTGCGTAGTTTGCAGTGCATTCGCACCATTCCTATCCCTGTCCCTGTCCCCGTCCCGACTTGTCCCGACTTTGCTCGACTGCCGCTCGCTGCCGCTCGGGTCGTGGTCCATATGACAGCGCAAGCACGACAAACGTCTGCGGGACGAGACGAGACGAGACGAGACGACTAAGGAATAAGTTCGTGGTTACAAATCAAATTTGGAACTCAACACACCTACACAACAATAGGCGGTGACGTATTTCAGAAATCACCTGCCGATTCGTAGTGTTTTGTCGTTTTCAAAGTCTTCTTGGCAAACTTGGTTAGCACATTCTCCCTCAAACTGAGTTAATTACTGCATTTTCGTTCCATTACAGTAGTTTAAAAGGCTTAAGGAAGCATCTTTGTCACAACAGAAAGGTAGTTTGAAAATTGGGCTGGCGACATAACAAAAAAAAAACAGTAAGGGAGCCAACAGCACCCGGGTTTCCCAGGCGGTCACCCATCCAAGTACTAGCCGGGCCCGATGATGCTTAACTTCGGTGATCGGACGAGAACCGGTGTATTCATCATGGTATGGCCGTTGGCGCTCATCTAATGTAGGAGCACGGCAGAATTCGCGTTCGGCTTTTCTCCCAACACACAAAATGTTAGTTTTCGGCCGCATTTGACGAAAGCGCTTCCTTCCGCAACCGCCAGTTCCTCGAGGACGGCGCGGGGAGGCGCGCCCGGCGTCCCAGCAGAGTGACGGCCGAATTGGCGGGCGCACCGCCGCGTGTGTGAGACGCACTGCTGCTCGTTGCACCCCCTGTCATTCGCTGGGCGCGTGCAGCCTTCGACACTAGCGGAGGACGCATCTTGTCCCTGGTGTTCAGCGGAGGGCCTGTGCGGGGTGTGGCAGTGTCGTGCTGGAGGGCCCACTGGTAGCGATGTGGGCTTCCTCGCCTCGCCTCGCCTCGCCTCGCCTCGCCTCACACCAGGTGTCTGCGTAGTTTGCAGTGCATTCGCACCATTCCTATCCCTGTCCCTGTCCCCGTCCGGACTTGTCCCGACTTTGCTCGACTGCCGCTCGCTGCCGCTCGGGTCGTGGTCCATATGACAGCGCAAGCACGACAAACGTCTGCGGGACGAGACGAGACGAGACGAGACGACTAAGGAATAAGTTCGTGGTTACAAATCAAATTTGGAACTCAACACACCTACACAACAATAGGCGGTGACGTATTTCAGAAATCACCTGCCGATTCGTAGTGTTTTGTCGTTTTCAAAGTCTTCTTGGCAAACTTGGTTAGCACATTCTCCCTCAAACTGAGTTAATTACTGCATTTTCGTTCCATTACAGTAGTTTAAATGGCTTAAGGAAGCATCTTTGTCACAACAGAAAGGTAGTTTGAAAATTGGGCTGGCGACATAACAAAAAAAAAAAACAGTAAGGGAGCCAACAGCACCCGGGTTTCCCAGGCGGTCACCCATCCAAGTACTAGCCGGGCCCGATGATGCTTAACTTCGGTGATCGGACGAGAACCGGTGTATTCATCATGGTATGGCCGTTGGCGCTCATCTAATGTAGGAGCACGGCAGAATTCGCGTTCGGCTTTTCTCCCAACACACAAAATGTTAGTTTTCGGCCGCATTTGACGAAAGCGCTTCCTTCCGCAACCGCCAGTTCCTCGAGGACGGCGCGGGGAGGCGCGCCCGGCGTCCCAGCAGAGTGACGGCCGAATTGGCGGGCGCACCGCCGCGTGTGTGAGACGCACTGCTGCTCGTTGCACCCCCTGTCATTCGCTGGGCGCGTGCAGCCTTCGACACTAGCGGAGGACGCATCTTATCCCTGGTGTTCAGCGGAGGGCCTGTGCGGTGTGTGGCAGTGTCGTGCTGGAGGGCCCACTGGTAGCGATGTGGGCTTCCTCGCCTCGCCTCGCCTCGCCTCGCCTCACACCAGGTGTCTGCGTAAGTTTGCAGTGCATTCGCACCATTCCTATCCCTGTCCCTGTCCCCGTCCCGACTTGTCCCGACTTTGCTCGACTGCCGCTCGCTGCCGCTCGGGTCGTAGTCCATATGACAGCGCAAGCACGACAAACGTCTGCGGGACGAGACGAGACGAGACGACTAAGGAATAAATTCGTGGTTACAAATCAAATTTGGAACTCTACACTCCTACACAACAATAGGCGGTGACGTATTTCAGAAATCATCTGCCGATTCGTACTGTTTTGTCGTTTTCAAAGTCTTCTTGGCAAACTTGGTTAGCACATTCTCCCTCAAACAGAGTTAATTACTGCATTTTCGTACCATTACAGTAGTTTAAAAGGCTTAAGGAAGCATCTTTGTCACAACAGAAAGGTAGTTTGAAAATTGGGCTGGCGACATAACAAAAAAAAAAAACAGGAAGGGAGCCAACAGCACCCGGGTTTCCCAGGCGGTCACCCATCCAAGTACTAGACGGGCCCGATGATGCTTAACTTCGGTGATCGGACGAGAACCGGTGTATTCATCATGGTATGGCCGTTGGCGCTCATCTAATGTAGGAGCACGGCAGAATTCTCGTTCGGCTTTTCTCCCAACACACAAAATGTTAGTTTTCGGCCGCATTTGACGAAAGCGCTTCCTTCCGCAACCGCCAGTTCCTCGAGGACGGCGCGGGAAGGCGCGCCCGGCGTCCCAGCAGAGTGACGGCCGAATTGGCGGGCGCACCGCCGCGTGTGTGAGACGCACTGCTGCTCGTTGCACCCCCTGTCATTCGCTGGGCGCGTGCAGCCTTTGACACAAGCGGAGGACGCATCTTGTCCCTGGTGTTCAGCGGAAGGCCTGTGCGGGGTGTGGCAGTGTCGTGCTGGAGGGCCCACTGGTAGCGATGTGGGCTTCCTCGCCTCGCCTCGCCTCGCCTCGCCTCGCCTCACACCAGGTGTCTGCGTAGTTTGCAGTGCATTCGCACCATTCCTGTCCCTGTCCCTGTCCCCGTCCCGACTTGTCCCGACTTTGCTCGACTGCCGCTCGCTGCCGCTCGGGTCGTGGTCCATATGACAGCGCAAGCACGACAAACGTCTGCGGGACGAGACGAGACGAGACGAGACGAGACGACTAAGGAATAAATTCGTGGTTACAAATCAAATTTGGAACTCTACACTCCTACACAACAATAGGCGGTGACGTATTTCAGAAATCACCTGCCGATTCGTACTGTTTTGTCGTTTTCAAAGTCTTTTTGGCAAACTTGGTTAGCACATTCTCCCTCAAACTGAGTTAATTACTTCATTTTCGTACCATTACAGTAGTTTAAAAGGCTTAAGGAAGCATCTTTGTCACAACAGAAAGGTAGTTTGAAATTTGGGATGGCGACATAACAAAAAAAAAAAAACAGGAAGGGAGCCAACAGCACCCGGGTTTCCCAGGCGGTCACCCATCCAAGTACTAGCCGGGCCCGATGATGCTTAACTTCGGTGATCGGACGAGAACCGGTGTATTCATCATGGTATGGCCGTTGGCGCTCATCTAATGTAGGAGCACGGCAGAATTCGCTTTCGGCTTCTCTCCCAACACACAAAATGTTAGTTTTCGGCCGCATTTGACGAAAGCGCTTCCTTCCGCAACCGCCAGTTCCTCGAGGACGGCGCGGGGAGGCGCGCCCGGCGTCCCAGCAGAGTGACGGCCGAATTGGCGGGCGCACCGCCGCGTGTGTGAGACGCACTGCTGCTCGTTGCACCCCCTGTCATTCGCTGGGCGCGTGCAGCCTTCGACACTAGCGGAGGACGCATCTTGTCCCTGGTGTTCAGCGGAGGGCCTGTGCGGGGTGTGGCAGTGTCGTGCTGGAGGGCCCACTGGTAGCGATGTGGGCTTCCTCGCCTCGCCTCGCCTCGCCTCGCCTCACACCAGGTGTCTGCGTAAGTTTGCAGTGCATTCGCACCATTCCTATCCCTGTCCCTGTCCCCGTCCCGACTTGTCCCGACTTTGCTCGACTGCCGCTCGCTGCCGCTCGGGTCGTAGTCCATATGACAGCGCAAGCACGACAAACGTCTGCGGGACGAGACGAGACGAGACGACTAAGGAATAAATTCGTGGTTACAAATCAAATTTGGAACTCTACACTCCTACACAACAATAGGCGGTGACGTATTTCAGAAATCATCTGCCGATTCGTACTGTTTTGTCGTTTTCAAAGTCTTCTTGGCAAACTTGGTTAGCACATTCTCCCTCAAACAGAGTTAATTACTGCATTTTCGTACCATTACAGTAGTTTAAAAGGCTTAAGGAAGCATCTTTGTCACAACAGAAAGGTAGTTTGAAAATTGGGCTGGCGACATAACAAAAAAAAAAAACAGGAAGGGAGCCAACAGCACCCGGGTTTCCCAGGCGGTCACCCATCCAAGTACTAGACGGGCCCGATGATGCTTAACTTCGGTGATCGGACGAGAACCGGTGTATTCATCATGGTATGGCCGTTGGCGCTCATCTAATGTAGGAGCACGGCAGAATTCTCGTTCGGCTTTTCTCCCAACACACAAAATGTTAGTTTTCGGCCGCATTTGACGAAAGCGCTTCCTTCCGCAACCGCCAGTTCCTCGAGGACGGCGCGGGAAGGCGCGCCCGGCGTCCCAGCAGAGTGACGGCCGAATTGGCGGGCGCACCGCCGCGTGTGTGAGACGCACTGCTGCTCGTTGCACCCCCTGTCATTCGCTGGGCGCGTGCAGCCTTTGACACAAGCGGAGGACGCATCTTGTCCCTGGTGTTCAGCGGAAGGCCTGTGCGGGGTGTGGCAGTGTCGTGCTGGAGGGCCCACTGGTAGCGATGTGGGCTTCCTCGCCTCGCCTCGCCTCGCCTCGCCTCGCCTCACACCAGGTGTCTGCGTAGTTTGCAGTGCATTCGCACCATTCCTGTCCCTGTCCCTGTCCCCGTCCCGACTTGTCCCGACTTTGCTCGACTGCCGCTCGCTGCCGCTCGGGTCGTAGTCCATATGACAGCGCAAGCACGACAAACGTCTGCGGGACGAGACGAGACGAGACGACTAAGGAATAAATTCGTGGTTACAAATCAAATTTGGAACTCTACACTCCTACACAACAATAGGCGGTGACGTATTTCAGAAATCATCTGCCGATTCGTACTGTTTTGTCGTTTTCAAAGTCTTTTTGGCAAACTTGGTTAGCACATTCTCCCTCAAACTGAGTTAATTACTGCATTTTCGTACCATTACAGTAGTTTAAAAGGCTTAAGGAAGCATCTTTGTCACAACAGAAAGGTAGTTTGAAAATTGGGCTGGCGACATAACAAAAAAAAAAAAAACAGGAAGGGAGCCAACAGCACCCGGGTTTCCCAGGCGGTCACCCATCCAAGTACTAGACGGGCCCGATGATGCTTAACTTCGGTGATCGGACGAGAACCGGTGTATTCATCATGGTATGGCCGTTGGCGCTCATCTAATGTAGGAGCACGGCAGAATTCGCGTTCGGCTTTTCTCCCAACACACAAAATGTTAGTTTTCGGCCGCATTTGACGAAAGCGCTTCCTTCCGCAACCGCCAGTTCCTCGAGAACGGCGCGGGGAGGCGCGCCCGGCGTCCCAGCAGAGTGACGGCCGAATTGGCGGGCGCACCGCCGCGTGTGTGAGACGCACTGCTGCTCGTTGCACCCCCTGTCATTCGCTGGGCGCGTGCAGCCTTCGACACTAGCGGAGGACGCATCTTGTCCCTGGTGTTCAGCGGAAGGCCTGTGCGGGGTGTGGCAGTGTCGTGCTGGAGGGCCCACTGGTAGCGATGTGGGCTTCCTCGCCTCGCCTCGCCACGCCTCGCCTCGCCTCACACCAGGTGTCTGCGTAGTTTGCAATGCATTCGCACCATTCCTATACCTGTCCCTGTCCCCGTCCCGACTTGTCCCGACTTTGCTCGACTGCCGCTCGCTGCCGCTGGGGTCGTGGTCCATATGACAGCGCAAGCACGACAAACTTCTGCGGGACGAGACGAGACGAGACGAGTCGAGACGACTAAGGAATAAATTCGTTTTTACAAATCAAATTTGGAACTCTACACTCCTACACAACAATAGGCGGTGACGTATTTCAGAAATCACCTGCCGATTCGTACTGTTTTGTCGTTTTCAAAGTCTTCTTGGCAAACTTGGTTAGCACATTCTCCCTCAAACTGAGTTAATTACTGCATTTTCGTACCATTACAGTAGTTTAAAAGGCTTAAGGAAGCATCCTTGTCACAACAGAAAGGTAGTTTGAAAATTGGGCTGGCGACATAACAAAAAAAAAACAGGAACGGAGCCAACAGCACCCGGGTTTCCCAGGCGGTCACCCATCCAAGTACTAGCCGTGCCCGATGATGCTTAACTTCGGTGATCGGACGAGAACCGGTGTATTCATCATGGTATGGCCGTTGGCGCTCATCTAATGTAGGAGCACGGCAGAATTCTCGTTCGGCTTTTCTCCCAACACACAAAATGTTAGTTTTCGGCCGCATTTGACGAAAGCGCTTCCTTCCGCAACCGCCAGTTCCTCGAGGACGGCGCGGGGAGGCGCGCCCGGCGTCCCAGCAGAGTGACGGCCGAATTGGCGGGCGCACCGCCGCGTGTGTGAGACGCACTGCTGCTCGTTGCACCCCCTGTCATTCGCTGGGCGCGTGCAGCCTTTGACACAAGCGGAGGACGCATCTTGTCCCTGGTGTTCAGCGGAAGGCCTGTGGGGGTGTAACAGTGTCGTGCTGGAGGGCCCACTGGTAGCGATGTGGGCTTCCTCGCCTCGCCTCGCCTCGCCTCGCCTCGCCTCACACCAGGTGTCTGCGTAGTTTGCAGTGCATTCGCACCATTCCTATCCCTGTCCCTGTCCCCGTCCCGACTTGTCCCGACTTTGCTCGACTTCCGCTCGCTGCCGCTCGGGTCGTGGTCCATATGACAGCGCAAGCACGACAAACGTCTGCGGGACGAGACGAGACGAGACGAGACGAGACGACTAAGGAATAAATTCGTGGTTACAAATCAAATTTGGAACTCTACACTCCTACACAACAATAGGCGGTGACGTATTTCAGAAATCATCTGCCGATTCGTACTGTTTTGTCGTTTTCAAAGTCTTCTTGGCAAACTTGGTTAGCACATTCTCCCTCAAACAGAGTTAATTACTGCATTTTCGTACCATTACAGTAGTTTAAAAGGCTTAAGGAAGCATCTTTGTCACAACAGAAAGGTAGTTTGAAAATTGGGCTGGCGACATAACAAAAAAAAAAAAACAGGAAGGGAGCCAACAGCACCCGGGTTTCCCAGGCGGTCACCCATCCAAGTACTAGACGGGCCCGATGATGCTTAACTTCGGTGATCGGACGAGAACCGGTGTATTCATCATGGTATGGCCGTTGGCGCTCATCTAATGTAGGAGCACGGCAGAATTCGCGTTCGGCTTTTCTCCCAACACACAAAATGTTAGTTTTCGGCCGCATTTGACGAAAGCGCTTCCTTCCGCAACCGCCAGTTCCTCGAGGACGGCGCGGGGAGGCGCGCCCGGCGTCCCAGCAGAGTGACGGCCGAATTGGCGGGCGCACCGCCGCGTGTGTGAGACGCACTGCTGCTCGTTGCACCCCCTGTCATTCGCTGGGCGCGTGCAGCCTTCGACACTAGCGGAGGACGCATCTTGTCCCTGGTGTTCAGCGGAGGGCCTGTGCGGGGTGTGGCAGTGTCGTGCTGGAGGGCCCACTGGTAGCGATGTGGGCTTCCTCGCCTCGCCTCGCCTCGCCTCGCCTCACACCAGGTGTCTGCGTAAGTTTGCAGTGCATTCGCACCATTCCTATCCCTGTCCCTGTCCCCGTCCCGACTTGTCCCGACTTTGCTCGACTGCCGCTCGCTGCCGCTCGGGTCGTAGTCCATATGACAGCGCAAGCACGACAAACGTCTGCGGGACGAGACGAGACGAGACGACTAAGGAATAAATTCGTGGTTACAAATCAAATTTGGAACTCTACACTCCTACACAACAATAGGCGGTGACGTATTTCAGAAATCATCTGCCGATTCGTACTGTTTTGTCGTTTTCAAAGTCTTCTTGGCAAACTTGGTTAGCACATTCTCCCTCAAACAGAGTTAATTACTGCATTTTCGTACCATTACAGTAGTTTAAAAGGCTTAAGGAAGCATCTTTGTCACAACAGAAAGGTAGTTTGAAAATTGGGCTGGCGACATAACAAAAAAAAAAAACAGGAAGGGAGCCAACAGCACCCGGGTTTCCCAGGCGGTCACCCATCCAAGTACTAGACGGGCCCGATGATGCTTAACTTCGGTGATCGGACGAGAACCGGTGTATTCATCATGGTATGGCCGTTGGCGCTCATCTAATGTAGGAGCACGGCAGAATTCTCGTTCGGCTTTTCTCCCAACACACAAAATGTTAGTTTTCGGCCGCATTTGACGAAAGCGCTTCCTTCCGCAACCGCCAGTTCCTCGAGGACGGCGCGGGAAGGCGCGCCCGGCGTCCCAGCAGAGTGACGGCCGAATTGGCGGGCGCACCGCCGCGTGTGTGAGACGCACTGCTGCTCGTTGCACCCCCTGTCATTCGCTGGGCGCGTGCAGCCTTTGACACAAGCGGAGGACGCATCTTGTCCCTGGTGTTCAGCGGAAGGCCTGTGCGGGGTGTGGCAGTGTCGTGCTGGAGGGCCCACTGGTAGCGATGTGGGCTTCCTCGCCTCGCCTCGCCTCGCCTCGCCTCGCCTCACACCAGGTGTCTGCGTAGTTTGCAGTGCATTCGCACCATTCCTGTCCCTGTCCCTGTCCCCGTCCCGACTTGTCCCGACTTTGCTCGACTGCCGCTCGCTGCCGCTCGGGTCGTAGTCCATATGACAGCGCAAGCACGACAAACGTCTGCGGGACGAGACGAGACGAGACGACTAAGGAATAAATTCGTGGTTACAAATCAAATTTGGAACTCTACACTCCTACACAACAATAGGCGGTGACGTATTTCAGAAATCATCTGCCGATTCGTACTGTTTTGTCGTTTTCAAAGTCTTTTTGGCAAACTTGGTTAGCACATTCTCCCTCAAACTGAGTTAATTACTGCATTTTCGTACCATTACAGTAGTTTAAAAGGCTTAAGGAAGCATCTTTGTCACAACAGAAAGGTAGTTTGAAAATTGGGCTGGCGACATAACAAAAAAAAAAAAACAGGAAGGGAGCCAACAGCACCCGGGTTTCCCAGGCGGTCACCCATCCAAGTACTAGACGGGCCCGATGATGCTTAACTTCGGTGATCGGACGAGAACCGGTGTATTCATCATGGTATGGCCGTTGGCGCTCATCTAATGTAGGAGCACGGCAGAATTCGCGTTCGGCTTTTCTCCCAACACACAAAATGTTAGTTTTCGGCCGCATTTGACGAAAGCGCTTCCTTCCGCAACCGCCAGTTCCTCGAGAACGGCGCGGGGAGGCGCGCCCGGCGTCCCAGCAGAGTGACGGCCGAATTGGCGGGCGCACCGCCGCGTGTGTGAGACGCACTGCTGCTCGTTGCACCCCCTGTCATTCGCTGGGCGCGTGCAGCCTTCGACACTAGCGGAGGACGCATCTTGTCCCTGGTGTTCAGCGGAAGGCCTGTGCGGGGTGTGGCAGTGTCGTGCTGGAGGGCCCACTGGTAGCGATGTGGGCTTCCTCGCCTCGCCTCGCCACGCCTCGCCTCGCCTCACACCAGGTGTCTGCGTAGTTTGCAATGCATTCGCACCATTCCTATACCTGTCCCTGTCCCCGTCCCGACTTGTCCCGACTTTGCTCGACTGCCGCTCGCTGCCGCTGGGGTCGTGGTCCATATGACAGCGCAAGCACGACAAACTTCTGCGGGACGAGACGAGACGAGACGAGTCGAGACGACTAAGGAATAAATTCGTTTTTACAAATCAAATTTGGAACTCTACACTCCTACACAACAATAGGCGGTGACGTATTTCAGAAATCACCTGCCGATTCGTACTGTTTTGTCGTTTTCAAAGTCTTCTTGGCAAACTTGGTTAGCACATTCTCCCTCAAACTGAGTTAATTACTGCATTTTCGTACCATTACAGTAGTTTAAAAGGCTTAAGGAAGCATCCTTGTCACAACAGAAAGGTAGTTTGAAAATTGGGCTGGCGACATAACAAAAAAAAAACAGGAACGGAGCCAACAGCACCCGGGTTTCCCAGGCGGTCACCCATCCAAGTACTAGCCGTGCCCGATGATGCTTAACTTCGGTGATCGGACGAGAACCGGTGTATTCATCATGGTATGGCCGTTGGCGCTCATCTAATGTAGGAGCACGGCAGAATTCTCGTTCGGCTTTTCTCCCAACACACAAAATGTTAGTTTTCGGCCGCATTTGACGAAAGCGCTTCCTTCCGCAACCGCCAGTTCCTCGAGGACGGCGCGGGGAGGCGCGCCCGGCGTCCCAGCAGAGTGACGGCCGAATTGGCGGGCGCACCGCCGCGTGTGTGAGACGCACTGCTGCTCGTTGCACCCCCTGTCATTCGCTGGGCGCGTGCAGCCTTTGACACAAGCGGAGGACGCATCTTGTCCCTGGTGTTCAGCGGAAGGCCTGTGGGGGTGTAACAGTGTCGTGCTGGAGGGCCCACTGGTAGCGATGTGGGCTTCCTCGCCTCGCCTCGCCTCGCCTCGCCTCGCCTCACACCAGGTGTCTGCGTAGTTTGCAGTGCATTCGCACCATTCCTATCCCTGTCCCTGTCCCCGTCCCGACTTGTCCCGACTTTGCTCGACTGCCGCTCGCTGCCGCTCGGGTCGTGGTCCATATGACAGCGCAAGCACGACAAACGTCTGCGGGACGAGACGAGACGAGACGAGACGAGACGACTAAGGAATAAATTCGTGGTTACAAATCAAATTTGGAACTCTACACTCCTACACAACAATAGGCGGTGACGTATTTCAGAAATCATCTGCCGATTCGTACTGTTTTGTCGTTTTCAAAGTCTTCTTGGCAAACTTGGTTAGCACATTCTCCCTCAAACAGAGTTAATTACTGCATTTTCGTACCATTACAGTAGTTTAAAAGGCTTAAGGAAGCATCTTTGTCACAACAGAAAGGTAGTTTGAAAATTGGGCTGGCGACATAACAAAAAAAAAAAACAGGAAGGGAGCCAACAGCACCCGGGTTTCCCAGGCGGTCACCCATCCAAGTACTAGACGGGCCCGATGATGCTTAACTTCGGTGATCGGACGAGAACCGGTGTATTCATCATGGTATGGCCGTTGGCGCTCATCTAATGTAGGAGCACGGCAGAATTCGCGTTCGGCTTTTCTCCCAACACACAAAATGTTAGTTTTCGGCCGCATTTGACGAAAGCGCTTCCTTCCGCAACCGCCAGTTCCTCGAGGACGGCGCGGGGAGGCGCGCCCGGCGTCCCAGCAGAGTGACGGCCGAATTGGCGGGCGCACCGCCGCGTGTGTGAGACGCACTGCTGCTCGTTGCACCCCCTGTCATTCGCTGGGCGCGTGCAGCCTTCGACACTAGCGGAGGACGCATCTTGTCCCTGGTGTTCAGCGGAGGGCCTGTGCGGGGTGTGGCAGTGTCGTGCTGGAGGGCCCACTGGTAGCGATGTGGGCTTCCTCGCCTCGCCTCGCCTCGCCTCGCCTCACACCAGGTGTCTGCGTAAGTTTGCAGTGCATTCGCACCATTCCTATCCCTGTCCCTGTCCCCGTCCCGACTTGTCCCGACTTTGCTCGACTGCCGCTCGCTGCCGCTCGGGTCGTAGTCCATATGACAGCGCAAGCACGACAAACGTCTGCGGGACGAGACGAGACGAGACGACTAAGGAATAAATTCGTGGTTACAAATCAAATTTGGAACTCTACACTCCTACACAACAATAGGCGGTGACGTATTTCAGAAATCATCTGCCGATTCGTACTGTTTTGTCGTTTTCAAAGTCTTCTTGGCAAACTTGGTTAGCACATTCTCCCTCAAACAGAGTTAATTACTGCATTTTCGTACCATTACAGTAGTTTAAAAGGCTTAAGGAAGCATCTTTGTCACAACAGAAAGGTAGTTTGAAAATTGGGCTGGCGACATAACAAAAAAAAAAAACAGGAAGGGAGCCAACAGCACCCGGGTTTCCCAGGCGGTCACCCATCCAAGTACTAGACGGGCCCGATGATGCTTAACTTCGGTGATCGGACGAGAACCGGTGTATTCATCATGGTATGGCCGTTGGCGCTCATCTAATGTAGGAGCACGGCAGAATTCTCGTTCGGCTTTTCTCCCAACACACAAAATGTTAGTTTTCGGCCGCATTTGACGAAAGCGCTTCCTTCCGCAACCGCCAGTTCCTCGAGGACGGCGCGGGAAGGCGCGCCCGGCGTCCCAGCAGAGTGACGGCCGAATTGGCGGGCGCACCGCCGCGTGTGTGAGACGCACTGCTGCTCGTTGCACCCCCTGTCATTCGCTGGGCGCGTGCAGCCTTTGACACAAGCGGAGGACGCATCTTGTCCCTGGTGTTCAGCGGAAGGCCTGTGCGGGGTGTGGCAGTGTCGTGCTGGAGGGCCCACTGGTAGCGATGTGGGCTTCCTCGCCTCGCCTCGCCTCGCCTCGCCTCGCCTCACACCAGGTGTCTGCGTAGTTTGCAGTGCATTCGCACCATTCCTGTCCCTGTCCCTGTCCCCGTCCCGACTTGTCCCGACTTTGCTCGACTGCCGCTCGCTGCCGCTCGGGTCGTGGTCCATATGACAGCGCAAGCACGACAAACGTCTGCGGGACGAGACGAGACGAGACGAGACGAGACGACTAAGGAATAAATTCGTGGTTACAAATCAAATTTGGAACTCTACACTCCTACACAACAATAGGCGGTGACGTATTTCAGAAATCACCTGCCGATTCGTACTGTTTTGTCGTTTTCAAAGTCTTTTTGGCAAACTTGGTTAGCACATTCTCCCTCAAACTGAGTTAATTACTTCATTTTCGTACCATTACAGTAGTTTAAAAGGCTTAAGGAAGCATCTTTGTCACAACAGAAAGGTAGTTTGAAATTTGGGATGGCGACATAACAAAAAAAAAAAACAGGAAGGGAGCCAACAGCACCCGGGTTTCCCAGGCGGTCACCCATCCAAGTACTAGCCGGGCCCGATGATGCTTAACTTCGGTGATCGGACGAGAACCGGTGTATTCATCATGGTATGGCCGTTGGCGCTCATCTAATGTAGGAGCACGGCAGAATTCGCGTTCGGCTTTTCTCCCAACACACAAAATGTTAGTTTTCGGCCGCATTTGACGAAAGCGCTTCCTTCCGCAACCGCCAGTTCCTCGAGGACGGCGCGGGGAGGCGCGCCCGGCGTCCCAGCAGAGTGACGGCCGAATTGGCGGGCGCACCGCCGCGTGTGTGAGACGCACTGCTGCTCGTTGCACCCCCTGTCATTCGCTGGGCGCGTGCAGCCTTCGACACTAGCGGAGGACGCATCTTGTCCCTGGTGTTCAGAGGAGGGCCTGTGCGGGGTGTGGCAGTGTCGTGCTGGAGGGCCCACTGGTAGCGATGTGGGCTTCCTCGCCTCGCCTCGCCTCGCCTCGCCTCACACCAGGTGTCTGCGTAAGTTTGCAGTGCATTCGCACCATTCCTATCCCTGTCCCTGTCCCCGTCCCGACTTGTCCCGACTTTGCTCGACTGCCGCTCGCTGCCGCTCGGGTCGTAGTCCATATGACAGCGCAAGCACGACAAACGTCTGCGGGACGAGACGAGACGAGACGACTAAGGAATAAATTCGTGGTTACAAATCAAATTTGGAACTCTACACTCCTACACAACAATAGGCGGTGACGTATTTCAGAAATCATCTGCCGATTCGTACTGTTTTGTCGTTTTCAAAGTCTTCTTGGCAAACTTGGTTAGCACATTCTCCCTCAAACAGAGTTAATTACTGCATTTTCGTACCATTACAGTAGTTTAAAAGGCTTAAGGAAGCATCTTTGTCACAACAGAAAGGTAGTTTGAAAATTGGGCTGGCGACATAACAAAAAAAAAAAACAGGAAGGGAGCCAACAGCACCCGGGTTTCCCAGGCGGTCACCCATCCAAGTACTAGACGGGCCCGATGATGCTTAACTTCGGTGATCGGACGAGAACCGGTGTATTCATCATGGTATGGCCGTTGGCGCTCATCTAATGTAGGAGCACGGCAGAATTCTCGTTCGGCTTTTCTCCCAACACACAAAATGTTAGTTTTCGGCCGCATTTGACGAAAGCGCTTCCTTCCGCAACCGCCAGTTCCTCGAGGACGGCGCGGGAAGGCGCGCCCGGCGTCCCAGCAGAGTGACGGCCGAATTGGCGGGCGCACCGCCGCGTGTGTGAGACGCACTGCTGCTCGTTGCACCCCCTGTCATTCGCTGGGCGCGTGCAGCCTTTGACACAAGCGGAGGACGCATCTTGTCCCTGGTGTTCAGCGGAAGGCCTGTGCGGGGTGTGGCAGTGTCGTGCTGGAGGGCCCACTGGTAGCGATGTGGGCTTCCTCGCCTCGCCTCGCCTCGCCTCGCCTCGCCTCACACCAGGTGTCTGCGTAGTTTGCAGTGCATTCGCACCATTCCTGTCCCTGTCCCTGTCCCCGTCCCGACTTGTCCCGACTTTGCTCGACTGCCGCTCGCTGCCGCTCGGGTCGTGGTCCATATGACAGCGCAAGCACGACAAACGTCTGCGGGACGAGACGAGACGAGACGAGACGAGACGACTAAGGAATAAATTCGTGGTTACAAATCAAATTTGGAACTCTACACTCCTACACAACAATAGGCGGTGACGTATTTCAGAAATCACCTGCCGATTCGTACTGTTTTGTCGTTTTCAAAGTCTTTTTGGCAAACTTGGTTAGCACATTCTCCCTCAAACTGAGTTAATTACTTCATTTTCGTACCATTACAGTAGTTTAAAAGGCTTAAGGAAGCATCTTTGTCACAACAGAAAGGTAGTTTGAAATTTGGGATGGCGACATAACAAAAAAAAAAAACAGGAAGGGAGCCAACAGCTCCCGGGTTTCCCAGGCGGTCACCCATCCAAGTACTAGCCGGGCCCGATGATGCTTAACTTCGGTGATCGGACGAGAACCGGTGTATTCATCATGGTATGGCCGTTGGCGCTCATCTAATGTAGGAGCACGGCAGAATTCGCGTTCGGCTTTTCTCCCAACACACAAAATGTTAGTTTTCGGCCGCATTTGACGAAAGCGCTTCCTTCCGCAACCGCCAGTTCCTCGAGGACGGCGCGGGGAGGCGCGCCCGGCGTCCCAGCAGAGTGACGGCCGAATTGGCGGGCGCACCGCCGCGTGTGTGAGACGCACTGCTGCTCGTTGCACCCCCTGTCATTCGCTGGGCGCGTGCAGCCTTCGACACTAGCGGAGGACGCATCTTGTCCCTGGTGTTCAGAGGAGGGCCTGTGCGGGGTGTGGCAGTGTCGTGCTGGAGGGCCCACTGGTAGCGATGTGGGCTTCCTCGCCTCGCCTCGCCTCGCCTCGCCTCACACCAGGTGTCTGCGTAAGTTTGCAGTGCATTCGCACCATTCCTATCCCTGTCCCTGTCCCCGTCCCGACTTGTCCCGACTTTGCTCGACTGCCGCTCGCTGCCGCTCGGGTCGTAGTCCATATGACAGCGCAAGCACGACAAACGTCTGCGGGACGAGACGAGACGAGACGACTAAGGAATAAATTCGTGGTTACAAATCAAATTTGGAACTCTACACTCCTACACAACAATAGGCGGTGACGTATTTCAGAAATCATCTGCCGATTCGTACTGTTTTGTCGTTTTCAAAGTCTTTTTGGCAAACTTGGTTAGCACATTCTCCCTCAAACTGAGTTAATTACTGCATTTTCGTACCATTACAGTAGTTTAAAAGGCTTAAGGAAGCATCTTTGTCACAACAGAAAGGTAGTTTGAAAATTGGGCTGGCGACATAACAAAAAAAAAAAAACAGGAAGGGAGCCAACAGCACCCGGGTTTCCCAGGCGGTCACCCATCCAAGTACTAGACGGGCCCGATGATGCTTAACTTCGGTGATCGGACGAGAACCGGTGTATTCATCATGGTATGGCCGTTGGCGCTCATCTAATGTAGGAGCACGGCAGAATTCGCGTTCGGCTTTTCTCCCAACACACAAAATGTTAGTTTTCGGCCGCATTTGACGAAAGCGCTTCCTTCCGCAACCGCCAGTTCCTCGAGAACGGCGCGGGGAGGCGCGCCCGGCGTCCCAGCAGAGTGACGGCCGAATTGGCGGGCGCACCGCCGCGTGTGTGAGACGCACTGCTGCTCGTTGCACCCCCTGTCATTCGCTGGGCGCGTGCAGCCTTCGACACTAGCGGAGGACGCATCTTGTCCCTGGTGTTCAGCGGAAGGCCTGTGCGGGGTGTGGCAGTGTCGTGCTGGAGGGCCCACTGGTAGCGATGTGGGCTTCCTCGCCTCGCCTCGCCACGCCTCGCCTCGCCTCACACCAGGTGTCTGCGTAGTTTGCAATGCATTCGCACCATTCCTATACCTGTCCCTGTCCCCGTCCCGACTTGTCCCGACTTTGCTCGACTGCCGCTCGCTGCCGCTGGGGTCGTGGTCCATATGACAGCGCAAGCACGACAAACTTCTGCGGGACGAGACGAGACGAGACGAGTCGAGACGACTAAGGAATAAATTCGTTTTTACAAATCAAATTTGGAACTCTACACTCCTACACAACAATAGGCGGTGACGTATTTCAGAAATCACCTGCCGATTCGTACTGTTTTGTCGTTTTCAAAGTCTTCTTGGCAAACTTGGTTAGCACATTCTCCCTCAAACTGAGTTAATTACTGCATTTTCGTACCATTACAGTAGTTTAAAAGGCTTAAGGAAGCATCCTTGTCACAACAGAAAGGTAGTTTGAAAATTGGGCTGGCGACATAACAAAAAAAAAACAGGAACGGAGCCAACAGCACCCGGGTTTCCCAGGCGGTCACCCATCCAAGTACTAGCCGTGCCCGATGATGCTTAACTTCGGTGATCGGACGAGAACCGGTGTATTCATCATGGTATGGCCGTTGGCGCTCATCTAATGTAGGAGCACGGCAGAATTCTCGTTCGGCTTTTCTCCCAACACACAAAATGTTAGTTTTCGGCCGCATTTGACGAAAGCGCTTCCTTCCGCAACCGCCAGTTCCTCGAGGACGGCGCGGGGAGGCGCGCCCGGCGTCCCAGCAGAGTGACGGCCGAATTGGCGGGCGCACCGCCGCGTGTGTGAGACGCACTGCTGCTCGTTGCACCCCCTGTCATTCGCTGGGCGCGTGCAGCCTTTGACACAAGCGGAGGACGCATCTTGTCCCTGGTGTTCAGCGGAAGGCCTGTGGGGGTGTAACAGTGTCGTGCTGGAGGGCCCACTGGTAGCGATGTGGGCTTCCTCGCCTCGCCTCGCCTCGCCTCACACCAGGTGTCTGCGTAGTTTGCAGTGCATTCGCACCATTCCTATCCCTGTCCCTGTCCCCGTCCCGACTTGTCCCGACTTTGCTCGACTGCCGCTCGCTGCCGCTCGGGTCGTGGTCCATATGACAGCGCAAGCACGACAAACGTCTGCGGGACGAGACGAGACGAGACGAGACGAGACGACTAAGGAATAAATTCGTGGTTACAAATCAAATTTGGAACTCTACACTCCTACACAACAATAGGCGGTGACGTATTTCAGAAATCATCTGCCGATTCGTACTGTTTTGTCGTTTTCAAAGTCTTCTTGGCAAACTTGGTTAGCACATTCTCCCTCAAACAGAGTTAATTACTGCATTTTCGTACCATTACAGTAGTTTAAAAGGCTTAAGGAAGCATCTTTGTCACAACAGAAAGGTAGTTTGAAAATTGGGCTGGCGACATAACAAAAAAAAAAAAACAGGAAGGGAGCCAACAGCACCCGGGTTTCCCAGGCGGTCACCCATCCAAGTACTAGACGGGCCCGATGATGCTTAACTTCGGTGATCGGACGAGAACCGGTGTATTCATCATGGTATGGCCGTTGGCGCTCATCTAATGTAGGAGCACGGCAGAATTCGCGTTCGGCTTTTCTCCCAACACACAAAATGTTAGTTTTCGGCCGCATTTGACGAAAGCGCTTCCTTCCGCAACCGCCAGTTCCTCGAGGACGGCGCGGGGAGGCGCGCCCGGCGTCCCAGCAGAGTGACGGCCGAATTGGCGGGCGCACCGCCGCGTGTGTGAGACGCACTGCTGCTCGTTGCACCCCCTGTCATTCGCTGGGCGCGTGCAGCCTTCGACACTAGCGGAGGACGCATCTTGTCCCTGGTGTTCAGCGGAGGGCCTGTGCGGGGTGTGGCAGTGTCGTGCTGGAGGGCCCACTGGTAGCGATGTGGGCTTCCTCGCCTCGCCTCGCCTCGCCTCGCCTCACACCAGGTGTCTGCGTAAGTTTGCAGTGCATTCGCACCATTCCTATCCCTGTCCCTGTCCCCGTCCCGACTTGTCCCGACTTTGCTCGACTGCCGCTCGCTGCCGCTCGGGTCGTAGTCCATATGACAGCGCAAGCACGACAAACGTCTGCGGGACGAGACGAGACGAGACGACTAAGGAATAAATTCGTGGTTACAAATCAAATTTGGAACTCTACACTCCTACACAACAATAGGCGGTGACGTATTTCAGAAATCATCTGCCGATTCGTACTGTTTTGTCGTTTTCAAAGTCTTCTTGGCAAACTTGGTTAGCACATTCTCCCTCAAACAGAGTTAATTACTGCATTTTCGTACCATTACAGTAGTTTAAAAGGCTTAAGGAAGCATCTTTGTCACAACAGAAAGGTAGTTTGAAAATTGGGCTGGCGACATAACAAAAAAAAAAAAACAGGAAGGGAGCCAACAGCACCCGGGTTTCCCAGGCGGTCACCCATCCAAGTACTAGACGGGCCCGATGATGCTTAACTTCGGTGATCGGACGAGAACCGGTGTATTCATCATGGTATGGCCGTTGGCGCTCATCTAATGTAGGAGCACGGCAGAATTCTCGTTCGGCTTTTCTCCCAACACACAAAATGTTAGTTTTCGGCCGCATTTGACGAAAGCGCTTCCTTCCAAAACCGCCAGTTCCTCGAGGACGGCGCGGGAAGGCGCACCCGGCGTCCCAGCAGAGTGACGGCCGAATTGGCGGGCGCACCGCCGCGTGTGTGAGACGCACTGCTGCTCGTTGCACCCCCTGTCATTCGCTGGGCGCGTGCAGCCTTTGACACAAGCGGAGGACGCATCTTGTCCCTGGTGTTCAGCGGAAGGCCTGTGCGGGGTGTGGCAGTGTCGTGCTGGAGGGCCCACTGGTAGCGATGTGGGCTTCCTCGCCTCGCCTCGCCTCGCCTCGCCTCACACCAGGTGTCTGCGTAGTTTGCAGTGCATTCGCACCATTCCTGTCCCTGTCCCTGTCCCCGTCCCGACTTGTCCCGACTTTGCTCGACTGCCGCTCGCTGCCGCTCGGGTCGTGGTCCATATGACAGCGCAAGCACGACAAACGTCTGCGGGACGAGACGAGACGAGACGAGACGAGACGAGACGACTAAGGAATAAATTCGTGGTTACAAATCAAATTTGGAACTCTACACTCCTACACAACAATAGGCGGTGACGTATTTCAGAAATCACCTGCCGATTCGTACTGTTTTGTCGTTTTCAAAGTCTTTTTGGCAATCTTGGTTAGCACATTCTCCCTCAAACTGAGTTAATTACTGCATTTTCGTACCATTACAGTAGTTTAAAAGGCTTAAGGAAGCATCTTTGTCACAACAGAAAGGTAGTTTGAAAATTGGGCTGGCGACATAACAAAAAAAAAAAACAGGAAGGGAGCCAACAGCACCCAGGTTTCCCAGGCGGTCACCCATCCAAGTACTAGATGGGCCCGATGATGCTTAACTTCGGTGATCGGACGAGAACCGGTGTATTCATCATGGTATGGCCGTTGGCGCTCATCTAATGTAGGAGCACGGCAGAATTCGCGTTCGGCTTTTCTCCCAACACACAAAATGTTAGTTTTCGGCCGCATTTGACGAAAGCGCTTCCTTCCGCAACCGCCAGTTCCTCGAGGACGGCGCGGGGAGGCGCGCCCGGCGTCCCAGCAGAGTGACGGCCGAATTGGCGGGCGCACCGCCGCGTGTGTGAGACGCACTGCTGCTCGTTGCACCCCCTGTCATTCGCTGGGCGCGTGCAGCCTTCGACACTAGCGGAGGACGCATCTTGTCCCTGGTGTTCAGCGGAAGGCCTGTGCGGGGTGTGGCAGTGTCGTGCTGGAGGGCCCACTGGTAGCCATGTGGGCTTCCTCGCCTCGCCTCGCCACGCCTCGCCTCGCCTCACACCAGGTGTCTGCGTAGTTTGCAATGCATTCGCACCATTCCTATACCTGTCCCTGTCCCCGTCCCGACTTGTCCCGACTTTGCTCGACTGCCGCTCGCTGCCGCTGGGGTCGTGGTCCATATGACAGCGCAAGCACGACAAACTTCTGCGGGACGAGACGAGACGAGACGAGTCGAGACGACTAAGGAATAAATTCGTTTTTACAAATCAAATTTGGAACTCTACACTCCTACACAACAATAGGCGGTGACGTATTTCAGAAATCACCTGCCGATTCGTACTGTTTTGTCGTTTTCAAAGTCTTCTTGGCAAACTTGGTTAGCACATTCTCCCTCAAACTGAGTTAATTACTGCATTTTCGTACCATTACAGTAGTTTAAAAGGCTTAAGGAAGCATCCTTGTCACAACAGAAAGGTAGTTTGAAAATTGGGCTGGCGACATAACAAAAAAAAAACAGGAACGGAGCCAACAGCACCCGGGTTTCCCAGGCGGTCACCCATCCAAGTACTAGCCGTGCCCGATTGTGCTTAACTTCGGTGATCGGACGAGAACCGGTGTATTCATCATGGTATGGCCGTTGGCGCTCATCTAATGTAGGAGCACGGCAGAATTCTCGTTCGGCTTTTCTCCCAACACACAAAATGTTAGTTTTCGGCCGCATTTGACGAAAGCGCTTCCTTCCGCAACCGCCAGTTCCTCGAGGACGGCGCGGGGAGGCGCGCCCGGCGTCCCAGCAGAGTGACGGCCGAATTGGCGGGCGCACCGCCGCGTGTGTGAGACGCACTGCTGCTCGTTGCACCCCCTGTCATTCGCTGGGCGCGTGCAGCCTTTGACACAAGCGGAGGACGCATCTTGTCCCTGGTGTTCAGCGGAAGGCCTGTGCGGGGTGTAACAGTGTCGTGCTGGAGGGCCCACTGGTAGCGATGTGGGCTTCCTCGCCTCGCCTCGCCTCGCCTCGCCTCGCCTCACACCAGGTGTCTGCGTAGTTTGCAGTGCATTCGCACCATTCCTATCCCTGTCCCTGTCCCCGTCCCGACTTGTCCCGACTTTGCTCGACTGCCGCTCGCTGCCGCTCGGGTCGTGGTCCATATGACAGCGCAAGCACGACAAACGTCTGCGGGACGAGACGAGACGAGACGAGACGAGACGACTAAGGAATAAATTCGTGGTTACAAATCAAATTTGGAACTCTACACTCCTACACAACAATAGGCGGTGACGTATTTCAGAAATCATCTGCCGATTCGTACTGTTTTGTCGTTTTCAAAGTCTTCTTGGCAAACTTGGTTAGCACATTCTCCCTCAAACTGAGTTAATTACTGCATTTTCGTACCATTACAGTAGTTTAAAAGGCTTAAGGAAGCATCTTTGTCACAACAGAAAGGTAGTTTGAAAATTGGGCTGGCGACATAACAAAAAAAAAAAACAGGAAGGGAGCCAACAGCACCCAGGTTTCCCAGGCGGTCACCCATCCAAGTACTAGACGGGCCCGATGATGCTTAACTTCGGTGATCGGACGAGAACCGGTGTATTCATCATGGTATGGCCGTTGGCGCTCATCTAATGTAGGAGCACGGCAGAATTCGCGTTCGGCTTTTCTCCCAACACACAAAATGTTAGTTTTCGGCCGCATTTGACGAAAGCGCTTCCTTCCGCAACCGCCAGTTCCTCAAGGACGGCGCGGGGAGGCGCGCCCGGCGTCCCAGCAGAGTGACGGCCGAATTGGCGGGCGCACCGCCGCGTGTGTGAGACGCACTGCTGCTCGTTGCACCCCCTGTCATTCGCTGGGCGCGTGCAGCCTTCGACACTAGCGGAGGACGCATCTTGTCCCTGGTGTTCAGCGGAGGGCCTGTGCGGGGTGTGGCAGTGTCGTGCTGGAGGGCCCACTGGTAGCGATGTGGGCTTCCTCGCCTCGCCTCGCCACGCCTCGCCTCGCCTCACACCAGGTGTCTGCGTAGTTTGCAATGCATTCGCACCATTCCTATACCTGTCCCTGTCCCCGTCCCGACTTGTCCCGACTTTGCTCGACTGCCGCTCGCTGCCGCTGGGGTCGTGGTCCATATGACAGCGCAAGCACGACAAACTTCTGCGGGACGAGACGAGACGAGACGAGTCGAGACGACTAAGGAATAAATTCGTTTTTACAAATCAAATTTGGAACTCTACACTCCTACACAACAATAGGCGGTGACGTATTTCAGAAATCACCTGCCGATTCGTACTGTTTTGTCGTTTTCAAAGTCTTCTTGGCAAACTTGGTTAGCACATTCTCCCTCAAACTGAGTTAATTACTGCATTTTTGTACCATTACAGTAGTTTAAAAGGCTTAAGGAAGCATCCTTGTCACAACAGAAAGGTAGTTTGAAAATTGGGCTGGCGACATAACAAAAAAAAAACAGGAACGGAGCCAACAGCACCCGGGTTTCCCAGGCGGTCACCCATCCAAGTACTAGCCGTGCCCGATGATGCTTAACTTCGGTGATCGGACGAGAACCGGTGTATTCATCATGGTATGGCCGTTGGCGCTCATCTAATGTAGGAGCACGGCAGAATTCTCGTTCGGCTTTTCTCCCAACACACAAAATGTTAGTTTTCGGCCGCATTTGACGAAAGCGCTTCCTTCCGCAACCGCCAGTTCCTCGAGGACGGCGCGGGGAGGCGCGCCCGGCGTCCCAGCAGAGTGACGGCCGAATTGGCGGGCGCACCGCCGCGTGTGTGAGACGCACTGCTGCTCGTTGCACCCCCTGTCATTCGCTGGGCGCGTGCAGCCTTTGACACAAGCGGAGGACGCATCTTGTCCCTGGTGTTCAGCGGAAGGCCTGTGCGGGGTGTAACAGTGTCGTGCTGGAGGGCCCACTGGTAGCGATGTGGGCTTCCTCGCCTCGCCTCGCCTCGCCTCGCCTCGCCTCACACCAGGTGTCTGCGTAGTTTGCAGTGCATTCGCACCATTCCTATCCCTGTCCCTGTCCCCGTCCCGACTTGTCCCGACTTTGCTCGACTGCCGCTCGCTGCCGCTCGGGTCGTGGTCCATATGACAGCGCAAGCACGACAAACGTCTGCGGGACGAGACGAGACGAGACGAGACGAGACGACTAAGGAATAAATTCGTGGTTACAAATCAAATTTGGAACTCTACACTCCTACACAACAATAGGCGGTGACGTATTTCAGAAATCATCTGCCGATTCGTACTGTTTTGTCGTTTTCAAAGTCTTCTTGGCAAACTTGGTTAGCACATTCTCCCTCAAACTGAGTTAATTACTGCATTTTCGTACCATTACAGTAGTTTAAAAGGCTTAAGGAAGCATCTTTGTCACAACAGAAAGGTAGTTTGAAAATTGGGCTGGCGACATAACAAAAAAAAAAAAACAGGAAGGGAGCCAACAGCACCCAGGTTTCCCAGGCGGTCACCCATCCAAGTACTAGACGGGCCCGATGATGCTTAACTTCGGTGATCGGACGAGAACCGGTGTATTCATCATGGTATGGCCGTTGGCGCTCATCTAATGTAGGAGCACGGCAGAATTCGCGTTCGGCTTTTCTCCCAACACACAAAATGTTAGTTTTCGGCCGCATTTGACGAAAGCGCTTCCTTCCGCAACCGCCAGTTCCTCAAGGACGGCGCGGGGAGGCGCGCCCGGCGTCCCAGCAGAGTGACGGCCGAATTGGCGGGCGCACCGCCGCGTGTGTGAGACGCACTGCTGCTCGTTGCACCCCCTGTCATTCGCTGGGCGCGTGCAGCCTTCGACACTAGCGGAGGACGCATCTTGTCCCTGGTGTTCAGCGGAGGGCCTGTGCGGGGTGTGGCAGTGTCGTGCTGGAGGGCCCACTGGTAGCGATGTGGGCTTCCTCGCCTCGCCTCGCCACGCCTCGCCTCGCCTCACACCAGGTGTCTGCGTAGTTTGCAATGCATTCGCACCATTCCTATACCTGTCCCTGTCCCCGTCCCGACTTGTCCCGACTTTGCTCGACTGCCGCTCGCTGCCGCTGGGGTCGTGGTCCATATGACAGCGCAAGCACGACAAACTTCTGCGGGACGAGACGAGACGAGACGAGTCGAGACGACTAAGGAATAAATTCGTTTTTACAAATCAAATTTGGAACTCTACACTCCTACACAACAATAGGCGGTGACGTATTTCAGAAATCACCTGCCGATTCGTACTGTTTTGTCGTTTTCAAAGTCTTCTTGGCAAACTTGGTTAGCACATTCTCCCTCAAACTGAGTTAATTACTGCATTTTCGTACCATTACAGTAGTTTAAAAGGCTTAAGGAAGCATCCTTGTCACAACAGAAAGGTAGTTTGAAAATTGGGCTGGCGACATAACAAAAAAAAAACAGGAACGGAGCCAACAGCACCCGGGTTTCCCAGGCGGTCACCCATCCAAGTACTAGCCGTGCCCGATGATGCTTAACTTCGGTGATCGGACGAGAACCGGTGTATTCATCATGGTATGGCCGTTGGCGCTCATCTAATGTAGGAGCACGGCAGAATTCTCGTTCGGCTTTTCTCCCAACACACAAAATGTTAGTTTTCGGCCGCATTTGACGAAAGCGCTTCCTTCCGCAACCGCCAGTTCCTCGAGGACGGCGCGGGGAGGCGCGCCCGGCGTCCCAGCAGAGTGACGGCCGAATTGGCGGGCGCACCGCCGCGTGTGTGAGACGCACTGCTGCTCGTTGCACCCCCTGTCATTCGCTGGGCGCGTGCAGCCTTTGACACAAGCGGAGGACGCATCTTGTCCCTGGTGTTCAGCGGAAGGCCTGTGCGGGGTGTAACAGTGTCGTGCTGGAGGGCCCACTGGTAGCGATGTGGGCTTCCTCGCCTCGCCTCGCCTCGCCTCGCCTCGCCTCACACCAGGTGTCTGCGTAGTTTGCAGTGCATTCGCACCATTCCTATCCCTGTCCCTGTCCCCGTCCCGACTTGTCCCGACTTTGCTCGACTGCCGCTCGCTGCCGCTCGGGTCGTGGTCCATATGACAGCGCAAGCACGACAAACGTCTGCGGGACGAGACGAGACGAGACGAGACGACTAAGGAATAAGTTCGTGGTTACAAATCAAATTTGGAACTCTACACTCCTACACAACAATAGGCGGTGACGTATTTCAGAAATCATCTGCCGATTCGTACTGTTTTGTCGTTTTCAAAGTCTTCTTGGCAAACTTGGTTAGCACATTCTCCCTCAAACAGAGTTAATTACTGCATTTTCGTACCATTACAGTAGTTTAAAAGGCTTAAGGAAGCATCTTTGTCACAACAGAAAGGTAGTTTGAAAATTGGGCTGGCGACATAACAAAAAAAAAAAAACAGGAAGGGAGCCAACAGCACCCGGGTTTCCCAGGCGGTCACCCATCCAAGTACTAGACGGGCCCGATGATGCTTAACTTCGGTGATCGGACGAGAACCGGTGTATTCATCATGGTATGGCCGTTGGCGCTCATCTAATGTAGGAGCACGGCAGAATTCTCGGTCGGCTTTTCTCCCAACACACAAAATGTTAGTTTTCGGCCGCATTTGACGAAAGCGCTTCCTTCCGCAACCGCCAGTTCCTCGAGGACGGCGCGGGAAGGCGCGCCCGGCGTCCCAGCAGAGTGACGGCCGAATTGGCGGGCGCACCGCCGCGTGTGTGAGACGCACTGCTGCTCGTTGCACCCCCTGTCATTCGCTGGGCGCGTGCAGCCTTTGACACAAGCGGAGGACGCATCTTGTCCCTGGTGTTCAGCGGAAGGCCTGTGCGGGGTGTGGCAGTGTCGTGCTGGAGGGCCCACTGGTAGCGATGTGGGCTTCCTCGCCTCGCCTCGCCTCGCCTCGCCTCGCCTCACACCAGGTGTCTGCGTAGTTTGCAGTGCATTCGCACCATTCCTATCCCTGTCCCTGTCCCCGTCCCGACTTGTCCCGACTTTGCTCGACTGCCGCTCGCTGCCGCTCGGGTCGTGGTCCATATGACAGCGCAAGCACGACAAACGTCTGCGGGACGAGACGAGACGAGACGAGACGAGACGACTAAGGAATAAATTCGTGGTTACAAATCAAATTGGGAACTCTACACTCCTACACAACAATAGGCGGTGACGTATTTCAGAAATCATCTGCCGATTCGTACTGTTTTGTCGTTTTCAAAGTCTTCTTGGCAAACTTGGTTAGCACATTCTCCCTCAAACAGAGTTAATTACTGCATTTTCGTACCATTACAGTAGTTTAAAAGGCTTAAGGAAGCATCTTTGTCACAACAGAAAGGTAGTTTGAAAATTGGGCTGGCGACATAACAAAAAAAAAAAAACAGGAAGGGAGCCAACAGCACCCGGGTTTCCCAGGCGGTCACCCATCCAAGTACTAGACGGGCCCGATGATGCTTAACTTCGGTGATCGGACGAGAACCGGTGTATTCATCATGGTATGGCCGTTGGCGCTCATCTAATGTAGGAGCACGGCAGAATTCTCGGTCGGCTTTTCTCCCAACACACAAAATGTTAGTTTTCGGCCGCATTTGACGAAAGCGCTTCCTTCCGCAACCGCCAGTTCCTCGAGGACGGCGCGGGAAGGCGCGCCCGGCGTCCCAGCAGAGTGACGGCCGAATTGGCGGGCGCACCGCCGCGTGTGTGAGACGCACTGCTGCTCGTTGCACCCCCTGTCATTCGCTGGGCGCGTGCAGCCTTTGACACAAGCGGAGGACGCATCTTGTCCCTGGTGTTCAGCGGAAGGCCTGTGCGGGGTGTGGCAGTGTCGTGCTGGAGGGCCCACTGGTAGCGATGTGGGCTTCCTCGCCTCGCCTCGCCTCGCCTCGCCTCGCCTCACACCAGGTGTCTGCGTAGTTTGCAGTGCATTCGCACCATTCCTATCCCTGTCCCTGTCCCCGTCCCGACTTGTCCCGACTTTGCTCGACTGCCGCTCGCTGCCGCTCGGGTCGTGGTCCATATGACAGCGCAAGCACGACAAACGTCTGCGGGACGAGACGAGACGAGACGAGACGAGACGACTAAGGAATAAATTCGTGGTTACAAATCAAATTGGGAACTCTACACTCCTACACAACAATAGGCGGTGACGTATTTCAGAAATCATCTGCCGATTCGTACTGTTTTGTCGTTTTCAAAGTCTTCTTGGCAAACTTTGTTAGCACATTCTCCCTCAAACAGAGTTAATTACTGCATTTTCGTACCATTACAGTAGTTTAAAAGGCTTAAGGAAGCATCTTTGTCACAACAGAAAGGTAGTTTGAAAATTGGGATGGCGACATAACAAAAAAAAAAACGGGAAGGGAGCCAACAGCACCCGGGTTTCCCAGGCGGTCACCCATCCAAGTACTAGCCGGGCCCGATGATGCTTAACTTCGGTGATCGGACGAGAACCGGTGTATTCATCATGGTATGGCCGTTGGCGCTCATCTAATGTAGGAGCACGGCAGAATTCGCGTTCGGCTTTTCTCCCAACACACAAAATGTTAGTTTTCGGCCGCATTTGACGAAAGCGCTTCCTTCCGCAACCGCCAGTTCCTCGAGGACGGCGCGGGGAGGCGCGCCCGGCGTTCCAGCAGAGTGACGGCCGAATTGGCGGGCGCACCGCCGCGTGTGTGAGACGCACTGCTGCTCGTTGCACCCCCTGTCATTCGCTGGGCGCGTGCAGCCTTCGACACTAGCGGAGGACGCATCTTGTCCCTGGTGTTCAGCGGAAGGCCTGTGCGGGGTGTGGCAGTGTCGTGCTGGAGGGCCCACTGGTAGCGATGTGGGCTTCCTCGCCTCGCCTCGCCACGCCTCGCCTCGCCTCACACCAGGTGTCTGCGTAGTTTGCAATGCATTCGCACCATTCCTATACCTGTCCCTGTCCCCGTCCCGACTTGTCCCGACTTTGCTCGACTGCCGCTCGCTGCCGCTGGGGTCGTGGTCCATATGACAGCCCAAGCACGACAAACTTCTGCGGGACGAGACGAGACGAGACGAGTCGAGACGACTAAGGAATAAATTCGTTTTTACAAATCAAATTTGGAACTCTACACTCCTACACAACAATAGGCGGTGACGTATTTCAGAAATCACCTGCCGATTCGTACTGTTTTGTCGTTGTCAAAGTCTTCTTGGCAAACTTGGTTAGCACATTCTCCCTCAAACTGAGTTAATTACTGCATTTTCGTACCATTACAGTAGTTTAAAAGGCTTAAGGAAGCATCTTTGTCACAACAGAAAGGTAGTTTGAAAATTGGGCTGGCGACATAACAAAAAAAAAACAGGAAGGGAGCCAACAGCACCCGGGTTTCCCAGGCGGTCACCCATCCAAGTACTAGCCGTGCCCGATGATGCTTAACTTCGGTGATCGGACGAGAACCGGTGTATTCATCATGGTATGGCCGTTGGCGCTCATCTAATGTAGGAGCACGGCTGAATTCTCGTTCGGCTTTTCTCCAAACACACAAAATGTTAGTTTTCGGCCGCATTTGACGAAAGCGCTTCCTTCCGCAACCGCCAGTTCCTCGAGGACGGCGCGGGGAGGCGCGCCCGGCGTCCCAGCAGAGTGACGGCCGAATTGGCGGGCGCACCGCCGCGTGTGTGAGACGCACTGCTGTTCGTTGCACCCCCTGTCATTCGCTGGGCGCGTGCAGCCTTCGACACTAGCGGAGGACGCATCTTGTCCCTGGTGTTCAGCGGAAGGCCTGTGCGGGGTGTGGCAGTGTCGTGCTGGAGGGCCCACTGGTAGCGATGTGGGCTTCCTCGCCTCGCCTCGCCTCGCCTCGCCTCGCCTCACACCAGGTGTCTGCGTAGTTTGCAGTGCATTCGCACCATTCCTATCCCTGTCCCTGTCCCCGTCCCGACTTGTCCCGACTTTGCTCGACTGCCGCTCGCTGCCGCTCGGGTCGTGGTCCATATGACAGCGCAAGCACGACAAACGTCTGCGGGACGAGACGAGACGAGACGAGACGAGACGACTAAGGAATAAATTCGTGGTTACAAATCAAATTGGGAACTCTACACTCCTACACAACAATAGGCGGTGACGTATTTCAGAAATCATCTGCCGATTCGTACTGTTTTGTCGTTTTCAAAGTCTTCTTGGCAAACTTGGTTAGCACATTCTCCCTCAAACAGAGTTAATTACTGCATTTTCGTACCATTACAGTAGTTTAAAAGGCTTAAGGAAGCATCTTTGTCACAACAGAAAGGTAGTTTGAAAATTGGGCTGGCGACATAACAAAAAAAAAAAAACAGGAAGGGAGCCAACAGCACCCGGGTTTCCCAGGCGGTCACCCATCCAAGTACTAGACGGGCCCGATGATGCTTAACTTCGGTGATCGGACGAGAACCGGTGTATTCATCATGGTATGGCCGTTGGCGCTCATCTAATGTAGGAGCACGGCAGAATTCTCGGTCGGCTTTTCTCCCAACACACAAAATGTTAGTTTTCGGCCGCATTTGACGAAAGCGCTTCCTTCCGCAACCGCCAGTTCCTCGAGGACGGCGCGGGAAGGCGCGCCCGGCGTCCCAGCAGAGTGACGGCCGAATTGGCGGGCGCACCGCCGCGTGTGTGAGACGCACTGCTGCTCGTTGCACCCCCTGTCATTCGCTGGGCGCGTGCAGCCTTTGACACAAGCGGAGGACGCATCTTGTCCCTGGTGTTCAGCGGAAGGCCTGTGCGGGGTGTGGCAGTGTCGTGCTGGAGGGCCCACTGGTAGCGATGTGGGCTTCCTCGCCTCGCCTCGCCTCGCCTCGCCTCGCCTCACACCAGGTGTCTGCGTAGTTTGCAGTGCATTCGCACCATTCCTATCCCTGTCCCTGTCCCCGTCCCGACTTGTCCCGACTTTGCTCGACTGCCGCTCGCTGCCGCTCGGGTCGTGGTCCATATGACAGCGCAAGCACGACAAACGTCTGCGGGACGAGACGAGACGAGACGAGACGAGACGACTAAGGAATAAATTCGTGGTTACAAATCAAATTGGGAACTCTACACTCCTACACAACAATAGGCGGTGACGTATTTCAGAAATCATCTGCCGATTCGTACTGTTTTGTCGTTTTCAAAGTCTTCTTGGCAAACTTTGTTAGCACATTCTCCCTCAAACAGAGTTAATTACTGCATTTTCGTACCATTACAGTAGTTTAAAAGGCTTAAGGAAGCATCTTTGTCACAACAGAAAGGTAGTTTGAAAATTGGGATGGCGACATAACAAAAAAAAAAACGGGAAGGGAGCCAACAGCACCCGGGTTTCCCAGGCGGTCACCCATCCAAGTACTAGCCGGGCCCGATGATGCTTAACTTCGGTGATCGGACGAGAACCGGTGTATTCATCATGGTATGGCCGTTGGCGCTCATCTAATGTAGGAGCACGGCAGAATTCGCGTTCGGCTTTTCTCCCAACACACAAAATGTTAGTTTTCGGCCGCATTTGACGAAAGCGCTTCCTTCCGCAACCGCCAGTTCCTCGAGGACGGCGCGGGGAGGCGCGCCCGGCGTTCCAGCAGAGTGACGGCCGAATTGGCGGGCGCACCGCCGCGTGTGTGAGACGCACTGCTGCTCGTTGCACCCCCTGTCATTCGCTGGGCGCGTGCAGCCTTCGACACTAGCGGAGGACGCATCTTGTCCCTGGTGTTCAGCGGAAGGCCTGTGCGGGGTGTGGCAGTGTCGTGCTGGAGGGCCCACTGGTAGCGATGTGGGCTTCCTCGCCTCGCCTCGCCACGCCTCGCCTCGCCTCACACCAGGTGTCTGCGTAGTTTGCAATGCATTCGCACCATTCCTATACCTGTCCCTGTCCCCGTCCCGACTTGTCCCGACTTTGCTCGACTGCCGCTCGCTGCCGCTGGGGTCGTGGTCCATATGACAGCCCAAGCACGACAAACTTCTGCGGGACGAGACGAGACGAGACGAGTCGAGACGACTAAGGAATAAATTCGTTTTTACAAATCAAATTTGGAACTCTACACTCCTACACAACAATAGGCGGTGACGTATTTCAGAAATCACCTGCCGATTCGTACTGTTTTGTCGTTGTCAAAGTCTTCTTGGCAAACTTGGTTAGCACATTCTCCCTCAAACTGAGTTAATTACTGCATTTTCGTACCATTACAGTAGTTTAAAAGGCTTAAGGAAGCATCTTTGTCACAACAGAAAGGTAGTTTGAAAATTGGGCTGGCGACATAACAAAAAAAAAACAGGAAGGGAGCCAACAGCACCCGGGTTTCCCAGGCGGTCACCCATCCAAGTACTAGCCGTGCCCGATGATGCTTAACTTCGGTGATCGGACGAGAACCGGTGTATTCATCATGGTATGGCCGTTGGCGCTCATCTAATGTAGGAGCACGGCTGAATTCTCGTTCGGCTTTTCTCCCAACACACAAAATGTTAGTTTTCGGCCGCATTTGACGAAAGCGCTTCCTTCCGCAACCGCCAGTTCCTCGAGGACGGCGCGGGGAGGCGCGCCCGGCGTCCCAGCAGAGTGACGGCCGAATTGGCGGGCGCACCGCCGCGTGTGTGAGACGCACTGCTGTTCGTTGCACCCCCTGTCATTCGCTGGGCGCGTGCAGCCTTCGACACTAGCGGAGGACGCATCTTGTCCCTGGTGTTCAGCGGAAGGCCTGTGCGGGGTGTGGCAGTGTCGTGCTGGAGGGCCCACTGGTAGCGATGTGGGCTTCCTCGCCTCGCCTCGCCTCGCCTCGCCTCGCCTCACACCAGGTGTCTGCGTAGTTTGCAGTGCATTCGCACCATTCCTATCCCTGTCCCTGTCCCCGTCCCGACTTGTCCCGACTTTGCTCGACTGCCGCTCGCTGCCGCTCGGGTCGTGGTCCATATGACAGCGCAAGCACGACAAACGTCTGCGGGACGAGACGAGACGAGACGAGACGAGACGACTAAGGAATAAATTCGTGGTTACAAATCAAATTGGGAACTCTACACTCCTACACAACAATAGGCGGTGACGTATTTCAGAAATCATCTGCCGATTCGTACTGTTTTGTCGTTTTCAAAGTCTTCTTGGCAAACTTGGTTAGCACATTCTCCCTCAAACAGAGTTAATTACTGCATTTTCGTACCATTACAGTAGTTTAAAAGGCTTAAGGAAGCATCTTTGTCACAACAGAAAGGTAGTTTGAAAATTGGGATGGCGACATAACAAAAAAAAAAAAAAACAGGAAGGGAGCCAACAGCACCCGGGTTTCCCAGGCGGTCACCCATCCAAGTACTAGCCGGGCCCGATGATGCTTAACTTCGGTGATCGGACGAGAACCGGTGTATTCATCATGGTATGGCCGTTGGCGCTCATCTAATGTAGGAGCACGGCAGAATTCGCGTTCGGCTTTTCTCCCAACACACAAAATGTTAGTTTTCGGCCGCATTTGACGAAAGCGCTTCCTTCCGCAACCGCCAGTTCCTCGAGGACGGCGCGGGGAGGCGCGCCCGGCGTTCCAGCAGAGTGACGGCCGAATTGGCGGGCGCACCGCCGCGTGTGTGAGACGCACTGCTGCTCGTTGCACCCCCTGTCATTCGCTGGGCGCGTGCAGCCTTCGACACTAGCGGAGGACGCATCTTGTCCCTGGTGTTCAGCGGAAGGCCTGTGCGGGGTGTGGCAGTGTCGTGCTGGAGGGCCCACTGGTAGCGATGTGGGCTTCCTCGCCTCGCCTCGCCACGCCTCGCCTCGCCTCACACCAGGTGTCTGCGTAGTTTGCAATGCATTCGCACCATTCCTATACCTGTCCCTGTCCCCGTCCCGACTTGTCCCGACTTTGCTCGACTGCCGCTCGCTGCCGCTGGGGTCGTGGTCCATATGACAGCCCAAGCACGACAAACTTCTGCGGGACGAGACGAGACGAGACGAGTCGAGACGACTAAGGAATAAATTCGTTTTTACAAATCAAATTTGGAACTCTACACTCCTACACAACAATAGGCGGTGACGTATTTCAGAAATCACCTGCCGATTCGTACTGTTTTGTCGTTGTCAAAGTCTTCTTGGCAAACTTGGTTAGCACATTCTCCCTCAAACTGAGTTAATTACTGCATTTTCGTACCATTACAGTAGTTTAAAAGGCTTAAGGAAGCATCTTTGTCACAACAGAAAGGTAGTTTGAAAATTGGGCTGGCGACATAACAAAAAAAAAACAGGAAGGGAGCCAACAGCACCCGGGTTTCCCAGGCGGTCACCCATCCAAGTACTAGCCGTGCCCGATGATGCTTAACTTCGGTGATCGGACGAGAACCGGTGTATTCATCATGGTATGGCCGTTGGCGCTCATCTAATGTAGGAGCACGGCTGAATTCTCGTTCGGCTTTTCTCCCAACACACAAAATGTTAGTTTTCGGCCGCATTTGACGAAAGCGCTTCCTTCCGCAACCGCCAGTTCCTCGAGGACGGCGCGGGGAGGCGCGCCCGGCGTCCCAGCAGAGTGACGGCCGAATTGGCGGGCGCACCGCCGCGTGTGTGAGACGCACTGCTGTTCGTTGCACCCCCTGTCATTCGCTGGGCGCGTGCAGCCTTCGACACTAGCGGAGGACGCATCTTGTCCCTGGTGTTCAGCGGAAGGCCTGTGCGGGGTGTGGCAGTGTCGTGCTGGAGGGCCCACTGGTAGCGATGTGGGCTTCCTCGCCTCGCCTCGCCTCGCCTCGCCTCGCCTCACACCAGGTGTCTGCGTAGTTTGCAGTGCATTCGCACCATTCCTATCCCTGTCCCTGTCCCCGTCCCGACTTGTCCCGACTTTGCTCGACTGCCATTCGCTGCCGCTCGGGTCGTGGTCCATATGACAGCGCAAGCACGACAAACGTCTGCGGGACGAGACGAGACGAGACGAGACGAGACGAGACGACTAAGGAATAAATTCGTGGTTACAAATCAAATTGGGAACTCTACACTCCTACACAACAATAGGCGGTGACGTATTTCAGAAATCATCTGCCGATTCGTACTGTTTTGTCGTTTTCAAAGTCTTCTTGGCAAACTTGGTTAGCACATTCTCCCTCAAACAGAGTTAATTACTGCATTTTCGTACCATTACAGTAGTTTAAAAGGCTTAAGGAAGCATCTTTGTCACAACAGAAAGGTAGTTTGAAAATTGGGATGGCGACATAACAAAAAAAAAACAGGAAGGGAGCCAACAGCACCCGGGTTTCCCAGGCGGTCACCCATCCAAGTACTAGCCGGGCCCGATGATGCTTAACTTCGGTGATCGGACGAGAACCGGTGTATTCATCATGGTATGGCCGTTGGCGCTCATCTAATGTAGGAGCACGGCAGAATTCGCGTTCGGCTTTTCTCCCAACACACAAAATGTTAGTTTTCGGCCGCATTTGACGAAAGCGCTTCCTTCCGCAACCGCCAGTTCCTCGAGGACGGCGCGGGGAGGCGCGCCCGGCGTTCCAGCAGAGTGACGGCCGAATTGGCGGGCGCACCGCCGCGTGTGTGAGACGCACTGCTGCTCGTTGCACCCCCTGTCATTCGCTGGGCGCGTGCAGCCTTCGACACTAGCGGAGGACGCATCTTGTCCCTGGTGTTCAGCGGAAGGCCTGTGCGGGGTGTGGCAGTGTCGTGCTGGAGGGCCCACTGGTAGCGATGTGGGCTTCCTCGCCTCGCCTCGCCACGCCTCGCCTCGCCTCACACCAGGTGTCTGCGTAGTTTGCAATGCATTCGCACCATTCCTATACCTGTCCCTGTCCCCGTCCCGACTTGTCCCGACTTTGCTCGACTGCCGCTCGCTGCCGCTGGGGTCGTGGTCCATATGACAGCGCAAGCACGACAAACTTCTGCGGGACGACACGAGACGAGACGAGTCGAGACGACTAAGGAATAAATTCGTTTTTACAAATCAAATTTGGAACTCTACACTCCTACACAACAATAGGCGGTGACGTATTTCAGAAATCACCTGCCGATTCGTACTGTTTTGTCGTTTTCAAAGTCTTCTTGGCAAACTTGGTTAGCACATTCTCCCTCAAACTGAGTTAATTACTGCATTTTCGTACCATTACAGTAGTTTAAAAGGCTTAAGGAAGCATCTTTGTCACAACAGAAAGGTAGTTTGAAAATTGGGCTGGCGACATAACAAAAAAAAAAACAGGAAGGGAGCCAACAGCACCCGGGTTTCCCAGGCGGTCACCCATCCAAGTACTAGCCGTGCCCGATGATGCTTAACTTCGGTGATCGGACGAGAACCGGTGTATTCATCATGGTATGGCCGTTGGCGCTCATCTAATGTAGGAGCACGGCTGAATTCTCGTTCGGCTTTTCTCCCAACACACAAAATGTTAGTTTTCGGCCGCATTTGACGAAAGCGCTTCCTTCCGCAACCGCCAGTTCCTCGAGGACGGCGCGGGGAGGCGCGCCCGGCGTCCCAGCAGAGTGACGGCCGAATTGGCGGGCGCACCGCCGCGTGTGTGAGACGCACTGCTGTTCGTTGCACCCCCTGTCATTCGCTGGGCGCGTGCAGCCTTCGACACTAGCGGAGGACGCATCTTGTCCCTGGTGTTCAGCGGAAGGCCTGTGCGGGGTGTGGCAGTGTCGTGCTGGAGGGCCCACTGGTAGCGATGTGGGCTTCCTCGCCTCGCCTCGCCACGCCTCGCCTCGCCTCACACCAGGTGTCTGCGTAGTTTGCAATGCATTCGCACCATTCCTATACCTGTCCCTGTCCCCGTCCCGACTTGTCCCGACTTTGCTCGACTGCCGCTCGCTGCCGCTGGGGTCGTGGTCCATATGACAGCCCAAGCACGACAAACTTCTGCGGGACGACACGAGACGAGACGAGTCGAGACGACTAAGGAATAAATTCGTTTATACAAATCAAATTTGGAACTCTACACTCCTACACAACAATAGGCGGTGACGTATTTCAGAAATCACCTGCCGATTCGTACTGTTTTGTCGTTTTCAAAGTCTTCTTGGCAAACTTGGTTAGCACATTCTCCCTCAAACTGAGTTAATTACTGCATTTTCGTACCATTACAGTAGTTTAAAAGGCTTAAGGAAGCATCTTTGTCACAACAGAAAGGTACTTTGAAAATTGGGCTGGCGACATAACAAAAAAAAAACAGGAAGGGAGCCAACAGCACCCGGGTTTCCCAGGCGGTCACCCATCCAAGTACTAGCCGTGCCCGATGATGCTTAACTTCGGTGATTGGACGAGAACCGGTGTATTCATCATGGTATGGCCGTTGGCGCTCATCTAATGTAGGAGCACGGCAGAATTCTCGTTCGGCTTTTCTCCCAACACACAAAATGTTAGTTTTCGGCCGCATTTGACGAAAGCGCTTCCTTCCGCAACCGCCAGTTCCTCGAGGACGGCGCGGGGAGGCGCGCCCGGCGTCCCAGCAGAGTGACGGCCGAATTGGCGGGCGCACCGCCGCGTGTGTGAGACGCACTGCTGTTCGTTGCACCCCCTGTCATTCGCTGGGCGCGTGCAGCCTTCGACTCTAGCGGAGGACGCATCTTGTCCCTGGTGTTCAGCGGAAGGCCTGTGCGGGGTGTGGCAGTGTCGTGCTGGAGGGCCCACTGGTAGCGATGTGGGCTTCCTCGCCTCGCCTCGCCTCGCCTCGCCTCGCCTCACACCAGGTGTCTGCGTAGTTTGCAGTGCATTCGCACCATTCCTATCCCTGTCCCTGTCCCCGTCCCGACTTGTCCCGACTTTGCTCGACTGCCGCTCGCTGCCGCTCGGGTCGTGGTCCATATGACAGCGCAAGCACGACAAACGTCTGCGGGACGAGACGAGACGAGACGAGACGACTAAGGAATAAATTCGTGGTTACAAATCAAATTGGGAACTCTACACTCCTACACAACAATAGGCGGTGACGTATTTCAGAAATCATCTGCCGATTCGTACTGTTTTGTCGTTTTCAAAGTCTTCTTGGCAAACTTGGTTAGCACATTCTCCCTCAAACAGAGTTAATTACTGCATTTTCGTACCATTACAGTAGTTTAAAAGGCTTAAGGAAGCATCTTTGTCACAACAGAAAGGTAGTTTGAAAATTGGGATGGCGACATAACAAAAAAAAAACAGGAAGGGAGCCAACAGCACCCGGGTTTCCCAGGCGGTCACCCATCCAAGTACTAGCCGGGCCCGATGATGCTTAACTTCGGTGATCGGACGAGAACCGGTGTATTCATCATGGTATGGCCGTTGGCGCTCATCTAATGTAGGAGCACGGCAGAATTCGCGTTCGGCTTTTCTCCCAACACACAAAATGTTAGTTTTCGGCCGCATTTGACGAAAGCGCTTCCTTCCGCAACCGCCAGTTCCTCGAGGACGGCGCGGGGAGGCGCGCCCGGCGTTCCAGCAGAGTGACGGCCGAATTGGCGGGCGCACCGCCGCGTGTGTGAGACGCACTGCTGCTCGTTGCACCCCCTGTCATTCGCTGGGCGCGTGCAGCCTTCGACACTAGCGGAGGACGCATCTTGTCCCTGGTGTTCAGCGGAAGGCCTGTGCGGGGTGTGGCAGTGTCGTGCTGGAGGGCCCACTGGTAGCGATGTGGGCTTCCTCGCCTCGCCTCGCCACGCCTCGCCTCGCCTCACACCAGGTGTCTGCGTAGTTTGCAATGCATTCGCACCATTCCTATACCTGTCCCTGTCCCCGTCCCGACTTGTCCCGACTTTGCTCGACTGCCGCTCGCTGCCGCTGGGGTCGTGGTCCATATGACAGCCCAAGCACGACAAACTTCTGCGGGACGACACGAGACGAGACGAGTCGAGACGACTAAGGAATAAATTCGTTTTTACAAATCAAATTTGGAACTCTACACTCCTACACAACAATAGGCGGTGACGTATTTCAGAAATCACCTGCCGATTCGTACTGTTTTGTCGTTTTCAAAGTCTTCTTGGCAAACTTGGTTAGCACATTCTCCCTCAAACTGAGTTAATTACTGCATTTTCGTACCATTACAGTAGTTTAAAAGGCTTAAGGAAGCATCTTTGTCACAACAGAAAGGTAGTTTGAAAATTGGGCTGGCGACATAACAAAAAAAAAACAGGAAGGGAGCCAACAGCACCCGGGTTTCCCAGGCGGTCACCCATCCAAGTACTAGCCGTGCCCGATGATGCTTAACTTCGGTGATCGGACGAGAACCGGTGTATTCATCATGGTATGGCCGTTGGCGCTCATCTAATGTAGGAGCACGGCTGAATTCTCGTTCGGCTTTTCTCCCAACACACAAAATGTTAGTTTTCGGCCGCATTTGACGAAAGCGCTTCCTTCCGCAACCGCCAGTTCCTCGAGGACGGCGCGGGGAGGCGCGCCCGGCGTCCCAGCAGAGTGACGGCCGAATTGGCGGGCGCACCGCCGCGTGTGTGAGACGCACTGCTGTTCGTTGCACCCCCTGTCATTCGCTGGGCGCGTGCAGCCTTCGACACTAGCGGAGGACGCATCTTGTCCCTGGTGTTCAGCGGAAGGCCTGTGCGGGGTGTGGCAGTGTCGTGCTGGAGGGCCCACTGGTAGCGATGTGGGCTTCCTCGCCTCGCCTCGCCACGCCTCGCCTCGCCTCACACCAGGTGTCTGCGTAGTTTGCAATGCATTCGCACCATTCCTATACCTGTCCCTGTCCCCGTCCCGACTTGTCCCGACTTTGCTCGACTGCCGCTCGCTGCCGCTGGGGTCGTGGTCCATATGACAGCCCAAGCACGACAAACTTCTGCGGGACGACACGAGACGAGACGAGTCGAGACGACTAAGGAATAAATTCGTTTATACAAATCAAATTTGGAACTCTACACTCCTACACAACAATAGGCGGTGACGTATTTCAGAAATCACCTGCCGATTCGTACTGTTTTGTCGTTTTCAAAGTCTTCTTGGCAAACTTGGTTAGCACATTCTCCCTCAAACTGAGTTAATTACTGCATTTTCGTACCATTACAGTAGTTTAAAAGGCTTAAGGAAGCATCTTTGTCACAACAGAAAGGTACTTTGAAAATTGGGCTGGCGACATAACAAAAAAAAAACAGGAAGGGAGCCAACAGCACCCGGGTTTCCCAGGCGGTCACCCATCCAAGTACTAGCCGTGCCCGATGATGCTTAACTTCGGTGATTGGACGAGAACCGGTGTATTCATCATGGTATGGCCGTTGGCGCTCATCTAATGTAGGAGCACGGCAGAATTCTCGTTCGGCTTTTCTCCCAACACACAAAATGTTAGTTTTCGGCCGCATTTGACGAAAGCGCTTCCTTCCGCAACCGCCAGTTCCTCGAGGACGGCGCGGGGAGGCGCGCCCGGCGTCCCAGCAGAGTGACGGCCGAATTGGCGGGCGCACCGCCGCGTGTGTGAGACGCACTGCTGTTCGTTGCACCCCGTCATTCGCTGGGCGCGTGCAGCCTTCGACTCTAGCGGAGGACGCATCTTGTCCCTGGTGTTCAGCGGAAGGCCTGTGCGGGGTGTGGCAGTGTCGTGCTGGAGGGCCCACTGGTAGCGATGTGGGCTTCCTCGCCTCGCCTCGCCTCGCCTCGCCTCGCCTCACACCAGGTGTCTGCGTAGTTTGCAGTGCATTCGCACCATTCCTATCCCTGTCCCTGTCCCCGTCCCGACTTGTCCCGACTTTGCTCGACTGCCGCTCGCTGCCGCTCGGGTCGTGGTCCATATGACAGCGCAAGCACGACAAACGTCTGCGGGACGAGACGAGACGAGACGAGACGACTAAGGAATAAATTCGTGGTTACAAATCAAATTGGGAACTCTACACTCCTACACAACAATAGGCGGTGACGTATTTCAGAAATCATCTGCCGATTCGTACTGTTTTGTCGTTTTCAAAGTCTTCTTGGCAAACTTGGTTAGCACATTCTCCCTCAAACAGAGTTAATTACTGCATTTTCGTACCATTACAGTAGTTTAAAAGGCTTAAGGAAGCATCTTTGTCACAACAGAAAGGTAGTTTGAAAATTGGGATGGCGACATAACAAAAAAAAAACAGGAAGGGAGCCAACAGCACCCGGGTTTCCCAGGCGGTCACCCATCCAAGTACTAGCCGGGCCCGATGATGCTTAACTTCGGTGATCGGACGAGAACCGGTGTATTCATCATGGTATGGCCGTTGGCGCTCATCTAATGTAGGAGCACGGCAGAATTCGCGTTCGGCTTTTCTCCCAACACACAAAATGTTAGTTTTCGGCCGCATTTGACGAAAGCGCTTCCTTCCGCAACCGCCAGTTCCTCGAGGACGGCGCGGGGAGGCGCGCCCGGCGTTCCAGCAGAGTGACGGCCGAATTGGCGGGCGCACCGCCGCGTGTGTGAGACGCACTGCTGCTCGTTGCACCCCCTGTCATTCGCTGGGCGCGTGCAGCCTTCGACACTAGCGGAGGACGCATCTTGTCCCTGGTGTTCAGCGGAAGGCCTGTGCGGGGTGTGGCAGTGTCGTGCTGGAGGGCCCACTGGTAGCGATGTGGGCTTCCTCGCCTCGCCTCGCCACGCCTCGCCTCGCCTCACACCAGGTGTCTGCGTAGTTTGCAATGCATTCGCACCATTCCTATACCTGTCCCTGTCCCCGTCCCGACTTGTCCCGACTTTGCTCGACTGCCGCTCGCTGCCGCTGGGGTCGTGGTCCATATGACAGCCCAAGCACGACAAACTTCTGCGGGACGACACGAGACGAGACGAGTCGAGACGACTAAGGAATAAATTCGTTTTTACAAATCAAATTTGGAACTCTACACTCCTACACAACAATAGGCGGTGACGTATTTCAGAAATCACCTGCCGATTCGTACTGTTTTGTCGTTTTCAAAGTCTTCTTGGCAAACTTGGTTAGCACATTCTCCCTCAAACTGAGTTAATTACTGCATTTTCGTACCATTACAGTAGTTTAAAAGGCTTAAGGAAGCATCTTTGTCACAACAGAAAGGTAGTTTGAAAATTGGGCTGGCGACATAACAAAAAAAAAACAGGAAGGGAGCCAACAGCACCCGGGTTTCCCAGGCGGTCACCCATCCAAGTACTAGCCGTGCCCGATGATGCTTAACTTCGGTGATCGGACGAGAACCGGTGTATTCATCATGGTATGGCCGTTGGCGCTCATCTAATGTAGGAGCACGGCTGAATTCTCGTTCGGCTTTTCTCCCAACACACAAAATGTTAGTTTTCGGCCGCATTTGACGAAAGCGCTTCCTTCCGCAACCGCCAGTTCCTCGAGGACGGCGCGGGGAGGCGCGCCCGGCGTCCCAGCAGAGTGACGGCCGAATTGGCGGGCGCACCGCCGCGTGTGTGAGACGCACTGCTGTTCGTTGCACCCCCTGTCATTCGCTGGGCGCGTGCAGCCTTCGACACTAGCGGAGGACGCATCTTGTCCCTGGTGTTCAGCGGAAGGCCTGTGCGGGGTGTGGCAGTGTCGTGCTGGAGGGCCCACTGGTAGCGATGTGGGCTTCCTCGCCTCGCCTCGCCTCGCCTCGCCTCGCCTCACACCAGGTGTCTGCGTAGTTTGCAGTGCATTCGCACCATTCCTATCCCTGTCCCTGTCCCCGTCCCGACTTGTCCCGACTTTGCTCGACTGCCGCTCGCTGCCGCTCGGGTCGTGGTCCATATGACAGCGCAAGCACGACAAACGTCTGCGGGACGAGACGAGACGAGACGAGACGAGACGACTAAGGAATAAATTCGTGGTTACAAATCAAATTGGGAACTCTACACTCCTACACAACAATAGGCGGTGACGTATTTCAGAAATCATCTGCCGATTCGTACTGTTTTGTCGTTTTCAAAGTCTTCTTGGCAAACTTGGTTAGCACATTCTCCCTCAAACAGAGTTAATTACTGCATTTTCGTACCATTACAGTAGTTTAAAAGGCTTAAGGAAGCATCTTTGTCACAACAGAAAGGTAGTTTGAAAATTGGGATGGCGACATAACAAAAAAAAAACAGGAAGGGAGCCAACAGCACCCGGGTTTCCCAGGCGGTCACCCATCCAAGTACTAGCCGGGCCCGATGATGCTTAACTTCGGTGATCGGACGAGAACCGGTGTATTCATCATGGTATGGCCGTTGGCGCTCATCTAATGTAGGAGCACGGCAGAATTCGCGTTCGGCTTTTCTCCCAACACACAAAATGTTAGTTTTCGGCCGCATTTGACGAAAGCGCTTCCTTCCGCAACCGCCAGTTCCTCGAGGACGGCGCGGGGAGGCGCGCCCGGCGTTCCAGCAGAGTGACGGCCGAATTGGCGGGCGCACCGCCGCGTGTGTGAGACGCACTGCTGCTCGTTGCACCCCCTGTCATTCGCTGGGCGCGTGCAGCCTTCGACACTAGCGGAGGACGCATCTTGTCCCTGGTGTTCAGCGGAAGGCCTGTGCGGGGTGTGGCAGTGTCGTGCTGGAGGGCCCACTGGTAGCGATGTGGGCTTCCTCGCCTCGCCTCGCCACGCCTCGCCTCGCCTCACACCAGGTGTCTGCGTAGTTTGCAATGCATTCGCACCATTCCTATACCTGTCCCTGTCCCCGTCCCGACTTGTCCCGACTTTGCTCGACTGCCGCTCGCTGCCGCTGGGGTCGTGGTCCATATGACAGCCCAAGCACGACAAACTTCTGCGGGACGACACGAGACGAGACGAGTCGAGACGACTAAGGAATAAATTCGTTTTTACAAATCAAATTTGGAACTCTACACTCCTACACAACAATAGGCGGTGACGTATTTCAGAAATCACCTGCCGATTCGTACTGTTTTGTCGTTTTCAAAGTCTTCTTGGCAAACTTGGTTAGCACATTCTCCCTCAAACTGAGTTAATTACTGCATTTTCGTACCATTACAGTAGTTTAAAAGGCTTAAGGAAGCATCTTTGTCACAACAGAAAGGTAGTTTGAAAATTGGGCTGGCGACATAACAAAAAAAAAACAGGAAGGGAGCCAACAGCACCCGGGTTTCCCAGGCGGTCACCCATCCAAGTACTAGCCGTGCCCGATGATGCTTAACTTCGGTGATCGGACGAGAACCGGTGTATTCATCATGGTATGGCCGTTGGCGCTCATCTAATGTAGGAGCACGGCTGAATTCTCGTTCGGCTTTTCTCCCAACACACAAAATGTTAGTTTTCGGCCGCATTTGACGAAAGCGCTTCCTTCCGCAACCGCCAGTTCCTCGAGGACGGCGCGGGGAGGCGCGCCCGGCGTCCCAGCAGAGTGACGGCCGAATTGGCGGGCGCACCGCCGCGTGTGTGAGACGCACTGCTGTTCGTTGCACCCCCTGTCATTCGCTGGGCGCGTGCAGCCTTCGACACTAGCGGAGGACGCATCTTGTCCCTGGTGTTCAGCGGAAGGCCTGTGCGGGGTGTGGCAGTGTCGTGCTGGAGGGCCCACTGGTAGCGATGTGGGCTTCCTCGCCTCGCCTCGCCACGCCTCGCCTCGCCTCACACCAGGTGTCTGCGTAGTTTGCAATGCATTCGCACCATTCCTATACCTGTCCCTGTCCCCGTCCCGACTTGTCCCGACTTTGCTCGACTGCCGCTCGCTGCCGCTGGGGTCGTGGTCCATATGACAGCCCAAGCACGACAAACTTCTGCGGGACGACACGAGACGAGACGAGTCGAGACGACTAAGGAATAAATTCGTTTATACAAATCAAATTTGGAACTCTACACTCCTACACAACAATAGGCGGTGACGTATTTCAGAAATCACCTGCCGATTCGTACTGTTTTGTCGTTTTCAAAGTCTTCTTGGCAAACTTGGTTAGCACATTCTCCCTCAAACTGAGTTAATTACTGCATTTTCGTACCATTACAGTAGTTTAAAAGGCTTAAGGAAGCATCTTTGTCACAACAGAAAGGTACTTTGAAAATTGGGCTGGCGACATAACAAAAAAAAAACAGGAAGGGAGCCAACAGCACCCGGGTTTCCCAGGCGGTCACCCATCCAAGTACTAGCCGTGCCCGATGATGCTTAACTTCGGTGATTGGACGAGAACCGGTGTATTCATCATGGTATGGCCGTTGGCGCTCATCTAATGTAGGAGCACGGCAGAATTCTCGTTCGGCTTTTCTCCCAACACACAAAATGTTAGTTTTCGGCCGCATTTGACGAAAGCGCTTCCTTCCGCAACCGCCAGTTCCTCGAGGACGGCGCGGGGAGGCGCGCCCGGCGTCCCAGCAGAGTGACGGCCGAATTGGCGGGCGCACCGCCGCGTGTGTGAGACGCACTGCTGTTCGTTGCACCCCGTCATTCGCTGGGCGCGTGCAGCCTTCGACTCTAGCGGAGGACGCATCTTGTCCCTGGTGTTCAGCGGAAGGCCTGTGCGGGGTGTGGCAGTGTCGTGCTGGAGGGCCCACTGGTAGCGATGTGGGCTTCCTCGCCTCGCCTCGCCTCGCCTCGCCTCGCCTCACACCAGGTGTCTGCGTAGTTTGCAGTGCATTCGCACCATTCCTATCCCTGTCCCTGTCCCCGTCCCGACTTGTCCCGACTTTGCTCGACTGCCGCTCGCTGCCGCTCGGGTCGTGGTCCATATGACAGCGCAAGCACGACAAACGTCTGCGGGACGAGACGAGACGAGACGAGACGACTAAGGAATAAATTCGTGGTTACAAATCAAATTGGGAACTCTACACTCCTACACAACAATAGGCGGTGACGTATTTCAGAAATCATCTGCCGATTCGTACTGTTTTGTCGTTTTCAAAGTCTTCTTGGCAAACTTGGTTAGCACATTCTCCCTCAAACAGAGTTAATTACTGCATTTTCGTACCATTACAGTAGTTTAAAAGGCTTAAGGAAGCATCTTTGTCACAACAGAAAGGTAGTTTGAAAATTGGGATGGCGACATAACAAAAAAAAAACAGGAAGGGAGCCAACAGCACCCGGGTTTCCCAGGCGGTCACCCATCCAAGTACTAGCCGGGCCCGATGATGCTTAACTTCGGTGATCGGACGAGAACCGGTGTATTCATCATGGTATGGCCGTTGGCGCTCATCTAATGTAGGAGCACGGCAGAATTCGCGTTCGGCTTTTCTCCCAACACACAAAATGTTAGTTTTCGGCCGCATTTGACGAAAGCGCTTCCTTCCGCAACCGCCAGTTCCTCGAGGACGGCGCGGGGAGGCGCGCCCGGCGTTCCAGCAGAGTGACGGCCGAATTGGCGGGCGCACCGCCGCGTGTGTGAGACGCACTGCTGCTCGTTGCACCCCCTGTCATTCGCTGGGCGCGTGCAGCCTTCGACACTAGCGGAGGACGCATCTTGTCCCTGGTGTTCAGCGGAAGGCCTGTGCGGGGTGTGGCAGTGTCGTGCTGGAGGGCCCACTGGTAGCGATGTGGGCTTCCTCGCCTCGCCTCGCCACGCCTCGCCTCGCCTCACACCAGGTGTCTGCGTAGTTTGCAATGCATTCGCACCATTCCTATACCTGTCCCTGTCCCCGTCCCGACTTGTCCCGACTTTGCTCGACTGCCGCTCGCTGCCGCTGGGGTCGTGGTCCATATGACAGCCCAAGCACGACAAACTTCTGCGGGACGACACGAGACGAGACGAGTCGAGACGACTAAGGAATAAATTCGTTTTTACAAATCAAATTTGGAACTCTACACTCCTACACAACAATAGGCGGTGACGTATTTCAGAAATCACCTGCCGATTCGTACTGTTTTGTCGTTTTCAAAGTCTTCTTGGCAAACTTGGTTAGCACATTCTCCCTCAAACTGAGTTAATTACTGCATTTTCGTACCATTACAGTAGTTTAAAAGGCTTAAGGAAGCATCTTTGTCACAACAGAAAGGTAGTTTGAAAATTGGGCTGGCGACATAACAAAAAAAAAACAGGAAGGGAGCCAACAGCACCCGGGTTTCCCAGGCGGTCACCCATCCAAGTACTAGCCGTGCCCGATGATGCTTAACTTCGGTGATCGGACGAGAACCGGTGTATTCATCATGGTATGGCCGTTGGCGCTCATCTAATGTAGGAGCACGGCTGAATTCTCGTTCGGCTTTTCTCCCAACACACAAAATGTTAGTTTTCGGCCGCATTTGACGAAAGCGCTTCCTTCCGCAACCGCCAGTTCCTCGAGGACGGCGCGGGGAGGCGCGCCCGGCGTCCCAGCAGAGTGACGGCCGAATTGGCGGGCGCACCGCCGCGTGTGTGAGACGCACTGCTGTTCGTTGCACCCCCTGTCATTCGCTGGGCGCGTGCAGCCTTCGACACTAGCGGAGGACGCATCTTGTCCCTGGTGTTCAGCGGAAGGCCTGTGCGGGGTGTGGCAGTGTCGTGCTGGAGGGCCCACTGGTAGCGATGTGGGCTTCCTCGCCTCGCCTCGCCTCGCCTCGCCTCGCCTCACACCAGGTGTCTGCGTAGTTTGCAGTGCATTCGCACCATTCCTATCCCTGTCCCTGTCCCCGTCCCGACTTGTCCCGACTTTGCTCGACTGCCGCTCGCTGCCGCTCGGGTCGTGGTCCATATGACAGCGCAAGCACGACAAACGTCTGCGGGACGAGACGAGACGAGACGAGACGAGACGACTAAGGAATAAATTCGTGGTTACAAATCAAATTGGGAACTCTACACTCCTACACAACAATAGGCGGTGACGTATTTCAGAAATCATCTGCCGATTCGTACTGTTTTGTCGTTTTCAAAGTCTTCTTGGCAAACTTGGTTAGCACATTCTCCCTCAAACAGAGTTAATTACTGCATTTTCGTACCATTACAGTAGTTTAAAAGGCTTAAGGAAGCATCTTTGTCACAACAGAAAGGTAGTTTGAAAATTGGGATGGCGACATAACAAAAAAAAAAACAGGAAGGGAGCCAACAGCACCCGGGTTTCCCAGGCGGTCACCCATCCAAGTACTAGCCGTGCCCGATGATGCTTAACTTCGGTGATCGGACGAGAACCGGTGTATTCATCATGGTATGGCCGTTGGCGCTCATCTAATGTAGGAGCACGGCAGAATTCGCGTTCGGCTTTTCTCCCAACACACAAAATGTTAGTTTTCGGCCGCATTTGACGAAAGCGCTTCCTTCCGCAACCGCCAGTTCCTCGAGGACGGCGCGGGGAGGCGCGCCCGGCGTTCCAGCAGAGTGACGGCCGAATTGGCGGGCGCACCGCCGCGTGTGTGAGACGCACTGCTGCTCGTTGCACCCCCTGTCATTCGCTGGGCGCGTGCAGCCTTCGACACTAGCGGAGGACGCATCTTGTCCCTGGTGTTCAGCGGAAGGCCTGTGCGGGGTTTGGCAGTGTCGTGCTGGAGGGCCCACTGGTAGCGATGTGGGCTTCCTCGCCTCGCCTCGCCACGCCTCGCCTCGCCTCACACCAGGTGTCTGCGTAGTTTGCAATGCATTCGCACCATTCCTATACCTGTCCCTGTCCCCGTCCCGACTTGTCCCGACTTTGCTCGACTGCCGCTCGCTGCCGCTGGGGTCGTGGTCCATATGACAGCCCAAGCACGACAAACTTCTGCGGGACGAGACGAGACGAGACGAGTCGAGACGACTAAGGAATAAATTCGTTTTTACAAATCAAATTTGGAACTCTACACTCCTACACAACAATAGGCGGTGACGTATTTCAGAAATCACCTGCCGATTCGTACTGTTTTGTCGTTTTCAAAGTCTTCTTGGCAAACTTGGTTAGCACATTCTCCCTCAAACTGAGTTAATTACTGCATTTTCGTACCATTACAGTAGTTTAAAAGGCTTAAGGAAGCATCTTTGTCACAACAGAAAGGTAGTTTGAAAATTGGGCTGGCGACATAACAAAAAAAAAACAGGAAGGGAGCCAACAGCACCCGGGTTTCCCAGGCGGTCACCCATCCAAGTACTAGCCGGGCCCGATGATGCTTAACTTCGGTGATCGGACGAGAACCGGTGTATTCATCATGGTATGGCCGTTGGCGCTCATCTAATGTAGGAGCACGGCAGAATTCGCGTTCGGCTTTTCTCCCAACACACAAAATGTTAGTTTTCGGCCGCATTTGACGAAAGCGCTTCCTTCCGCAACCGCCAGTTCCTCGAGGACGGCGCGGGGAGGCGCGCCCGGCGTCCCAGCAGAGTGACGGCCGAATTGGCGGGCGCACCGCCGCGTGTGTGAGACGCACTGCTGCTCGTTGCACCCCCTGTCATTCGCTGGGCGCGTGCAGCCTTCGACACTAGCGGAGGACGCATCTTGTCCCTGGTGTTCAGCGGAAGGCCTGTGCGGGGTGTGGCAGTGTCGTGCTGGAGGGCCCACTGGTAGCGATGTGGGCTTCCTCGCCTCGCCTCGCCACGCCTCGCCTCGCCTCACACCAGGTGTCTGCGTAGTTTGCAATGCATTCGCACCATTCCTATACCTGTCACTGTCCCCGTCCCGACTTGTCCCGACTTTGCTCGACTGCCGCTCGCTGCCGCTGGGGTCGTGGTCCATATGACAGCCCAAGCACGACAAACTTCTGCGGGACGAGACGAGACGAGACGAGTCGAGACGACTAAGGAATAAATTCGTTTTTACAAATCAAATTTGGAACTCTACACTCCTACACAACAATAGGCTGTGACGTATTTCAGAAATCACCTGCCGATTCGTACTGTTTTGTCGTTTTCAAAGTCTTCTTGGCAAACTTGGTTAGCACATTCTCCCTCAAACTGAGTTAATTACTGCATTTTCGTACCATTACAGTAGTTTAAAAGGCTTAAGGAAGCATCTTTGTCACAACAGAAAGGTAGTTTGAAAATTGGGCTGGCGACATAACAAAAAAAAAAAACAGGAAGGGAGCCAACAGCACCCGGGTTTCCCAGGCGGTCACCCATCCAAGTACTAGCCGTGCCCGATGATGCTTAACTTCGGTGATCGGACGAGAACCGGTGTATTCATCATGGTATGGCCGTTGGCGCTCATCTAATGTAGGAGCACGGCAGAATTCTCGTTCGGCTTTTCTCCCAACACACAAAATGTTAGTTTTCGGCCGCATTTGACGAAAGCGCTTCCTTCCGCAACCGCCAGTTCCTCGAGGACGGCGCGGGGAGGCGCGCCCGGCGTCCCAGCAGAGTGACGGCCGAATTGGCGGGCGCACCGCCGCGTGTGTGAGACGCACTGCTGTTCGTTGCACCCCCTGTCATTCGCTGGGCGCGTGCAGCCTTCGACACTAGCGGAGGACGCATCTTGTCCCTGGTGTTCAGCGGAAGGCCTGTGCGGGGTGTGGCAGTGTCGTGCTGGAGGGCCCACTGGTAGCGATGTGGGCTTCCTCGCCTCGCCTCGCCTCGCCTCGCCTCGCCTCACACCAGGTGTCTGCGTAGTTTGCAGTGCATTCGCACCATTCCTATCCCTGTCCCTGTCCCCGTCCCGACTTGTCCCGACTTTGCTCGACTGCCGCTCGCTGCCGCTCGGGTCGTGGTCCATATGACAGCGCAAGCACGACAAACGTCTGCGGGACGAGACGAGACGAGACGAGACGAGACGACTAAGGAATAAATTCGTGGTTACAAATCAAATTGGGAACTCTACACTCCTACACAACAATAGGCGGTGACGTATTTCAGAAATCATCTGCCGATTCGTACTGTTTTGTCGTTTTCAAAGTCTTCTTGGCAAACTTGGTTAGCACATTCTCCCTCAAACAGAGTTAATTACTGCATTTTCGTACCATTACAGTAGTTTAAAAGGCTTAAGGAAGCATCTTTGTCACAACAGAAAGGTAGTTTGAAAATTGGGATGGCGACATAACAAAAAAAAAACAGGAAGGGAGCCAACAGCACCCGGGTTTCCCAGGCAGTCACCCATCCAAGTACTAGCCGTGCCCGATGATGCTTAACTTCGGTGATCGGACGAGAACCGGTGTATTCATCATGGTATGGCCGTTGGCGCTCATCTAATGTAGGAGCACGGCAGAATTCGCGTTCGGCTTTTCTCCCAACACACAAAATGTTAGTTTTCGGCCGCATTTGACGAAAGCGCTTCCTTCCGCAACCGCCAGTTCCTCGAGGACGGCGCGGGGAGGCGCGCCCGGCGTTCCAGCAGAGTGACGGCCGAATTGGCGGGCGCACCGCCGCGTGTGTGAGACGCACTGCTGCTCGTTGCACCCCCTGTCATTCGCTGGGCGCGTGCAGCCTTCGACACTAGCGGAGGACGCATCTTGTCCCTGGTGTTCAGCGGAAGGCCTGTGCGGGGTTTGGCAGTGTCGTGCTGGAGGGCCCACTGGTAGCGATGTGGGCTTCCTCGCCTCGCCTCGCCACGCCTCGCCTCGCCTCACACCAGGTGTCTGCGTAGTTTGCAATGCATTCGCACCATTCCTATACCTGTCCCTGTCCCCGTCCCGACTTGTCCCGACTTTGCTCGACTGTCGCTCGCTGCCGCTGGGGTCGTGGTCCATATGACAGCCCAAGCACGACAAACTTCTGCGGGACGAGACGAGACGAGACGAGTCGAGACGACTAAGGAATAAATTCGTTTTTACAAATCAAATTTGGAACTCTACACTCCTACACAACAATAGGCGGTGACGTATTTCAGAAATCACCTGCCGATTCGTACTGTTTTGTCGTTTTCAAAGTCTTCTTGGCAAACTTGGTTAGCACATTCTCCCTCAAACTGAGTTAATTACTGCATTTTCGTACCATTACAGTAGTTTAAAAGGCTTAAGGAAGCATCTTTGTCACAACAGAAAGGTAGTTTGAAAATTGGGCTGGCGACATAACAAAAAAAAAACAGGAAGGGAGCCAACAGCACCCGGGTTTCCCAGGCGGTCACCCATCCAAGTACTAGCCGTGCCCGATGATGCTTAACATCGGTGATCGGACGAGAACCGGTGTATTCATCATGGTATGGCCGTTGGCGCTCATCTAATGTAGGAGCACGGCAGAATTCTCGTTCGGCTTTTCTCCCAACACACAAAATGTTAGTTTTCGGCCGCATTTGACGAAAGCGCTTCCTTCCGCAACCGCCAGTTCCTCGAGGACGGCGCGGGGAGGCGCGCCCGGCGTCCCAGCAGAGTGACGGCCGAATTGGCGGGCGCACCGCCGCGTGTGTGAGACGCACTGCTGTTCGTTGCACCCCCTGTCATTCGCTGGGCGCGTGCAGCCTTCGACACTAGCGGAGGACGCATCTTGTCCCTGGTGTTCAGCGGAAGGCCTGTGCGGGGTGTGGCAGTGTCGTGCTGGAGGGCCCACTGGTAGCGATGTGGGCTTCCTCGCCTCGCCTCGCCTCGCCTCGCCTCGCCTCACACCAGGTGTCTGCGTAGTTTGCAGTGCATTCGCACCATTCCTATCCCTGTCCCTGTCCCCGTCCCGACTTGTCCCGACTTTGCTCGACTGCCGCTCGCTGCCGCTCGGGTCGTGGTCCATATGACAGCGCAAGCACGACAAGCGTCTGCGGGACGAGACGAGACGAGACGAGACGAGACGACTAAGGAATAAATTCGTGGTTACAAATCAAATTGGGAACTCTACACTCCTACACAACAATAGGCGGTGACGTATTTCAGAAATCATCTGCCGATTCGTACTGTTTTGTCGTTTTCAAAGTCTTCTTGGCAAACTTGGTTAGCACATTCTCCCTCAAACAGAGTTAATTACTGCATTTTCGTACCATTACAGTAGTTTAAAAGGCTTAAGGAAGCATCTTTGTCACAACAGAAAGGTAGTTTGAAAATTGGGATGGCGACATAACAAAAAAAAAACAGGAAGGGAGCCAACAGCACCCGGGTTTCCCAGGCGGTCACCCATCCAAGTACTAGCCGTGCCCGATGATGCTTAACTTCGGTGATCGGACGAGAACCGGTGTATTCATCATGGTATGGCCGTTGGCGCTCATCTAATGTAGGAGCACGGCAGAATTCGCGTTCGGCTTTTCTCCCAACACACAAAATGTTAGTTTTCGGCCGCATTTGACGAAAGCGCTTCCTTCCGCAACCGCCAGTTCCTCGAGGACGGCGCGGGGAGGCGCGCCCGGCGTTCCAGCAGAGTGACGGCCGAATTGGCGGGCGCACCGCCGCGTGTGTGAGACGCACTGCTGCTCGTTGCACCCCCTGTCATTCGCTGGGCGCGTGCAGCCTTCGACACTAGCGGAGGACGCATCTTGTCCCTGGTGTTCAGCGGAAGGCCTGTGCGGGGTTTGGCAGTGTCGTGCTGGAGGGCCCACTGGTAGCGATGTGGGCTTCCTCGCCTCGCCTCGCCACGCCTCGCCTCGCCTCACACCAGGTGTCTGCGTAGTTTGCAATGCATTCGCACCATTCCTATACCTGTCCCTGTCCCCGTCCCGACTTGTCCCGACTTTGCTCGACTGCCGCTCGCTGCCGCTGGGGTCGTGGTCCATATGACAGCCCAAGCACGACAAACTTCTGCGGGACGAGACGAGACGAGACGAGTCGAGACGACTAAGGAATAAATTCGTTTTTACAAATCAAATTTGGAACTCTACACTCCTACACAACAATAGGCGGTGACGTATTTCAGAAATCACCTGCCGATTCGTACTGTTTTGTCGTTTTCAAAGTCTTCTTGGCAAACTTGGTTAGCACATTCTCCCTCAAACTGAGTTAATTACTGCATTTTCGTACCATTACAGTAGTTTAAAAGGCTTAAGGAAGCATCTTTGTCACAACAGAAAGGTAGTTTGAAAATTGGGCTGGCGACATAACAAAAAAAAAAACAGGAAGGGAGCCAACAGCACCCGGGTTTCCCAGGCGGTCACCCATCCAAGTACTAGCCGTGCCCGATGATGCTTAACTTCGGTGATCGGACGAGAACCGCTGTATTCATCATGGTATGGCCGTTGGCGCTCATCTAATGTAGGAGCACGGCAGAATTCGCGTTCGGCTTTTCTCCCAACACACAAAATGTTAGTTTTCGGCCGCATTTGACGAAAGCGCTTCCTTCCGCAACCGCCAGTTCCTCGAGGACGGCGCGGGGAGGCGCGCCCGGCGTTCCAGCAGAGTGACGGCCGAATTGGCGGGCGCACCGCCGCGTGTGTGAGACGCACTGCTGCTCGTTGCACCCCCTGTCATTCGCTGGGCGCGTGCAGCCTTCGACACTAGCGGAGGACGCATCTTGTCCCTGGTGTTCAGCGGAAGGCCTGTGCGGGGTTTGGCAGTGTCGTGCTGGAGGGCCCACTGGTAGCGATGTGGGCTTCCTCGCCTCGCCTCGCCACGCCTCGCCTCGCCTCACACCAGGTGTCTGCGTAGTTTGCAATGCATTCGCACCATTCCTATATCTGTCCCTGTCCCCGTCCCGACTTGTCCCGACTTTGCTCGACTGCCGCTCGCTGCCGCTGGGGTCGTGGTCCATATGACAGCCCAAGCACGACAAACTTCTGCGGGACGAGACGAGACGAGACGAGTCGAGACGACTAAGGAATAAATTCGTTTTTACAAATCAAATTTGGAACTCTACACTCCTACACAACAATAGGCGGTGACGTATTTCAGAAATCACCTGCCGATTCGTACTGTTTTGTCGTTTTCAAAGTCTTCTTGGCAAACTTGGTTAGCACATTCTCCCTCAAACTGAGTTAATTACTGCATTTTCGTACCATTACAGTAGTTTAAAAGGCTTAAGGAAGCATCTTTGTCACAACAGAAAGGTAGTTTGAAAATTGGGCTGGCGACATAACAAAAAAAAAAAAACAGGAAGGGAGCCAACAGCACCCGGGTTTCCCAGGCGGTCACCCATCCAAGTACTAGCCGTGCCCGATGATGCTTAACTTCGGTGATCGGACGAGAACCGGTGTATTCATCATGGTATGGCCGTTGGCGCTCATCTAATGTAGGAGCACGGCAGAATTCTCGTTCGGCTTTTCTCCCAACACAAAATGTTAGTTTTCGGCCGCATTTGACGAAAGCGCTTCCTTCCGCAACCGCCAGTTCCTCGAGGACGGCGCGGGGAGGCGCGCCTGGCGTCCCAGCAGAGTGACGGCCGAATTGGCGGGCGCACCGCCGCGTGTGTGAGACGCACTGCTGTTCGTTGCACCCCCTGTCATTCGCTGGGCGCGTGCAGCCTTCGACACTAGCGGAGGACGCATCTTGTCCCTGGTGTTCAGCGGAAGGCCTGTGCGGGGTGTGGCAGTGTCGTGCTGGAGGGCCCACTGGTAGCGATGTGGGCTTCCTCGCCTCGCCTCGCCACGCCTCGCCTCGCCTCACACCAGGTGTCTGCGTAGTTTGCAATGCATTCGCACCATTCCTATACCTGTCCCTGTCCCCGTCCCGACTTGTCCCGACTTTGCTCGACTGCCGCTCGCTGCCGCTGGGGTCGTGGTCCATATGACAGCCCAAGCACGACAAACTTCTGCGGGACGACACGAGACGAGACGAGTCGAGACGACTAAGGAATAAATTCGTTTTTACAAATCAAATTTGGAACTCTACACTCCTACACAACAATAGGCGGTGACGTATTTCAGAAATCACCTGCCGATTCGTACTGTTTTGTCGTTTTCAAAGTCTTCTTGGCAAACTTGGTTAGCACATTCTCCTTCAAACTGAGTTAATTACTGCATTTTCGTACCATTACAGTAGTTTAAAAGGCTTAAGGAAGCATCTTTGTCACAACAGAAAGGTAGTTTGAAAATTGGGCTGGCGACATAACAAAAAAAAAAACAGGAAGGGAGCCAACAGCACCCGGGTTTCCCAGGCGGTCACCCATCCAAGTACTAGCCGTGCCCGATGATGCTTAACTTCGGTGATCGGACGAGAACCGGTGTATTCATCATGGTATGGCCGTTGGCGCTCATCTAATGTAGGAGCACGGCAGAATTCTCGTTCGGCTTTTCTCCCAACACACAAAATGTTAGTTTTCGGCCGCATTTGACGAAAGCGCTTCCTTCCGCAACCGCCAGTTCCTCGAGGACGGCGCGGGGAGGCGCGCCCGGCGTCCCAGCAGAGTGACGGCCGAATTGGCGGGCGCACCGCCGCGTGTGTGAGACGCACTGCTGTTCGTTGCACCCCCTGTCATTCGCTGGGCGCGTGCAGCCTTCGACACTAGCGGAGGACGCATCTTGTCCCTGGTGTTCAGCGGAAGGCCTGTGCGGGGTGTGGCAGTGTCGTGCTGGAGGGCCCACTGGTAGCGATGTGGGCTTCCTCGCCTCGCCTCGCCTCGCCTCGCCTCGCCTCACACCAGGTGTCTGCGTAGTTTGCAGTGCATTCGCACCATTCCTATCCCTGTCCCTGTCCCCGTCCCGACTTGTCCCGACTTTGCTCGACTGCCGCTCGCTGCCGCTCGGGTCGTGGTCCATATGACAGCGCAAGCACGACAAACGTCTGCGGGACGAGACGAGACGAGACGAGACGAGACGACTAAGGAATAAATTCGTGGTTACAAATCAAATTTGGAACTCTACACTCCTACACAACAATAGGCGGTGACGTATTTCAGAAATCATCTGCCGATTCGTACTGTTTTGTCGTTTTCAAAGTCTTCTTGGCAAACTTGGTTAGCACATTCTCCCTCAAACAGAGTTAATTACTGCATTTTCGTACCATTACAGTAGTTTAAAAGGCTTAAGGAAGCATCTTTGTCACAACAGAAAGGTAGTTTGAAAATTGGGCTGGCGACATAACAAAAAAAAAACAGGAAGGGAGCCAACAGCACCCGGGTTTCCCAGGCGGTCACCCATCCAAGTACTAGCCGTGCCCGATGATGCTTAACTTCGGTGATCGGACGAGAACCGGTGTATTCATCATGGTATGGCCGTTGGCGCTCATCTAATGTAGGAGCACGGCAGAATTCGCGTTCGGCTTTTCTCCCAACACACAAAATGTTAGTTTTCGGCCGCATTTGACGAAAGCGCTTCCTTCCGCAACCGCCAGTTCCTCGAGGACGGCGCGGGGAGGCGCGCCCGGCGTCCCAGCAGAGTGACGGCCGAATTGGCGGGCGCACCGCCGCGTGTGTGAGACGCACTGCTGCTCGTTGCACCCCCTGTCATTCGCTGGGCGCGTGCAGCCTTCGACACTAGCGGAGGACGCATCTTGTCCCTGGTGTTCAGCGGAAGGCCTGTGCGGGGTGTGGCAGTGTCGTGCTGGAGGGCCCACTGGTAGCGATGTGGGCTTCCTCGCCTCGCCTCGCCACGCCTCGCCTCGCCTCACACCAGGTGTCTGCGTAGTTTGCAATGCATTCGCACCATTCCTATACCTGTCCCTGTCCCCGTCCCGACTTGTCCCGACTTTGCTCGACTGCCGCTCGCTGCCGCTGGGGTCGTGGCCCATATGACAGCCCAAGCACGACAAACTTCTGCGGGACGAGACGAGACGAGACGAGTCGAGACGACTAAGGAATAAATTCGTTTTTACAAATCAAATTTGGAACTCTACACTCCTACACAACAATAGGCGGTGACGTATTTCAGAAATCACCTGCCGATTCGTACTGTTTTGTCGTTTTCAAAGTCTTCTTGGCAAACTTGGTTAGCACATTCTCCCTCAAACTGAGTTAATTACTGCATTTTCGTACCATTACAGTAGTTTAAAAGGCTTAAGGAAGCATCTTTGTCACAACAGAAAGGTAGTTTGAAAATTGGGCTGGCGACATAACAAAAAAAAAAACAGGAAGGGAGCCAACAGCACCCGGGTTTCCCAGGCGGTCACCCATCCAAGTACTAGCCGTGCCCGATGATGCTTAACTTCGGTGATCGGACGAGAACCGGTGTATTCATCATGGTATGGCCGTTGGCGCTCATCTAATGTAGGAGCACGGCAGAATTCTCGTTCGGCTTTTCTCCCAACACACAAAATGTTAGTTTTCGGCCGCATTTGACGAAAGCGCTTCCTTCCGCAACCGCCAGTTCCTCGAGGACGGCGCGGGGAGGCGCGCCCGGCGTCCCAGCAGAGTGACGGCCGAATTGGCGGGCGCACCGCCGCGTGTGTGAGACGCACTGCTGCTCGTTGCACCCCCTGTCATTCGCTGGGCGCGTGCAGCCTTCGACACTAGCGGAGGACGCATCTTGTCCCTGGTGTTCAGCGGAAGGCCTGTGCGGGGTGTGGCAGTGTCGTGCTGGAGGGCCCACTGGTAGCGATGTGGGCTTCCTCGCCTCGCCTCGCCTCGCCTCGCCTCGCCTCACACCAGGTGTCTGCGTAGTTTGCAGTGCATTCGCACCATTCCTATCCCTGTCCCTGTCCCCGTCCCGACTTGTCCCGACTTTGCTCGACTGCCGCTCGCTGCCGCTCGGGTCGTGGTCCATATGACAGCGCAAGCACGACAAGCGTCTGCGGGACGAGACGAGACGAGACGAGACGAGACGACTAAGGAATAAATTCGTGGTTACAAATCAAATTGGGAACTCTACACTCCTACACAACAATAGGCGGTGACGTATTTCAGAAATCATCTGCCGATTCGTACTGTTTTGTCGTTTTCAAAGTCTTCTTGGCAAACTTGGTTAGCACATTCTCCCTCAAACAGAGTTAATTACTGCATTTTCGTACCATTACAGTAGTTTAAAAGGCTTAAGGAAGCATCTTTGTCACAACAGAAAGGTAGTTTGAAAATTGGGATGGCGACATAACAAAAAAAAAACAGGAAGGGAGCCAACAGCACCCGGGTTTCCCAGGCGGTCACCCATCCAAGTACTAGCCGTGCCCGATGATGCTTAACTTCGGTGATCGGACGAGAACCGCTGTATTCATCATGGTATGGCCGTTGGCGCTCATCTAATGTAGGAGCACGGCAGAATTCGCGTTCGGCTTTTCTCCCAACACACAAAATGTTAGTTTTCGGCCGCATTTGACGAAAGCGCTTCCTTCCGCAACCGCCAGTTCCTCGAGGACGGCGCGGGGAGGCGCGCCCGGCGTTCCAGCAGAGTGACGGCCGAATTGGCGGGCGCACCGCCGCGTGTGTGAGACGCACTGCTGCTCGTTGCACCCCCTGTCATTCGCTGGGCGCGTGCAGCCTTCGACACTAGCGGAGGACGCATCTTGTCCCTGGTGTTCAGCGGAAGGCCTGTGCGGGGTTTGGCAGTGTCGTGCTGGAGGGCCCACTGGTAGCGATGTGGGCTTCCTCGCCTCGCCTCGCCACGCCTCGCCTCGCCTCACACCAGGTGTCTGCGTAGTTTGCAATGCATTCGCACCATTCCTATACCTGTCCCTGTCCCCGTCCCGACTTGTCCCGACTTTGCTCGACTGCCGCTCGCTGCCGCTGGGGTCGTGGTCCATATGACAGCCCAAGCACGACAAACTTCTGCGGGACGAGACGAGACGAGACGAGTCGAGACGACTAAGGAATAAATTCGTTTTTACAAATCAAATTTGGAACTCTACACTCCTACACAACAATAGGCGGTGACGTATTTCAGAAATCACCTGCCGATTCGTACTGTTTTGTCGTTTTCAAAGTCTTCTTGGCAAACTTGGTTAGCACATTCTCCCTCAAACTGAGTTAATTACTGCATTTTCGTACCATTACAGTAGTTTAAAAGGCTTAAGGAAGCATCTTTGTCACAACAGAAAGGTAGTTTGAAAATTGGGCTGGCGACATAACAAAAAAAAAAACAGGAAGGGAGCCAACAGCACCCGGGTTTCCCAGGCGGTCACCCATCCAAGTACTAGCCGTGCCCGATGATGCTTAACTTCGGTGATCGGACGAGAACCGGTGTATTCATCATGGTATGGCCGTTGGCGCTCATCTAATGTAGGAGCACGGCAGAATTCTCGTTCGGCTTTTCTCCCAACACACAAAATGTTAGTTTTCGGCCGCATTTGACGAAAGCGCTTCCTTCCGCAACCGCCAGTTCCTCGAGGACGGCGCGGGGAGGCGCGCCCGGCGTCCCAGCAGAGTGACGGCCGAATTGGCGGGCGCACCGCCGCGTGTGTGAGACGCACTGCTGTTCGTTGCACCCCCTGTCATTCGCTGGGCGCGTGCAGCCTTCGACACTAGCGGAGGACGCATCTTGTCCCTGGTGTTCAGCGGAAGGCCTGTGCGGGGTGTGGCAGTGTCGTGCTGGAGGGCCCACTGGTAGCGATGTGGGCTTCCTCGCCTCGCCTCGCCTCGCCTCGCCTCGCCTCACACCAGGTGTCTGCGTAGTTTGCAGTGCATTCGCACCATTCCTATCCCTGTCCCTGTCCCCGTCCCGACTTGTCCCGACTTTGCTCGACTGCCGCTCGCTGCCGCTCGGGTCGTGGTCCATATGACAGCGCAAGCACGACAAACGTCTGCGGGACGAGACGAGACGAGACGAGACGAGACGACTAAGGAATAAATTCGTGGTTACAAATCAAATTTGGAACTCTACACTCCTACACAACAATAGGCGGTGACGTATTTCAGAAATCATCTGCCGATTCGTACTGTTTTGTCGTTTTCAAAGTCTTCTTGGCAAACTTGGTTAGCACATTCTCCCTCAAACAGAGTTAATTACTGCATTTTCGTACCATTACAGTAGTTTAAAAGGCTTAAGGAAGCATCTTTGTCACAACAGAAAGGTAGTTTGAAAATTGGGCTGGCGACATAACAAAAAAAAAACAGGAAGGGAGCCAACAGCACCCGGGTTTCCCAGGCGGTCACCCATCCAAGTACTAGCCGTGCCCGATGATGCTTAACTTCGGTGATCGGACGAGAACCGGTGTATTCATCATGGTATGGCCGTTGGCGCTCATCTAATGTAGGAGCACGGCAGAATTCGCGTTCGGCTTTTCTCCCAACACACAAAATGTTAGTTTTCGGCCGCATTTGACGAAAGCGCTTCCTTCCGCAACCGCCAGTTCCTCGAGGACGGCGCGGGGAGGCGCGCCCGGCGTCCCAGCAGAGTGACGGCCGAATTGGCGGGCGCACCGCCGCGTGTGTGAGACGCACTGCTGCTCGTTGCACCCCCTGTCATTCGCTGGGCGCGTGCAGCCTTCGACACTAGCGGAGGACGCATCTTGTCCCTGGTGTTCAGCGGAAGGCCTGTGCGGGGTGTGGCAGTGTCGTGCTGGAGGGCCCACTGGTAGCGATGTGGGCTTCCTCGCCTCGCCTCGCCACGCCTCGCCTCGCCTCACACCAGGTGTCTGCGTAGTTTGCAATGCATTCGCACCATTCCTATACCTGTCCCTGTCCCCGTCCCGACTTGTCCCGACTTTGCTCGACTGCCGCTCGCTGCCGCTGGGGTCGTGGCCCATATGACAGCCCAAGCACGACAAACTTCTGCGGGACGAGACGAGACGAGACGAGTCGAGACGACTAAGGAATAAATTCGTTTTTACAAATCAAATTTGCAACTCTACACTCCTACACAACAATAGGCGGTGACGTATTTCAGAAATCATCTGCCGATTCGTACTGTTTTGTCGTTTTCAAAGTCTTCTTGGCAAACTTGGTTAGCACATTCTCCCTCAAACAGAGTTAATTACTGCATTTTCGTACCATTACAGTAGTTTAAAAGGCTTAAGGAAGCATCTTTGTCACAACAGAAAGGTAGTTTGAAAATTGGGATGGCGACATAACAAAAAAAAAACAGGAAGGGAGCCAACAGCACCCGGGTTTCCCAGGCGGTCACCCATCCAAGTACTAGCCGTGCCCGATGATGCTTAACTTCGGTGATCGGACGAGAACCGCTGTATTCATCATGGTATGGCCGTTGGCGCTCATCTAATGTAGGAGCACGGCAGAATTCGCGTTCGGCTTTTCTCCCAACACACAAAATGTTAGTTTTCGGCCGCATTTGACGAAAGCGCTTCCTTCCGCAACCGCCAGTTCCTCGAGGACGGCGCGGGGAGGCGCGCCCGGCGTCCCAGCAGAGTGACGGCCGAATTGGCGGGCGCACCGCCGCGTGTGTGAGACGCACTGCTGCTCGTTGCACCCCCTGTCATTCGCTGGGCGCGTGCAGCCTTCGACACTAGCGGAGGACGCATCTTGTCCCTGGTGTTCAGCGGAAGGCCTGTGCGGGGTGTGGCAGTGTCGTGCTGGAGGGCCCACTGGTAGCGATGTGGGCTTCCTCGCCTCGCCTCGCCTCGCCTCGCCTCGCCTCACACCAGGTGTCTGCGTAGTTTGCAGTGCATTCGCACCATTCCTATCCCTGTCCCTGTCCCCGTCCCGACTTGTCCCGACTTTGCTCGACTGCCGCTCGCTGCCGCTCGGGTCGTGGTCCATATGACAGCGCAAGCACGACAAGCGTCTGCGGGACGAGACGAGACGAGACGAGACGAGACGACTAAGGAATAAATTCGTGGTTACAAATCAAATTGGGAACTCTACACTCCTACACAACAATAGGCGGTGACGTATTTCAGAAATCATCTGCCGATTCGTACTGTTTTGTCGTTTTCAAAGTCTTCTTGGCAAACTTGGTTAGCACATTCTCCCTCAAACAGAGTTAATTACTGCATTTTCGTACCATTACAGTAGTTTAAAAGGCTTAAGGAAGCATCTTTGTCACAACAGAAAGGTAGTTTGAAAATTGGGATGGCGACATAACAAAAAAAAAACAGGAAGGGAGCCAACAGCACCCGGGTTTCCCAGGCGGTCACCCATCCAAGTACTAGCCGTGCCCGATGATGCTTAACTTCGGTGATCGGACGAGAACCGCTGTATTCATCATGGTATGGCCGTTGGCGCTCATCTAATGTAGGAGCACGGCAGAATTCGCGTTCGGCTTTTCTCCCAACACACAAAATGTTAGTTTTCGGCCGCATTTGACGAAAGCGCTTCCTTCCGCAACCGCCAGTTCCTCGAGGACGGCGCGGGGAGGCGCGCCCGGCGTTCCAGCAGAGTGACGGCCGAATTGGCGGGCGCACCGCCGCGTGTGTGAGACGCACTGCTGCTCGTTGCACCCCCTGTCATTCGCTGGGCGCGTGCAGCCTTCGACACTAGCGGAGGACGCATCTTGTCCCTGGTGTTCAGCGGAAGGCCTGTGCGGGGTTTGGCAGTGTCGTGCTGGAGGGCCCACTGGTAGCGATGTGGGCTTCCTCGCCTCGCCTCGCCACGCCTCGCCTCGCCTCACACCAGGTGTCTGCGTAGTTTGCAATGCATTCGCACCATTCCTATACCTGTCCCTGTCCCCGTCCCGACTTGTCCCGACTTTGCTCGACTGCCGCTCGCTGCCGCTGGGGTCGTGGTCCATATGACAGCCCAAGCACGACAAACTTCTGCGGGACGAGACGAGACGAGACGAGTCGAGACGACTAAGGAATAAATTCGTTTTTACAAATCAAATTTGGAACTCTACACTCCTACACAACAATAGGCGGTGACGTATTTCAGAAATCACCTGCCGATTCGTACTGTTTTGTCGTTTTCAAAGTCTTCTTGGCAAACTTGGTTAGCACATTCTCCCTCAAACTGAGTTAATTACTGCATTTTCGTACCATTACAGTAGTTTAAAAGGCTTAAGGAAGCATCTTTGTCACAACAGAAAGGTAGTTTGAAAATTGGGCTGGCGACATAACAAAAAAAAAAACAGGAAGGGAGCCAACAGCACCCGGGTTTCCCAGGCGGTCACCCATCCAAGTACTAGCCGTGCCCGATGATGCTTAACTTCGGTGATCGGACGAGAACCGGTGTATTCATCATGGTATGGCCGTTGGCGCTCATCTAATGTAGGAGCACGGCAGAATTCTCGTTCGGCTTTTCTCCCAACACACAAAATGTTAGTTTTCGGCCGCATTTGACGAAAGCGCTTCCTTCCGCAACCGCCAGTTCCTCGAGGACGGCGCGGGGAGGCGCGCCCGGCGTCCCAGCAGAGTGACGGCCGAATTGGCGGGCGCACCGCCGCGTGTGTGAGACGCACTGCTGTTCGTTGCACCCCCTGTCATTCGCTGGGCGCGTGCAGCCTTCGACACTAGCGGAGGACGCATCTTGTCCCTGGTGTTCAGCGGAAGGCCTGTGCGGGGTGTGGCAGTGTCGTGCTGGAGGGCCCACTGGTAGCGATGTGGGCTTCCTCGCCTCGCCTCGCCTCGCCTCGCCTCGCCTCACACCAGGTGTCTGCGTAGTTTGCAGTGCATTCGCACCATTCCTATCCCTGTCCCTGTCCCCGTCCCGACTTGTCCCGACTTTGCTCGACTGCCGCTCGCTGCCGCTCGGGTCGTGGTCCATATGACAGCGCAAGCACGACAAACGTCTGCGGGACGAGACGAGACGAGACGAGACGAGACGACTAAGGAATAAATTCGTGGTTACAAATCAAATTTGGAACTCTACACTCCTACACAACAATAGGCGGTGACGTATTTCAGAAATCATCTGCCGATTCGTACTGTTTTGTCGTTTTCAAAGTCTTCTTGGCAAACTTGGTTAGCACATTCTCCCTCAAACAGAGTTAATTACTGCATTTTCGTACCATTACAGTAGTTTAAAAGGCTTAAGGAAGCATCTTTGTCACAACAGAAAGGTAGTTTGAAAATTGGGCTGGCGACATAACAAAAAAAAAACAGGAAGGGAGCCAACAGCACCCGGGTTTCCCAGGCGGTCACCCATCCAAGTACTAGCCGTGCCCGATGATGCTTAACTTCGGTGATCGGACGAGAACCGGTGTATTCATCATGGTATGGCCGTTGGCGCTCATCTAATGTAGGAGCACGGCAGAATTCGCGTTCGGCTTTTCTCCCAACACACAAAATGTTAGTTTTCGGCCGCATTTGACGAAAGCGCTTCCTTCCGCAACCGCCAGTTCCTCGAGGACGGCGCGGGGAGGCGCGCCCGGCGTCCCAGCAGAGTGACGGCCGAATTGGCGGGCGCACCGCCGCGTGTGTGAGACGCACTGCTGCTCGTTGCACCCCCTGTCATTCGCTGGGCGCGTGCAGCCTTCGACACTAGCGGAGGACGCATCTTGTCCCTGGTGTTCAGCGGAAGGCCTGTGCGGGGTGTGGCAGTGTCGTGCTGGAGGGCCCACTGGTAGCGATGTGGGCTTCCTCGCCTCGCCTCGCCACGCCTCGCCTCGCCTCACACCAGGTGTCTGCGTAGTTTGCAATGCATTCGCACCATTCCTATACCTGTCCCTGTCCCCGTCCCGACTTGTCCCGACTTTGCTCGACTGCCGCTCGCTGCCGCTGGGGTCGTGGCCCATATGACAGCCCAAGCACGACAAACTTCTGCGGGACGAGACGAGACGAGACGAGTCGAGACGACTAAGGAATAAATTCGTTTTTACAAATCAAATTTGCAACTCTACACTCCTACACAACAATAGGCGGTGACGTATTTCAGAAATCATCTGCCGATTCGTACTGTTTTGTCGTTTTCAAAGTCTTCTTGGCAAACTTGGTTAGCACATTCTCCCTCAAACAGAGTTAATTACTGCATTTTCGTACCATTACAGTAGTTTAAAAGGCTTAAGGAAGCATCTTTGTCACAACAGAAAGGTAGTTTGAAAATTGGGATGGCGACATAACAAAAAAAAAACAGGAAGGGAGCCAACAGCACCCGGGTTTCCCAGGCGGTCACCCATCCAAGTACTAGCCGTGCCCGATGATGCTTAACTTCGGTGATCGGACGAGAACCGCTGTATTCATCATGGTATGGCCGTTGGCGCTCATCTAATGTAGGAGCACGGCAGAATTCGCGTTCGGCTTTTCTCCCAACACACAAAATGTTAGTTTTCGGCCGCATTTGACGAAAGCGCTTCCTTCCGCAACCGCCAGTTCCTCGAGGACGGCGCGGGGAGGCGCGCCCGGCGTCCCAGCAGAGTGACGGCCGAATTGGCGGGCGCACCGCCGCGTGTGTGAGACGCACTGCTGCTCGTTGCACCCCCTGTCATTCGCTGGGCGCGTGCAGCCTTCGACACTAGCGGAGGACGCATCTTGTCCCTGGTGTTCAGCGGAAGGCCTGTGCGGGGTGTGGCAGTGTCGTGCTGGAGGGCCCACTGGTAGCGATGTGGGCTTCCTCGCCTCGCCTCGCCTCGCCTCGCCTCGCCTCACACCAGGTGTCTGCGTAGTTTGCAGTGCATTCGCACCATTCCTATCCCTGTCCCTGTCCCCGTCCCGACTTGTCCCGACTTTGCTCGACTGCCGCTCGCTGCCGCTCGGGTCGTGGTCCATATGACAGCGCAAGCACGACAAGCGTCTGCGGGACGAGACGAGACGAGACGAGACGAGACGACTAAGGAATAAATTCGTGGTTACAAATCAAATTGGGAACTCTACACTCCTACACAACAATAGGCGGTGACGTATTTCAGAAATCATCTGCCGATTCGTACTGTTTTGTCGTTTTCAAAGTCTTCTTGGCAAACTTGGTTAGCACATTCTCCCTCAAACAGAGTTAATTACTGCATTTTCGTACCATTACAGTAGTTTAAAAGGCTTAAGGAAGCATCTTTGTCACAACAGAAAGGTAGTTTGAAAATTGGGATGGCGACATAACAAAAAAAAAACAGGAAGGGAGCCAACAGCACCCGGGTTTCCCAGGCGGTCACCCATCCAAGTACTAGCCGTGCCCGATGATGCTTAACTTCGGTGATCGGACGAGAACCGCTGTATTCATCATGGTATGGCCGTTGGCGCTCATCTAATGTAGGAGCACGGCAGAATTCGCGTTCGGCTTTTCTCCCAACACACAAAATGTTAGTTTTCGGCCGCATTTGACGAAAGCGCTTCCTTCCGCAACCGCCAGTTCCTCGAGGACGGCGCGGGGAGGCGCGCCCGGCGTTCCAGCAGAGTGACGGCCGAATTGGCGGGCGCACCGCCGCGTGTGTGAGACGCACTGCTGCTCGTTGCACCCCCTGTCATTCGCTGGGCGCGTGCAGCCTTCGACACTAGCGGAGGACGCATCTTGTCCCTGGTGTTCAGCGGAAGGCCTGTGCGGGGTTTGGCAGTGTCGTGCTGGAGGGCCCACTGGTAGCGATGTGGGCTTCCTCGCCTCGCCTCGCCACGCCTCGCCTCGCCTCACACCAGGTGTCTGCGTAGTTTGCAATGCATTCGCACCATTCCTATACCTGTCCCTGTCCCCGTCCCGACTTGTCCCGACTTTGCTCGACTGCCGCTCGCTGCCGCTGGGGTCGTGGTCCATATGACAGCCCAAGCACGACAAACTTCTGCGGGACGAGACGAGACGAGACGAGTCGAGACGACTAAGGAATAAATTCGTTTTTACAAATCAAATTTGGAACTCTACACTCCTACACAACAATAGGCGGTGACGTATTTCAGAAATCACCTGCCGATTCGTACTGTTTTGTCGTTTTCAAAGTCTTCTTGGCAAACTTGGTTAGCACATTCTCCCTCAAACTGAGTTAATTACTGCATTTTCGTACCATTACAGTAGTTTAAAAGGCTTAAGGAAGCATCTTTGTCACAACAGAAAGGTAGTTTGAAAATTGGGCTGGCGACATAACAAAAAAAAAAACAGGAAGGGAGCCAACAGCACCCGGGTTTCCCAGGCGGTCACCCATCCAAGTACTAGCCGTGCCCGATGATGCTTAACTTCGGTGATCGGACGAGAACCGGTGTATTCATCATGGTATGGCCGTTGGCGCTCATCTAATGTAGGAGCACGGCAGAATTCTCGTTCGGCTTTTCTCCCAACACACAAAATGTTAGTTTTCGGCCGCATTTGACGAAAGCGCTTCCTTCCGCAACCGCCAGTTCCTCGAGGACGGCGCGGGGAGGCGCGCCCGGCGTCCCAGCAGAGTGACGGCCGAATTGGCGGGCGCACCGCCGCGTGTGTGAGACGCACTGCTGTTCGTTGCACCCCCTGTCATTCGCTGGGCGCGTGCAGCCTTCGACACTAGCGGAGGACGCATCTTGTCCCTGGTGTTCAGCGGAAGGCCTGTGCGGGGTGTGGCAGTGTCGTGCTGGAGGGCCCACTGGTAGCGATGTGGGCTTCCTCGCCTCGCCTCGCCTCGCCTCGCCTCGCCTCACACCAGGTGTCTGCGTAGTTTGCAGTGCATTCGCACCATTCCTATCCCTGTCCCTGTCCCCGTCCCGACTTGTCCCGACTTTGCTCGACTGCCGCTCGCTGCCGCTCGGGTCGTGGTCCATATGACAGCGCAAGCACGACAAACGTCTGCGGGACGAGACGAGACGAGACGAGACGAGACGACTAAGGAATAAATTCGTGGTTACAAATCAAATTTGGAACTCTACACTCCTACACAACAATAGGCGGTGACGTATTTCAGAAATCATCTGCCGATTCGTACTGTTTTGTCGTTTTCAAAGTCTTCTTGGCAAACTTGGTTAGCACATTCTCCCTCAAACAGAGTTAATTACTGCATTTTCGTACCATTACAGTAGTTTAAAAGGCTTAAGGAAGCATCTTTGTCACAACAGAAAGGTAGTTTGAAAATTGGGCTGGCGACATAACAAAAAAAAAACAGGAAGGGAGCCAACAGCACCCGGGTTTCCCAGGCGGTCACCCATCCAAGTACTAGCCGTGCCCGATGATGCTTAACTTCGGTGATCGGACGAGAACCGGTGTATTCATCATGGTATGGCCGTTGGCGCTCATCTAATGTAGGAGCACGGCAGAATTCGCGTTCGGCTTTTCTCCCAACACACAAAATGTTAGTTTTCGGCCGCATTTGACGAAAGCGCTTCCTTCCGCAACCGCCAGTTCCTCGAGGACGGCGCGGGGAGGCGCGCCCGGCGTCCCAGCAGAGTGACGGCCGAATTGGCGGGCGCACCGCCGCGTGTGTGAGACGCACTGCTGCTCGTTGCACCCCCTGTCATTCGCTGGGCGCGTGCAGCCTTCGACACTAGCGGAGGACGCATCTTGTCCCTGGTGTTCAGCGGAAGGCCTGTGCGGGGTGTGGCAGTGTCGTGCTGGAGGGCCCACTGGTAGCGATGTGGGCTTCCTCGCCTCGCCTCGCCACGCCTCGCCTCGCCTCACACCAGGTGTCTGCGTAGTTTGCAATGCATTCGCACCATTCCTATACCTGTCCCTGTCCCCGTCCCGACTTGTCCCGACTTTGCTCGACTGCCGCTCGCTGCCGCTGGGGTCGTGGCCCATATGACAGCCCAAGCACGACAAACTTCTGCGGGACGAGACGAGACGAGACGAGTCGAGACGACTAAGGAATAAATTCGTTTTTACAAATCAAATTTGCAACTCTACACTCCTACACAACAATAGGCGGTGACGTATTTCAGAAATCATCTGCCGATTCGTACTGTTTTGTCGTTTTCAAAGTCTTCTTGGCAAACTTGGTTAGCACATTCTCCCTCAAACAGAGTTAATTACTGCATTTTCGTACCATTACAGTAGTTTAAAAGGCTTAAGGAAGCATCTTTGTCACAACAGAAAGGTAGTTTGAAAATTGGGATGGCGACATAACAAAAAAAAAACAGGAAGGGAGCCAACAGCACCCGGGTTTCCCAGGCGGTCACCCATCCAAGTACTAGCCGTGCCCGATGATGCTTAACTTCGGTGATCGGACGAGAACCGCTGTATTCATCATGGTATGGCCGTTGGCGCTCATCTAATGTAGGAGCACGGCAGAATTCGCGTTCGGCTTTTCTCCCAACACACAAAATGTTAGTTTTCGGCCGCATTTGACGAAAGCGCTTCCTTCCGCAACCGCCAGTTCCTCGAGGACGGCGCGGGGAGGCGCGCCCGGCGTTCCAGCAGAGTGACGGCCGAATTGGCGGGCGCACCGCCGCGTGTGTGAGACGCACTGCTGCTCGTTGCACCCCCTGTCATTCGCTGGGCGCGTGCAGCCTTCGACACTAGCGGAGGACGCATCTTGTCCCTGGTGTTCAGCGGAAGGCCTGTGCGGGGTTTGGCAGTGTCGTGCTGGAGGGCCCACTGGTAGCGATGTGGGCTTCCTCGCCTCGCCTCGCCACGCCTCGCCTCGCCTCACACCAGGTGTCTGCGTAGTTTGCAATGCATTCGCACCATTCCTATACCTGTCCCTGTCCCCGTCCCGACTTGTCCCGACTTTGCTCGACTGCCGCTCGCTGCCGCTGGGGTCGTGGTCCATATGACAGCCCAAGCACGACAAACTTCTGCGGGACGAGACGAGACGAGACGAGTCGAGACGACTAAGGAATAAATTCGTTTTTACAAATCAAATTTGGAACTCTACACTCCTACACAACAATAGGCGGTGACGTATTTCAGAAATCACCTGCCGATTCGTACTGTTTTGTCGTTTTCAAAGTCTTCTTGGCAAACTTGGTTAGCACATTCTCCCTCAAACTGAGTTAATTACTGCATTTTCGTACCATTACAGTAGTTTAAAAGGCTTAAGGAAGCATCTTTGTCACAACAGAAAGGTAGTTTGAAAATTGGGCTGGCGACATAACAAAAAAAAAACAGGAAGGGAGCCAACAGCACCCGGGTTTCCCAGGCGGTCACCCATCCAAGTACTAGCCGTGCCCGATGATGCTTAACTTCGGTGATCGGACGAGAACCGGTGTATTCATCATGGTATGGCCGTTGGCGCTCATCTAATGTAGGAGCACGGCAGAATTCGCGTTCGGCTTTTCTCCCAACACACAAAATGTTAGTTTTCGGCCGCATTTGACGAAAGCGCTTCCTTCCGCAACCGCCAGTTCCTCGAGGACGGCGCGGGGAGGCGCGCCCGGCGTCCCAGCAGAGTGACGGCCGAATTGGCGGGCGCACCGCCGCGTGTGTGAGACGCACTGCTGCTCGTTGCACCCCCTGTCATTCGCTGGGCGCGTGCAGCCTTCGACACTAGCGGAGGACGCATCTTGTCCCTGGTGTTCAGCGGAAGGCCTGTGCGGGGTGTGGCAGTGTCGTGCTGGAGGGCCCACTGGTAGCGATGTGGGCTTCCTCGCCTCGCCTCGCCACGCCTCGCCTCGCCTCACACCAGGTGTCTGCGTAGTTTGCAATGCATTCGCACCATTCCTATACCTGTCCCTGTCCCCGTCCCGACTTGTCCCGACTTTGCTCGACTGCCGCTCGCTGCCGCTGGGGTCGTGGCCCATATGACAGCCCAAGCACGACAAACTTCTGCGGGACGAGACGAGACGAGACGAGTCGAGACGACTAAGGAATAAATTCGTTTTTACAAATCAAATTTGGAACTCTACACTCCTACACAACAATAGGCGGTGACGTATTTCAGAAATCATCTGCCGATTCGTACTGTTTTGTCGTTTTCAAAGTCTTCTTGGCAAACTTGGTTAGCACATTCTCCCTCAAACAGAGTTAATTACTGCATTTTCGTACCATTACAGTAGTTTAAAAGGCTTAAGGAAGCATCTTTGTCACAACAGAAAGGTAGTTTGAAAATTGGGATGGCGACATAACAAAAAAAAAACAGGAAGGGAGCCAACAGCACCCGGGTTTCCCAGGCGGTCACCCATCCAAGTACTAGCCGTGCCCGATGATGCTTAACTTCGGTGATCGGACGAGAACCGCTGTATTCATCATGGTATGGCCGTTGGCGCTCATCTAATGTAGGAGCACGGCAGAATTCGCGTTCGGCTTTTCTCCCAACACACAAAATGTTAGTTTTCGGCCGCATTTGACGAAAGCGCTTCCTTCCGCAACCGCCAGTTCCTCGAGGACGGCGCGGGGAGGCGCGCCCGGCGTTCCAGCAGAGTGACGGCCGAATTGGCGGGCGCACCGCCGCGTGTGTGAGACGCACTGCTGCTCGTTGCACCCCCTGTCATTCGCTGGGCGCGTGCAGCCTTCGACACTAGCGGAGGACGCATCTTGTCCCTGGTGTTCAGCGGAAGGCCTGTGCGGGGTTTGGCAGTGTCGTGCTGGAGGGCCCACTGGTAGCGATGTGGGCTTCCTCGCCTCGCCTCGCCACGCCTCGCCTCGCCTCACACCAGGTGTCTGCGTAGTTTGCAATGCATTCGCACCATTCCTATACCTGTCCCTGTCCCCGTCCCGACTTGTCCCGACTTTGCTCGACTGCCGCTCGCTGCCGCTGGGGTCGTGGTCCATATGACAGCCCAAGCACGACAAACTTCTGCGGGACGAGACGAGACGAGACGAGTCGAGACGACTAAGGAATAAATTCGTTTTTACAAATCAAATTTGGAACTCTACACTCCTACACAACAATAGGCGGTGACGTATTTCAGAAATCACCTGCCGATTCGTACTGTTTTGTCGTTTTCAAAGTCTTCTTGGCAAACTTGGTTAGCACATTCTCCCTCAAACTGAGTTAATTACTGCATTTTCGTACCATTACAGTAGTTTAAAAGGCTTAAGGAAGCATCTTTGTCACAACAGAAAGGTAGTTTGAAAATTGGGCTGGCGAATTAACAAAAAAAAAACAGGAAGGGAGCCAACAGCACCCGGGTTTCCCAGGCGGTCACCCATCCAAGTACTAGCCGTGCCCGATGATGCTTAACTTCGGTGATCGGACGAGAACCGGTGTATTCATCATGGTATGGCCGTTGGCGCTCATCTAATGTAGGAGCACGGCAGAATTCGCGTTCGGCTTTTCTCCCAACACACAAAATGTTAGTTTTCGGCCGCATTTGACGAAAGCGCTTCCTTCCGCAACCGCCAGTTCCTCGAGGACGGCGCGGGGAGGCGCGCCCGGCGTCCCAGCAGAGTGACGGCCGAATTGGCGGGCGCACCGCCGCGTGTGTGAGACGCACTGCTGTTCGTTGCACCCCCTGTCATTCGCTGGGCGCGTGCAGCCTTCGACACTAGCGGAGGACGCATCTTGTCCCTGGTGTTCAGCGGAAGGCCTGTGCGGGGTGTGGCAGTGTCGTGCTGGAGGGCCCACTGGTAGCGATGTGGGCTTCCTCGCCTCGCCTCGCCTCGCCTCGCCTCGCCTCACACCAGGTGTCTGCGTAGTTTGCAGTGCATTCGCACCATTCCTATCCCTGTCCCTGTCCCCGTCCCGACTTGTCCCGACTTTGCTCGACTGCCGCTCGCTGCCGCTCGGGTCGTGGTCCATATGACAGCGCAAGCACGACAAGCGTCTGCGGGACGAGACGAGACGAGACGAGACGAGACGACTAAGGAATAAATTCGTGGTTACAAATCAAATTGGGAACTCTACACTCCTACACAACAATAGGCGGTGACGTATTTCAGAAATCATCTGCCGATTCGTACTGTTTTGTCGTTTTCAAAGTCTTCTTGGCAAACTTGGTTAGCACATTCTCCCTCAAACAGAGTTAATTACTGCATTTTCGTACCATTACAGTAGTTTAAAAGGCTTAAGGAAGCATCTTTGTCACAACAGAAAGGTAGTTTGAAAATTGGGATGGCGACATAACAAAAAAAAAACAGGAAGGGAGCCAACAGCACCCGGGTTTCCCAGGCGGTCACCCATCCAAGTACTAGCCGTGCCCGATGATGCTTAACTTCGGTGATCGGACGAGAACCGCTGTATTCATCATGGTATGGCCGTTGGCGCTCATCTAATGTAGGAGCACGGCAGAATTCGCGTTCGGCTTTTCTCCCAACACACAAAATGTTAGTTTTCGGCCGCATTTGACGAAAGCGCTTCCTTCCGCAACCGCCAGTTCCTCGAGGACGGCGCGGGGAGGCGCGCCCGGCGTTCCAGCAGAGTGACGGCCGAATTGGCGGGCGCACCGCCGCGTGTGTGAGACGCACTGCTGCTCGTTGCACCCCCTGTCATTCGCTGGGCGCGTGCAGCCTTCGACACTAGCGGAGGACGCATCTTGTCCCTGGTGTTCAGCGGAAGGCCTGTGCGGGGTTTGGCAGTGTCGTGCTGGAGGGCCCACTGGTAGCGATGTGGGCTTCCTCGCCTCGCCTCGCCACGCCTCGCCTCGCCTCACACCAGGTGTCTGCGTAGTTTGCAATGCATTCGCACCATTCCTATACCTGTCCCTGTCCCCGTCCCGACTTGTCCCGACTTTGCTCGACTGCCGCTCGCTGCCGCTGGGGTCGTGGTCCATATGACAGCCCAAGCACGACAAACTTCTGCGGGACGAGACGAGACGAGACGAGTCGAGACGACTAAGGAATAAATTCGTTTTTACAAATCAAATTTGGAACTCTACACTCCTACACAACAATAGGCGGTGACGTATTTCAGAAATCACCTGCCGATTCGTACTGTTTTGTCGTTTTCAAAGTCTTCTTGGCAAACTTGGTTAGCACATTCTCCCTCAAACTGAGTTAATTACTGCATTTTCGTACCATTACAGTAGTTTAAAAGGCTTAAGGAAGCATCTTTGTCACAACAGAAAGGTAGTTTGAAAATTGGGCTGGCGAATTAACAAAAAAAAAAACAGGAAGGGAGCCAACAGCACCCGGGTTTCCCAGGCGGTCACCCATCCAAGTACTAGCCGTGCCCGATGATGCTTAACTTCGGTGATCGGACGAGAACCGGTGTATTCATCATGGTATGGCCGTTGGCGCTCATCTAATGTAGGAGCACGGCAGAATTCTCGTTCGGCTTTTCTCCCAACACACAAAATGTTAGTTTTCGGCCGCATTTGACGAAAGCGCTTCCTTCCGCAACCGCCAGTTCCTCGAGGACGGCGCGGGGAGGCGCGCCCGGCGTCCCAGCAGAGTGACGGCCGAATTGGCGGGCGCACCGCCGCGTGTGTGAGACGCACTGCTGTTCGTTGCACCCCCTGTCATTCGCTGGGCGCGTGCAGCCTTCGACACTAGCGGAGGACGCATCTTGTCCCTGGTGTTCAGCGGAAGGCCTGTGCGGGGTGTGGCAGTGTCGTGCTGGAGGGCCCACTGGTAGCGATGTGGGCTTCCTCGCCTCACCTCGCCTCGCCTCGCCTCGCCTCACACCAGGTGTCTGCGTAGTTTGCAGTGCATTCGCACCATTCCTATCCCTGTCCCTGTCCCCGTCCCGACTTGTCCCGACTTTGCTCGACTGCCGCTCGCTGCCGCTCGGGTCGTGGTCCATATGACAGCGCAAGCACGACAAACGTCTGCGGGACGAGACGAGACGAGACGAGACGAGACGAGACGACTAAGGAATAAATTCGTGGTTACAAATCAAATTTGGCTCTCTACACTCCTACACAACAATAGGCGGTGACGTATTTCAGAAATCATCTGCCGATTCGTACTGTTTTGTCGTTTTCAAAGTCTTCTTGGCAAACTTGGTTAGCACATTCTTCCTCAAACAGAGTTAATTACTGCATTTTCGTACCATTACAGTAGTTTAAAAGGCTTAAGGAAGCATCTTTGTCACAACAGAAAGGTAGTTTGAAAATTGGGCTGGCGACATAACAAAAAAAAAACAGGAAGGGAGCCAACAGCACCCGGGTTTCCCAGGCGGTCACCCATCCAAGTACTAGCCGTGCCGGATGATGCTTAACTTCGGTGATCGGACGAGAACCGGTGTATTCATCATGGTATGGCCGTTGGCGCTCATCTAATGTAGGAGCACGGCAGAATTCGCGTTCGGCTTTTCTCCCAACACACAAAATGTTAGTTTTCGGCCGCATTTGACGAAAGCGCTTCCTTCCGCAACCGCCAGTTCCTCGAGGACGGCGCGGGGAGGCGCGCCCGGCGTCCCAGCAGAGTGACGGCCGAATTGGCGGGCGCACCGCCGCGTGTGTGAGACGCACTGCTGCTCGTTGCACCCCCTGTCATTCGCTGGGCGCGTGCAGCCTTCGACACTAGCGGAGGACGCATCTTGTCCCTGGTGTTCAGCGGAAGGCCTGTGCGGGGTGTGGCAGTGTCGTGCTGGAGGGCCCACTGGTAGCGATGTGGGCTTCCTCGCCTCGCCTCGCCACGCCTCGCCTCGCCTCACACCAGGTGTCTGCGTAGTTTGCAATGCATTCGCACCATTCCTATACCTGTCCCTGTCCCCGTCCCGACTTGTCCCGACTTTGCTCGACTGCCGCTCGCTGCCGCTGGGGTCGTGGCCCATATGACAGCCCAAGCACGACAAACTTCTGCGGGACGAGACGAGACGAGACGAGTCGAGACGACTAAGGAATAAATTCGTTTTTACAAATCAAATTTGGAACTCTACACTCCTACACAACAATAGGCGGTGACGTATTTCAGAAATCACCTGCCGATTCGTACTGTTTTGTCGTTTTCAAAGTCTTCTTGGCAAACTTGGTTAGCACATTCTCCCTCAAACTGAGTTAATTACTGCATTTTCGTACCATTACAGTAGTTTAAAAGGCTTAAGGAAGCATCTTTGTCACAACAGAAAGGTAGTTTGAAAATTGGGCTGGCGACATAACAAAAAAAAAAACAGGAAGGGAGCCAACAGCACCCGGGTTTCCCAGGCGGTCACCCATCCAAGTACTAGCCGTGCCCGATGATGCTTAACTTCGGTGATCGGACGAGAACCGGTGTATTCATCATGGTATGGCCGTTGGCGCTCATCTAATGTAGGAGCACGGCAGAATTCTCGTTCGGCTTTTCTCCCAACACACAAAATGTTAGTTTTCGGCCGCATTTGACGAAAGCGCTTCCTTCCGCAACCGCCAGTTCCTCGAGGACGGCGCGGGGAGGCGCGCCCGGCGTCCCAGCAGAGTGACGGCCGAATTGGCGGGCGCACCGCCGCGTGTGTGAGACGCACTGCTGTTCGTTGCACCCCCTGTCATTCGCTGGGCGCGTGCAGCCTTCGACACTAGCGGAGGACGCATCTTGTCCCTGGTGTTCAGCGGAAGGCCTGTGCGGGGTGTGGCAGTGTCGTGCTGGAGGGCCCACTGGTAGCGATGTGGGCTTCCTCGCCTCGCCTCGCCACGCCTCGCCTCGCCTCACACCAGGTGTCTGCGTAGTTTGCAGTGCATTCGCACCATTCCTATCCCTGTCCCTGTCCCCGTCCCGACTTGTCCCGACTTTGCTCGACTGCCGCTCGCTGCCGCTCGGGTCGTGGTCCATATGACAGCGCAAGCACGACAAGCGTCTGCGGGACGAGACGAGACGAGACGAGACGAGACGACTAAGGAATAAATTCGTGGTTACAAATCAAATTGGGAACTCTACACTCCTACACAACAATAGGCGGTGACGTATTTCAGAAATCATCTGCCGATTCGTACTGTTTTGTCGTTTTCAAAGTCTTCTTGGCAAACTTGGTTAGCACATTCTCCCTCAAACAGAGTTAATTACTGCATTTTCGTACCATTACAGTAGTTTAAAAGGCTTAAGGAAGCATCTTTGTCACAACAGAAAGGTAGTTTGAAAATTGGGATGGCGACATAACAAAAAAAAAACAGGAAGGGAGCCAACAGCACCCGGGTTTCCCAGGCGGTCACCCATCCAAGTACTAGCCGTGCCCGATGATGCTTAACTTCGGTGATCGGACGAGAACCGCTGTATTCATCATGGTATGGCCGTTGGCGCTCATTTAATGTAGGAGCACGGCAGAATTCGCGTTCGGCTTTTCTCCCAACACACAAAATGTTAGTTTTCGGCCGCATTTGACGAAAGCGCTTCCTTCCGCAACCGCCAGTTCCTCGAGGACGGCGCGGGGAGGCGCGCCCGGCGTTCCAGCAGAGTGACGGCCGAATTGGCGGGCGCACCGCCGCGTGTGTGAGACGCACTGCTGCTCGTTGCACCCCCTGTCATTCGCTGGGCGCGTGCAGCCTTCGACACTAGCGGAGGACGCATCTTGTCCCTGGTGTTCAGCGGAAGGCCTGTGCGGGGTTTGGCAGTGTCGTGCTGGAGGGCCCACTGGTAGCGATGTGGGCTTCCTCGCCTCGCCTCGCCACGCCTCGCCTCGCCTCACACCAGGTGTCTGCGTAGTTTGCAATGCATTCGCACCATTCCTATACCTGTCCCTGTCCCCGTCCCGACTTGTCCCAACTTTGCTCGACAGCCGCTCGCTGCCGCTGGGGTCGTGGTCCATATGACAGCCCAAGCACGACAAACTTCTGCGGGACGAGACGAGACGAGACGAGTCGAGACGACTAAGGAATAAATTCGTTTTTACAAATCAAATTTGGAACTCTACACTCCTACACAACAATAGGCGGTGACGTATTTCAGAAATCACCTGCCGATTCGTACTGTTTTGTCGTTTTCAAAGTCTTCTTGGCAAAATTGGTTGGCACATTCTCCCTCAAACTGAGTTAATTACTGCATTTTCGTACCATTACAGTAGTTTAAAAGGCTTAAGGAAGCATCTTTGTCACAACAGAAAGGTAGTTTGAAAATTGGGCTGGCGAATTAACAAAAAAAAAAACAGGAAGGGAGCCAACAGCACCCGGGTTTCCCAGGCGGTCACCCATCCAAGTACTAGCCGTGCCCGATGATGCTTAACTTCGGTGATCGGACGAGAACCGGTGTATTCATCATGGTATGGCCGTTGGCGCTCATCTAATGTAGGAGCACGGCAGAATTCTCGTTCGGCTTTTCTCCCAACACACAAAATGTTAGTTTTCGGCCGCATTTGACGAAAGCGCTTCCTTCCGCAACCGCCAGTTCCTCGAGGACGGCGCGGGGAGGCGCGCCCGGCGTCCCAGCAGAGTGACGGCCGAATTGGCGGGCGCACCGCCGCGTGTGTGAGACGCACTGCTGTTCGTTGCACCCCCTGTCATTCGCTGGGCGCGTGCAGCCTTCGACACTAGCGGAGGACGCATCTTGTCCCTGGTGTTCAGCGGAAGGCCTGTGCGGGGTGTGGCAGTGTCGTGCTGGAGGGCCCACTGGTAGCGATGTGGGCTTCCTCGCCTCGCCTCGCCTCGCCTCGCCTCGCCTCACACCAGGTGTCTGCGTAGTTTGCAGTGCATTCGCACCATTCCTATCCCTGTCCCTGTCCCCGTCCCGACTTGTCCCGACTTTGCTCGACTGCCGCTCGCTGCCGCTCGGGTCGTGGTCCATATGACAGCGCAAGCACGACAAACGTCTGCGGGACGAGACGAGACGAGACGAGACGAGACGACTAAGGAATAAATTCGTGGTTACAAATCAAATTTGGACCTCTACACTCCTACACAACAATAGGCGGTGACGTATTTCAGAAATCATCTGCCGATTCGTACTGTTTTGTCGTTTTCAAAGTCTTCTTGGCAAACTTGGTTAGCACATTCTCCCTCAAACAGAGTTAATTACTGCATTTTCGTACCATTACAGTAGTTTAAAAGGCTTAAGGAAGCATCTTTGTCACAACAGAAAGGTAGTTTGAAAATTGGGCTGGCGACATAACAAAAAAAAAACAGGAAGGGAGCCAACAGCACCCGGGTTTCCCAGGCGGTCACCCATCCAAGTACTAGCCGGGCCCGATGATGCTTAACTTCGGTGATCGGACGAGAACCGGTGTATTCATCATGGTATGGCCGTTGGCGCTCATCTAATGTAGGAGCACGGCAGAATTCTCGTTCGGCTTTTCTCCCAACACACAAAATGTTAGTTTTCGGCCGCATTTGACGAAAGCGCTTCCTTCCGCAACCGCCAGTTCCTCGAGGACGGCGCGGGGAGGCGCGCCCGGCGTCCCAGCAGAGTGACGGCCGAATTGGCGGGCGCACCGCCGCGTGTGTGAGACGCACTGCTGCTCGTTGCACCCCCTGTCATTCGCTGGGCGCGTGCAGCCTTCGACACTAGCGGAGGACGCATCTTGTCCCTGGTGTTCAGCGGAAGGCCTGTGCGGGGTGTGGCAGTGTCGTGCTGGAGGGCCCACTGGTAGCGATGTGGGCTTCCTCGCCTCGCCTCGCCACGCCTCGCCTCGCCTCACACCAGGTGTCTGCGTAGTTTGCAATGCATTCGCACCATTCCTATACCTGTCCCTGTCCCCGTCCCGACTTGTCCCGACTTTGCTCGACTGCCGCTCGCTGCCGCTGGGGTCGTGGCCCATATGACAGCCCAAGCACGACAAACTTCTGCGGGACGAGACGAGACGAGACGAGTCGAGACGACTAAGGAATAAATTCGTTTTTACAAATCAAATTTGGAACTCTACACTCCTACACAACAATAGGCGGTGACGTATTTCAGAAATCACCTGCCGATTCGTACTGTTTTGTCGTTTTCAAAGTCTTCTTGGCAAACTTGGTTAGCACATTCTCCCTCAAACTGAGTTAATTACTGCATTTTCGTACCATTACAGTAGTTTAAAAGGCTTAAGGAAGCATCTTTGTCACAACAGAAAGGTAGTTTGAAAATTGGGCTGGCGACATAACAAAAAAAAAAACAGGAAGGGAGCCAACAGCACCCGGGTTTCCCAGGCGGTCACCCATCCAAGTACTAGCCGTGCCCGATGATGCTTAACTTCGGTGATCGGACGAGAACCGGTGTATTCATCATGGTATGGCCGTTGGCGCTCATCTAATGTAGGAGCACGGCAGAATTCTCGTTCGGCTTTTCTCCCAACACACAAAATGTTAGTTTTCGGCCGCATTTGACGAAAGCGCTTCCTTCCGCAACCGCCAGTTCCTCGAGGACGGCGCGGGGAGGCGCGCCCGGCGTCCCAGCAGAGTGACGGCCGAATTGGCGGGCGCACCGCCGCGTGTGTGAGACGCACTGCTGTTCGTTGCACCCCCTGTCATTCGCTGGGCGCGTGCAGCCTTCGACACTAGCGGAGGACGCATCTTGTCCCTGGTGTTCAGCGGAAGGCCTGTGCGGGGTGTGGCAGTGTCGTGCTGGAGGGCCCACTGGTAGCGATGTGGGCTTCCTCGCCTCGCCTCGCCTCGCCTCGCCTCGCCTCACACCAGGTGTCTGCGTAGTTTGCAGTGCATTCGCACCATTCCTATCCCTGTCCCTGTCCCCGTCCCGACTTGTCCCGACTTTGCTCGACTGCCGCTCGGGTCGTGGTCCATATGACAGCGCAAGCACGACAAACGTCTGCGGGACGAGACGAGACGAGACGAGACGAGACGACTAAGGAATAAATTCGTGGTTACAAATCAAATTTGGAACTCTACACTCCTACACAACAATAGGCGGTGACGTATTTCAGAAATCATCTGCCGATTCGTACTGTTTTGTCGTTTTCAAAGTCTTCTTGGCAAACTTGGTTAGCACATTCTCCCTCAAACAGAGTTAATTACTGCATTTTCGTACCATTACAGTAGTTTAAAAGGCTTAAGGAAGCATCTTTGTCACAACAGAAAGGTAGTTTGAAAATTGGGCTGGCGACATAACAAAAAAAAAAACAGGAAGGGAGCCAACAGCACCCGGGTTTCCCAGGCGGTCACCCATCCAAGTACTAGCCGGGCCCGATGATGCTTAACTTCGGTGATCGGACGAGAACCGGTGTATTCATCATGGTATGGCCGTTGGCGCTCATCTAATGTAGGAGCACGGCAGAATTCTCGTTCGGCTTTTCTCCCAACACACAAAATGTTAGTTTTCGGCCGCATTTGACGAAAGCGCTTCCTTCCGCAACCGCCAGTTCCTCGAGGACGGCGCGGGGAGGCGCGCCCGGCGTCCCAGCAGAGTGACGGCCGAATTGGCGGGCGCACCGCCGCGTGTGTGAGACGCACTGCTGCTCGTTGCACCCCCTGTCATTCGCTGGGCGCGTGCAGCCTTCGACACTAGCGGAGGACGCATCTTGTCCCTGGTGTTCAGCGGAAGGCCTGTGCGGGGTGTGGCAGTGTCGTGCTGGAGGGCCCACTGGTAGCGATGTGGGCTTCCTCGCCTCGCCTCGCCACGCCTCGCCTCGCCTCACACCAGGTGTCTGCGTAGTTTGCAATGCATTCGCACCATTCCTATACCTGTCCCTGTCCCCGTCCCGACTTGTCCCGACTTTGCTCGACTGCCGCTCGCTGCCGCTGGGGTCGTGGCCCATATGACAGCCCAAGCACGACAAACTTCTGCGGGACGAGACGAGACGAGACGAGTCGAGACGACTAAGGAATAAATTCGTTTTTACAAATCAAATTTGGAACTCTACACTCCTACACAACAATAGGCGGTGACGTATTTCAGAAATCACCTGCCGATTCGTACTGTTTTGTCGTTTTCAAAGTCTTCTTGGCAAACTTGGTTAGCACATTCTCCCTCAAACTGAGTTAATTACTGCATTTTCGTACCATTACAGTAGTTTAAAAGGCTTAAGGAAGCATCTTTGTCACAACAGAAAGGTAGTTTGAAAATTGGGCTGGCGACATAACAAAAAAAAAAACAGGAAGGGAGCCAACAGCACCCGGGTTTCCCAGGCGGTCACCCATCCAAGTACTAGCCGTGCCCGATGATGCTTAACTTCGGTGATCGGACGAGAAACGGTGTATTCATCATGGTATGGCCGTTGGCGCTCATCTAATGTAGGAGCACGGCAGAATTCTCGTTCGGCTTTTCTCCCAACACACAAAATGTTAGTTTTCGGCCGCATTTGACGAAAGCGCTTCCTTCCGCAACCGCCAGTTCCTCGAGGACGGCGCGGGGAGGCGCGCCCGGCGTCCCAGCAGAGTGACGGCCGAATTGGCGGGCGCACCGCCGCGTGTGTGAGACGCACTGCTGTTCGTTGCACCCCCTGTCATTCGCTGGGCGCGTGCAGCCTTCGACACTAGCGGAGGACGCATCTTGTCCCTGGTGTTCAGCGGAAGGCCTGTGCGGGGTGTGGCAGTGTCGTGCTGGAGGGCCCACTGGTAGCGATGTGGGCTTCCTCGCCTCGCCTCGCCTCGCCTCGCCTCGCCTCACACCAGGTGTCTGCGTAGTTTGCAGTGCATTCGCACCATTCCTATCCCTGTCCCTGTCCCCGTCCCGACTTGTCCCGACTTTGCTCGACTGCCGCTCGGGTCGTGGTCCATATGACAGCGCAAGCACGACAAACGTCTGCGGGACGAGACGAGACGAGACGAGACGAGACGACTAAGGAATAAATTCGTGGTTACAAATCAAATTTGGAACTCTACACTCCTACACAACAATAGGCGGTGACGTATTTCAGAAATCATCTGCCGATTCGTACTGTTTTGTCGTTTTCAAAGTCTTCTTGGCAAACTTGGTTAGCACATTCTCCCTCAAACTGAGTTAATTACTGCATTTTCGTACCATTACAGTAGTTTAAAAGGCTTAAGGAAGCATCTTTGTCACAACAGAAAGGTAGTTTGAAAATTGGGCTGGCGACATAACAAAAAAAAAACAGGAAGGGAGCCAACAGCACCCGGGTTTCCCAGGCGGTCACCCATCCAAGTACTAGCCGGGCCCGATGATGCTTAACTTCGGTGATCGGACGAGAACCGGTGTATTCATCATGGTATGGCCGTTGGCGCTCATCTAATGTAGGAGCACGGCAGAATTCGCGTTCGGCTTTTCTCCCAACACACAAAATGTTAGTTTTCGGCCGCATTTGACGAAAGCGCTTCCTTCCGCAACCGCCAGTTCCTCGAGGACGGCGCGGGGAGGCGCGCCCGGCGTCCCAGCAGAGTGACGGCCGAATTGGCGGGCGCACCGCCGCGTGTGTGAGACGCACTGCTGCTCGTTGCACCCCCTGTCATTCGCTGGGCGCGTGCAGCCTTCGACACTAGCGGAGGACGCATCTTGTCCCTGGTGTTCAGCGGAAGGCCTGTGCGGGGTGTGGCAGTGTCGTGCTGGAGGGCCCACTGGTAGCGATGTGGGCTTCCTCGCCTCGCCTCGCCACGCCTCGCCTCGCCTCACACCAGGTGTCTGCGTAGTTTGCAATGCATTCGCACCATTCCTATACCTGTCCCTGTCCCCGTCCCGACTTGTCCCGACTTTGCTCGACTGCCGCTCGCTGCCGCTGGGGTCGTGGCCCATATGACAGCCCAAGCACGACAAACTTCTGCGGGACGAGACGAGACGAGACGAGTCGAGACGACTAAGGAATAAATTCGTTTTTACAAATCAAATTTGGAACTCTACACTCCTACACAACAATAGGCGGTGACGTATTTCAGAAATCACCTGCCGATTCGTACTGTTTTGTCGTTTTCAAAGTCTTCTTGGCAAACTTGGTTAGCACATTCTCCCTCAAACTGAGTTAATTACTGCATTTTCGTACCATTACAGTAGTTTAAAAGGCTTAAGGAAGCATCTTTGTCACAACAGAAAGGTAGTTTGAAAATTGGGCTGGCGACATAACAAAAAAAAAAACAGGAAGGGAGCCAACAGCACCCGGGTTTCCCAGGCGGTCACCCATCCAAGTACTAGCCGGGCCCGATGATGCTTAACTTCGGTGATCGGACGAGAACCGGTGTATTCATCATGGTATGGCCGTTGGCGCTCATCTAATGTAGGAGCACGGCAGAATTCTCGTTCGGCTTTTCTCCCAACACACAAAATGTTAGTTTTCGGCCGCATTTGACGAAAGCGCTTCCTTCCGCAACCGCCAGTTCCTCGAGGACGGCGCGGGGAGGCGCGCCCGGCGTCCCAGCAGAGTGACGGCCGAATTGGCGGGCGCACCGCCGCGTGTGTGAGACGCACTGCTGTTCGTTGCACCCCCTGTCATTCGCTGGGCGCGTGCAGCCTTCGACACTAGCGGAGGACGAATCTTGTCCCTGGTGTTCAGCGGAAGGCCTGTGCGGGGTGTGGCAGTGTCGTGCTGGAGGGCCCACTGGTAGCGATGTGGGCTTCCTCGCCTCGCCTCGCCTCGCCTCGCCTCGCCTCACACCAGGTGTCTGCGTAGTTTGCAGTGCATTCGCACCATTCCTATCCCTGTCCCTGTCCCCGTCCCGACTTGTCCCGACTTTGCTCGACTGCCGCTCGCTGCCGCTCGGGTCGTGGTCCATATGACAGCGCAAGCACGACAAGCGTCTGCGGGACGAGACGAGACGAGACGAGACGAGACGACTAAGGAATAAATTCGTGGTTACAAATCAAATTGGGAACTCTACACTCCTACACAACAATAGGCGGTGACGTATTTCAGAAATCATCTGCCGATTCGTACTGTTTTGTCGTTTTCAAAGTCTTCTTGGCAAACTTGGTTAGCACATTCTCCCTCAAACAGAGTTAATTACTGCATTTTCGTACCATTACAGTAGTTTAAAAGGCTTAAGGAAGCATCTTTGTCACAACAGAAAGGTAGTTTGAAAATTGGGATGGCGACATAACAAAAAAAAAACAGGAAGGGAGCCAACAGCACCCGGGTTTCCCAGGCGGTCACCCATCCAAGTACTAGCCGTGCCCGATGATGCTTAACTTCGGTGATCGGACGAGAACCGCTGTATTCATCATGGTATGGCCGTTGGCGCTCATCTAATGTAGGAGCACGGCAGAATTCGCGTTCGGCTTTTCTCCCAACACACAAAATGTTAGTTTTCGGCCGCATTTGACGAAAGCGCTTCCTTCCGCAACCGCCAGTTCCTCGAGGACGGCGCGGGGAGGCGCGCCCGGCGTTCCAGCAGAGTGACGGCCGAATTGGCGGGCGCACCGCCGCGTGTGTGAGACGCACTGCTGCTCGTTGCACCCCCTGTCATTCGCTGGGCGCGTGCAGCCTTCGACACTAGCGGAGGACGCATCTTGTCCCTGGTGTTCAGCGGAAGGCCTGTGCGGGGTTTGGCAGTGTCGTGCTGGAGGGCCCACTGGTAGCGATGTGGGCTTCCTCGCCTCGCCTCGCCACGCCTCGCCTCGCCTCACACCAGGTGTCTGCGTAGTTTGCAATGCATTCGCACCAATCCTATACCTGTCCCTGTCCCCGTCCCGACTTGTCCCGACTTTGCTCGACTGCCGCTCGCTGCCGCTGGGGTCGTGGTCCATATGACAGCCCAAGCACGACAAACTTCTGCGGGACGAGACGAGACGAGACGACTCGAGACGACTAAGGAATAAATTCGTTTTTACAAATCAAATTTGGAACTCTACACTCCTACACAACAATAGGCGGTGACGTATTTCAGAAATCACCTGCCGATTCGTACTGTTTTGTCGTTTTCAAAGTCTTCTTGGCAAACTTGGTTAGCACATTCTCCCTCAAACTGAGTTAATTACTGCATTTTCGTACCATTACAGTAGTTTAAAAGGCTTAAGGAAGCATCTTTGTCACAACAGAAAGGTAGTTTGAAAATTGGGCTGGCGAATTAACAAAAAAAAAAACAGGAAGGGAGCCAACAGCACCCGGGTTTCCCAGGCGGTCACCCATCCAAGTACTAGCCGTGCCCGATGATGCTTAACTTCGGTGATCGGACGAGAACCGGTGTATTCATCATGGTATGGCCGTTGGCGCTCATCTAATGTAGGAGCACGGCAGAATTCTCGTTCGGCTTTTCTCCCAACACACAAAATGTTAGTTTTCGGCCGCATTTGACGAAAGCGCTTCCTTCCGCAACCGCCAGTTCCTCGAGGACGGCGCGGGGAGGCGCGCCCGGCGTCCCAGCAGAGTGACGGCCGAATTGGCGGGCGCACCGCCGCGTGTGTGAGACGCACTGCTGTTCGTTGCACCCCCTGTCATTCGCTGGGCGCGTGCAGCCTTCGACACTAGCGGAGGACGCATCTTGTCCCTGGTGTTCAGCGGAAGGCCTGTGCGGGGTGTGGCAGTGTCGTGCTGGAGGGCCCACTGGTAGCGATGTGGGCTTCCTCGCCTCACCTCGCCTCGCCTCGCCTCGCCTCACACCAGGTGTCTGCGTAGTTTGCAGTGCATTCGCACCATTCCTATCCCTGTCCCTGTCCCCGTCCCGACTTGTCCCGACTTTGCTCGACTGCCGCTCGCTGCCGCTCGGGTCGTGGTCCATATGACAGCCCAAGCACGACAAACTTCTGCGGGACGAGACGAGACGAGACGAGACGAGACGACTAAGGAATAAATTCGTGGTTACAAATCAAATTTGGAACTCTACACTCCTACACAACAATAGGCGGTGACGTATTTCAGAAATCATCTGCCGATTCGTACTGTTTTGTCGTTTTCAAAGTCTTCTTGGCAAACTTGGTTAGCACATTCTTCCTCAAACAGAGTTAATTACTGCATTTTCGTACCATTACAGTAGTTTAAAAGGCTTAAGGAAGCATCTTTGTCACAACAGAAAGGTAGTTTGAAAATTGGGCTGGCGACATAACAAAAAAAAAACAGGAAGGGAGCCAACAGCACCCGGGTTTCCCAGGCGGTCACCCATCCAAGTACTAGCCGTGCCCGATGATGCTTAACTTCGGTGATCGGACGAGAACCGGTGTATTCATCATGGTATGGCCGTTGGCGCTCATCTAATGTAGGAGCACGGCAGAATTCGCGTTCGGCTTTTCTCCCAACACACAAAATGTTAGTTTTCGGCCGCATTTGACGAAAGCGCTTCCTTCCGCAACCGCCAGTTCCTCGAGGACGGCGCGGGGAGGCGCGCCCGGCGTCCCAGCAGAGTGACGGCCGAATTGGCGGGCGCACCGCCGCGTGTGTGAGACGCACTGCTGCTCGTTGCACCCCCTGTCATTCGCTGGGCGCGTGCAGCCTTCGACACTAGCGGAGGACGCATCTTGTCCCTGGTGTTCAGCGGAAGGCCTGTGCGGGGTGTGGCAGTGTCGTGCTGGAGGGCCCACTGGTAGCGATGTGGGCTTCCTCGCCTCGCCTCGCCACGCCTCGCCTCGCCTCACACCAGGTGTCTGCGTAGTTTGCAATGCATTCGCACCATTCCTATACCTGTCCCTGTCCCCGTCCCGACTTGTCCCGACTTTGCTCGACTGCCGCTCGCTGCCGCTGGGGTCGTGGCCCATATGACAGCCCAAGCACGACAAACTTCTGCGGGACGAGACGAGACGAGACGAGTCGAGACGACTAAGGAATAAATTCGTTTTTACAAATCAAATTTGGAACTCTACACTCCTACACAACAATAGGCGGTGACGTATTTCAGAAATCACCTGCCGATTCGTACTGTTTTGTCGTTTTCAAAGTCTTCTTGGCAAACTTGGTTAGCACATTCTCCCTCAAACTGAGTTAATTACTGCATTTTCGTACCATTACAGTAGTTTAAAAGGCTTAAGGAAGCATCTTTGTCACAACAGAAAGGTAGTTTGAAAATTGGGCTGGCGACATAACAAAAAAAAAAAACAGGAAGGGAGCCAACAGCACCCGGGTTTCCCAGGCGGTCACCCATCCAAGTACTAGCCGTGCCCGATGATGCTTAACTTCGGTGATCGGACGAGAACCGGTGTATTCATCATGGTATGGCCGTTGGCGCTCATCTAATGTAGGAGCACGGCAGAATTCTCGTTCGGCTTTTCTCCCAACACACAAAATGTTAGTTTTCGGCCGCATTTGACGAAAGCGCTTCCTTCCGCAACCGCCAGTTCCTCGAGGACGGCGCGGGGAGGCGCGCCCGGCGTCCCAGCAGAGTGACGGCCGAATTGGCGGGCGCACCGCCGCGTGTGTGAGACGCACTGCTGTTCGTTGCACCCCCTGTCATTCGCTGGGCGCGTGCAGCCTTCGACACTAGCGGAGGACGCATCTTGTCCCTGGTGTTCAGCGGAAGGCCTGTGCGGGGTGTGGCAGTGTCGTGCTGGAGGGCCCACTGGTAGCGATGTGGGCTTCCTCGCCTCGCCTCGCCTCGCCTCGCCTCGCCTCACACCAGGTGTCTGCGTAGTTTGCAGTGCATTCGCACCATTCCTATCCCTGTCCCTGTCCCCGTCCCGACTTGTCCCGACTTTGCTCGACTGCCGCTCGGGTCGTGGTCCATATGACAGCGCAAGCACGACAAACGTCTGCGGGACGAGACGAGACGAGACGAGACGAGACGACTAAGGAATAAATTCGTGGTTACAAATCAAATTTGGAACTCTACACTCCTACACAACAATAGGCGGTGACGTATTTCAGAAATCATCTGCCGATTCGTACTGTTTTGTCGTTTTCAAAGTCTTCTTGGCAAACTTGGTTAGCACATTCTCCCTCAAACAGAGTTAATTACTGCATTTTCGTACCATTACAGTAGTTTAAAAGGCTTAAGGAAGCATCTTTGTCACAACAGAAAGGTAGTTTGAAAATTGGGCTGGCGACATAACAAAAAAAAAAAACAGGAAGGGAGCCAACAGCACCCGGGTTTCCCAGGCGGTCACCCATCCAAGTACTAGCCGGGCCCGATGATGCTTAACTTCGGTGATCGGACGAGAACCGGTGTATTCATCATGGTATGGCCGTTGGCGCTCATCTAATGTAGGAGCACGGCAGAATTCTCGTTCGGCTTTTCTCCCAACACACAAAATGTTAGTTTTCGGCCGCATTTGACGAAAGCGCTTCCTTCCGCAACCGCCAGTTCCTCGAGGACGGCGCGGGGAGGCGCGCCCGGCGTCCCAGCAGAGTGACGGCCGAATTGGCGGGCGCACCGCCGCGTGTGTGAGACGCACTGCTGCTCGTTGCACCCCCTGTCATTCGCTGGGCGCGTGCAGCCTTCGACACTAGCGGAGGACGCATCTTGTCCCTGGTGTTCAGCGGAAGGCCTGTGCGGGGTGTGGCAGTGTCGTGCTGGAGGGCCCACTGGTAGCGATGTGGGCTTCCTCGCCTCGCCTCGCCACGCCTCGCCTCGCCTCACACCAGGTGTCTGCGTAGTTTGCAGTGCATTCGCACCATTCCTATCCCTGTCCCTGTCCCCGTCCCGACTTGTCCCGACTTTGCTCGACTGCCGCTCGCTGCCGCTCGGGTCGTGGTCCATATGACAGCGCAAGCACGACAAACGTCTGCGGGACGAGACGAGACGAGACGAGACGAGACGACTAAGGAATAAATTCGTGGTTACAAATCAAATTGGGAACTCTACACTCCTACACAACAATAGGCGGTGACGTATTTCAGAAATCATCTGCCGATTCGTACTGTTTTGTCGTTTTCAAAGTCTTCTTGGCAAACTTGGTTAGCACATTCTCCCTCAAACAGAGTTAATTACTGCATTTTCGTACCATTACAGTAGTTTAAAAGGCTTAAGGAAGCATCTTTGTCACAACAGAAAGGTAGTTTGAAAATTGGGATGGCGACATAACAAAAAAAAAACAGGAAGGGAGCCAACAGCACCCGGGTTTCCCAGGCGGTCACCCATCCAAGTACTAGCCGTGCCCGATGATGCTTAACTTCGGTGATCGGACGAGAACCGCTGTATTCATCATGGTATGGCCGTTGGCGCTCATCTAATGTAGGAGCACGGCAGAATTCGCGTTCGGCTTTTCTCCCAACACACAAAATGTTAGTTTTCGGCCGCATTTGACGAAAGCGCTTCCTTCCGCAACCGCCAGTTCCTCGAGGACGGCGCGGGGAGGCGCGCCCGGCGTTCCAGCAGAGTGACGGCCGAATTGGCGGGCGCACCGCCGCGTGTGTGAGACGCACTGCTGCTCGTTGCACCCCCTGTCATTCGCTGGGCGCGTGCAGCCTTCGACACTAGCGGAGGACGCATCTTGTCCCTGGTGTTCAGCGGAAGGCCTGTGCGGGGTTTGGCAGTGTCGTGCTGGAGGGCCCACTGGTAGCGATGTGGGCTTCCTCGCCTCGCCTCGCCACGCCTCGCCTCGCCTCACACCAGGTGTCTGCGTAGTTTGCAATGCATTCGCACCATTCCTATACCTGTCCCTGTCCCCGTCCCGACTTGTCCCGACTTTGCTCGACAGCCGCTCGCTGCCGCTGGGGTCGTGGTCCATATGACAGCCCAAGCACGACAAACTTCTGCGGGACGAGACGAGACGAGACGAGTCGAGACGACTAAGGAATAAATTCGTTTTTACAAATCAAATTTGGAACTCTACACTCCTACACAACAATAGGCGGTGACGTATTTCAGAAATCACCTGCCGATTCGTACTGTTTTGTCGTTTTCAAAGTCTTCTTGGCAAAATTGGTTGGCACATTCTCCCTCAAACTGAGTTAATTACTGCATTTTCGTACCATTACAGTAGTTTAAAAGGCTTAAGGAAGCATCTTTGTCACAACAGAAAGGTAGTTTGAAAATTGGGCTGGCGAATTAACAAAAAAAAAAACAGGAAGGGAGCCAACAGCACCCGGGTTTCCCAGGCGGTCACCCATCCAAGTACTAGCCGTGCCCGATGATGCTTAACTTCGGTGATCGGACGAGAACCGGTGTATTCATCATGGTATGGCCGTTGGCGCTCATCTAATGTAGGAGCACGGCAGAATTCTCGTTCGGCTTTTCTCCCAACACACAAAATGTTAGTTTTCGGCCGCATTTGACGAAAGCGCTTCCTTCCGCAACCGCCAGTTCCTCGAGGACGGCGCGGGGAGGCGCGCCCGGCGTCCCAGCAGAGTGACGGCCGAATTGGCGGGCGCACCGCCGCGTGTGTGAGACGCACTGCTGTTCGTTGCACCCCCTGTCATTCGCTGGGCGCGTGCAGCCTTCGACACTAGCGGAGGACGCATCTTGTCCCTGGTGTTCAGCGGAAGGCCTGTGCGGGGTGTGGCAGTGTCGTGCTGGAGGGCCCACTGGTAGCGATGTGGGCTTCCTCGCCTCGCCTCGCCTCGCCTCGCCTCGCCTCACACCAGGTGTCTGCGTAGTTTGCAGTGCATTCGCACCATTCCTATCCCTGTCCCTGTCCCCGTCCCGACTTGTCCCGACTTTGCTCGACTGCCGCTCGCTGCCGCTCGGGTCGTGGTCCATATGACAGCGCAAGCACGACAAACGTCTGCGGGACGAGACGAGACGAGACGAGACGAGACGACTAAGGAATAAATTCGTGGTTACAAATCAAATTTGGAACTCTACACTCCTACACAACAATAGGCGGTGACGTATTTCAGAAATCATCTGCCGATTCGTACTGTTTTGTCGTTTTCAAAGTCTTCTTGGCAAACTTGGTTAGCACATTCTCCCTCAAACAGAGTTAATTACTGCATTTTCGTACCATTACAGTAGTTTAAAAGGCTTAAGGAAGCATCTTTGTCACAACAGAAAGGTAGTTTGAAAATTGGGCTGGCGACATAACAAAAAAAAAACAGGAAGGGAGCCAACAGCACCCGGGTTTCCCAGGCGGTCACCCATCCAAGTACTAGCCGTGCCCGATGATGCTTAACTTCGGTGATCGGACGAGAACCGGTGTATTCATCATGGTATGGCCGTTGGCGCTCATCTAATGTAGGAGCACGGCAGAATTCGCGTTCGGCTTTTCTCCCAACACACAAAATGTTAGTTTTCGGCCGCATTTGACGAAAGCGCTTCCTTCCGCAACCGCCAGTTCCTCGAGGACGGCGCGGGGAGGCGCGCCCGGCGTCCCAGCAGAGTGACGGCCGAATTGGCGGGCGCACCGCCGCGTGTGTGAGACGCACTGCTGCTCGTTGCACCCCCTGTCATTCGCTGGGCGCGTGCAGCCTTCGACACTAGCGGAGGACGCATCTTGTCCCTGGTGTTCAGCGGAAGGCCTGTGCGGGGTGTGGCAGTGTCGTGCTGGAGGGCCCACTGGTAGCGATGTGGGCTTCCTCGCCTCGCCTCGCCACGCCTCGCCTCGCCTCACACCAGGTGTCTGCGTAGTTTGCAATGCATTCGCACCATTCCTATACCTGTCCCTGTCCCCGTCCCGACTTGTCCCGACTTTGCTCGACTGCCGCTCGCTGCCGCTGGGGTCGTGGCCCATATGACAGCCCAAGCACGACAAACTTCTGCGGGACGAGACGAGACGAGACGAGTCGAGACGACTAAGGAATAAATTCGTTTTTACAAATCAAATTTGGAACTCTACACTCCTACACAACAATAGGCGGTGACGTATTTCAGAAATCACCTGCCGATTCGTACTGTTTTGTCGTTTTCAAAGTCTTCTTGGCAAACTTGGTTAGCACATTCTCCCTCAAACTGAGTTAATTACTGCATTTTCGTACCATTACAGTAGTTTAAAAGGCTTAAGGAAGCATCTTTGTCACAACAGAAAGGTAGTTTGAAAATTGGGCTGGCGACATAACAAAAAAAAAAACAGGAAGGGAGCCAACAGCACCCGGGTTTCCCAGGCGGTCACCCATCCAAGTACTAGCCGTGCCCGATGATGCTTAACTTCGGTGATCGGACGAGAACCGGTGTATTCATCATGGTATGGCCGTTGGCGCTCATCTAATGTAGGAGCACGGCAGAATTCTCGTTCGGCTTTTCTCCCAACACACAAAATGTTAGTTTTCGGCCGCATTTGACGAAAGCGCTTCCTTCCGCAACCGCCAGTTCCTCGAGGACGGCGCGGGGAGGCGCGCCCGGCGTCCCAGCAGAGTGACGGCCGAATTGGCGGGCGCACCGCCGCGTGTGTGAGACGCACTGCTGTTCGTTGCACCCCCTGTCATTCGCTGGGCGCGTGCAGCCTTCGACACTAGCGGAGGACGCATCTTGTCCCTGGTGTTCAGCGGAAGGCCTGTGCGGGGTGTGGCAGTGTCGTGCTGGAGGGCCCACTGGTAGCGATGTGGGCTTCCTCGCCTCGCCTCGCCTCGCCTCGCCTCGCCTCACACCAGGTGTCTGCGTAGTTTGCAGTGCATTCGCACCATTCCTATCCCTGTCCCTGTCCCCGTCCCGACTTGTCCCGACTTTGCTCGACTGCCGCTCGGGTCGTGGTCCATATGACAGCGCAAGCACGACAAACGTCTGCGGGACGAGACGAGACGAGACGAGACGAGACGACTAAGGAATAAATTCGTGGTTACAAATCAAATTTGGAACTCTACACTCCTACACAACAATAGGCGGTGACGTATTTCAGAAATCATCTGCCGATTCGTACTGTTTTGTCGTTTTCAAAGTCTTCTTGGCAAACTTGGTTAGCACATTCTCCCTCAAACAGAGTTAATTACTGCATTTTCGTACCATTACAGTAGTTTAAAAGGCTTAAGGAAGCATCTTTGTCACAACAGAAAGGTAGTTTGAAAATTGGGCTGGCGACATAACAAAAAAAAAAACAGGAAGGGAGCCAACAGCACCCGGGTTTCCCAGGCGGTCACCCATCCAAGTACTAGCCGGGCCCGATGATGCTTAACTTCGGTGATCGGACGAGAACCGGTGTATTCATCATGGTATGGCCGTTGGCGCTCATCTAATGTAGGAGCACGGCAGAATTCTCGTTCGGCTTTTCTCCCAACACACAAAATGTTAGTTTTCGGCCGCATTTGACGAAAGCGCTTCCTTCCGCAACCGCCAGTTCCTCGAGGACGGCGCGGGGAGGCGCGCCCGGCGTCCCAGCAGAGTGACGGCCGAATTGGCGGGCGCACCGCCGCGTGTGTGAGACGCACTGCTGCTCGTTGCACCCCCTGTCATTCGCTGGGCGCGTGCAGCCTTCGACACTAGCGGAGGACGCATCTTGTCCCTGGTGTTCAGCGGAAGGCCTGTGCGGGGTGTGGCAGTGTCGTGCTGGAGGGCCCACTGGTAGCGATGTGGGCTTCCTCGCCTCGCCTCGCCACGCCTCGCCTCGCCTCACACCAGGTGTCTGCGTAGTTTGCAATGCATTCGCACCATTCCTATACCTGTCCCTGTCCCCGTCCCGACTTGTCCCGACTTTGCTCGACTGCCGCTCGCTGCCGCTGGGGTCGTGGCCCATATGACAGCCCAAGCACGACAAACTTCTGCGGGACGAGACGAGACGAGACGAGTCGAGACGACTAAGGAATAAATTCGTTTTTACAAATCAAATTTGGAACTCTACACTCCTACACAACAATAGGCGGTGACGTATTTCAGAAATCACCTGCCGATTCGTACTGTTTTGTCGTTTTCAAAGTCTTCTTGGCAAACTTGGTTAGCACATTCTCCCTCAAACTGAGTTAATTACTGCATTTTCGTACCATTACAGTAGTTTAAAAGGCTTAAGGAAGCATCTTTGTCACAACAGAAAGGTAGTTTGAAAATTGGGCTGGCGACATAACAAAAAAAAAAACAGGAAGGGAGCCAACAGCACCCGGGTTTCCCAGGCGGTCACCCATCCAAGTACTAGCCGTGCCCGATGATGCTTAACTTCGGTGATCGGACGAGAACCGGTGTATTCATCATGGTATGGCCGTTGGCGCTCATCTAATGTAGGAGCACGGCAGAATTCTCGTTCGGCTTTTCTCCCAACACACAAAATGTTAGTTTTCGGCCGCATTTGACGAAAGCGCTTCCTTCCGCAACCGCCAGTTCCTCGAGGACGGCGCGGGGAGGCGCGCCCGGCGTCCCAGCAGAGTGACGGCCGAATTGGCGGGCGCACCGCCGCGTGTGTGAGACGCACTGCTGTTCGTTGCACCCCCTGTCATTCGCTGGGCGCGTGCAGCCTTCGACACTAGCGGAGGACGCATCTTGTCCCTGGTGTTCAGCGGAAGGCCTGTGCGGGGTGTGGCAGTGTCGTGCTGGAGGGCCCACTGGTAGCGATGTGGGCTTCCTCGCCTCGCCTCGCCTCGCCTCGCCTCGCCTCACACCAGGTGTCTGCGTAGTTTGCAGTGCATTCGCACCATTCCTATCCCTGTCCCTGTCCCCGTCCCGACTTGTCCCGACTTTGCTCGACTGCCGCTCGGGTCGTGGTCCATATGACAGCGCAAGCACGACAAACGTCTGCGGGACGAGACGAGACGAGACGAGACGAGACGACTAAGGAATAAATTCGTGGTTACAAATCAAATTTGGAACTCTACACTCCTACACAACAATAGGCGGTGACGTATTTCAGAAATCATCTGCCGATTCGTACTGTTTTGTCGTTTTCAAAGTCTTCTTGGCAAATTTGGTTAGCACATTCTCCCTCAAACAGAGTTAATTACTGCATTTTCGTACCATTACAGTAGTTTAAAAGGCTTAAGGAAGCATCTTTGTCACAACAGAAAGGTAGTTTGAAAATTGGGCTGGCGACATAACAAAAAAAAAACAGGAAGGGAGCCAACAGCACCCGGGTTTCCCAGGCGGTCACCCATCCAAGTACTAGCCGGGCCCGATGATGCTTAACTTCGGTGATCGGACGAGAACCGGTGTATTCATCATGGTATGGCCGTTGGCGCTCATCTAATGTAGGAGCACGGCAGAATTCGCGTTCGGCTTTTCTCCCAACACACAAAATGTTAGTTTTCGGCCGCATTTGACGAAAGCGCTTCCTTCCGCAACCGCCAGTTCCTCGAGGACGGCGCGGGGAGGCGCGCCCGGCGTCCCAGCAGAGTGACGGCCGAATTGGCGGGCGCACCGCCGCGTGTGTGAGACGCACTGCTGCTCGTTGCACCCCCTGTCATTCGCTGGGCGCGTGCAGCCTTCGACACTAGCGGAGGACGCATCTTGTCCCTGGTGTTCAGCGGAAGGCCTGTGCGGGGTGTGGCAGTGTCGTGCTGGAGGGCCCACTGGTAGCGATGTGGGCTTCCTCGCCTCGCCTCGCCACGCCTCGCCTCGCCTCACACCAGGTGTCTGCGTAGTTTGCAATGCATTCGCACCATTCCTATACCTGTCCCTGTCCCCGTCCCGACTTGTCCCGACTTTGCTCGACTGCCGCTCGCTGCCGCTGGGGTCGTGGCCCATATGACAGCCCAAGCACGACAAACTTCTGCGGGACGAGACGAGACGAGACGAGTCGAGACGACTAAGGAATAAATTCGTTTTTACAAATCAAATTTGGAACTCTACACTCCTACACAACAATAGGCGGTGACGTATTTCAGAAATCACCTGCCGATTCGTACTGTTTTGTCGTTTTCAAAGTCTTCTTGGCAAACTTGGTTAGCACATTCTCCCTCAAACTGAGTTAATTACTGCATTTTCGTACCATTACAGTAGTTTAAAAGGCTTAAGGAAGCATCTTTGTCACAACAGAAAGGTAGTTTGAAAATTGGGCTGGCGACATAACAAAAAAAAAAACAGGAAGGGAGCCAACAGCACCCGGGTTTCCCAGGCGGTCACCCATCCAAGTACTAGCCGTGCCCGATGATGCTTAACTTCGGTGATCGGACGAGAACCGGTGTATTCATCATGGTATGGCCGTTGGCGCTCATCTAATGTAGGAGCACGGCAGAATTCGCGTTCGGCTTTTCTCCCAACACACAAAATGTTAGTTTTCGGCCGCATTTGACGAAAGCGCTTCCTTCCGCAACCGCCAGTTCCTCGAGGACGGCGCGGGGAGGCGCGCCCGGCGTCCCAGCAGAGTGACGGCCGAATTGGCGGGCGCACCGCCGCGTGTGTGAGACGCACTGCTGTTCGTTGCACCCCCTGTCATTCGCTGGGCGCGTGCAGCCTTCGACACTAGCGGAGGACGCATCTTGTCCCTGGTGTTCAGCGGAAGGCCTGTGCGGGGTGTGGCAGTGTCGTGCTGGAGGGCCCACTGGTAGCGATGTGGGCTTCCTCGCCTCGCCTCGCCTCGCCTCACACCAGGTGTCTGCGTAGTTTGCAGTGCATTCGCACCATTCCTATCCCTGTCCCTGTCCCCGTCCCGACTTGTCCCGACTTTGCTCGACTGCCACTCGCTGCCGCTCGGGTCGTGGTCCATATGACAGCGCAAGCACGACAAACGTCTGCGGGACGAGACGAGACGAGACGAGACGAGACGACTAAGGAATAAATTCGTGGTTACAAATCAAATTTGGAACTCTACACTCCTACACAACAATAGGCGGTGACGTATTTCAGAAATCATCTGCCGATTCGTACTGTTTTGTCGTTTTCAAAGCCTTCTTGGCAAACTTGGTTAGCACATTCTCCCTCAAACAGAGTTAATTACTGCATTTTCGTACCATTACAGTAGTTTAAAAGGCTTAAGGAAGCATCTTTGTCACAACAGAAAGGTAGTTTGAAAATGGGGCTGGCGACATAACAAAAAAAAAAAAACAGGAAGGGAGCCAACAGCACCCGGGTTTCCCAGGCGGTCACCCATCCAAGTACTATCCGGGCCCGATGATGCTTAACTTCGGTGATCGGACGAGAACCGGTGTATTCATCATGGTATGGCCGTTGGCGCTCATCTAATGTAGGAGCACGGCAGAATTCGCGTTCGGCTTTTCTCCCAACACACAAAATGTTAGTTTTCGGCCGCATTTGACGAAAGCGCTTCCTTCCGCAACCGCCAGTTCCTCGAGGACGGCGCGGGGAGGCGCGCCCGGCGTTCCAGCAGAGTGACGGCCGAATTGGCGGGCGCACCGCCGCGTGTGTGAGACGCACTGCTGCTCGTTGCACCCCCTGTCATTCGCTGGGCGCGTGCAGCCTTCGACACTAGCGGAGGACGCATCTTGTCCCTGGTGTTCAGCGGAAGGCCTGTGCGGGGTGTGGCAGTGTCGTGCTGGAGGGCCCACTGGTAGCGATGTGGGCTTCCTCGCCTCGCCTCGCCACGCCTCGCCTCGCCTCACACCAGGTGTCTGCGTAGTTTGCAATCCATTCGCACCATTCCTATACCTGTCCCTGTCCCCGTCCCGACTTGTCCCGACTTTGCTCGACTGCCGCTCGCTGCCGCTGGGGTCGTGGTCCATATGACAGCCCAAGCACGACAAACTTCTGCGGGACGAGACGAGACGAGACGAGACGAGACGACTAAGGAATAAATTCGTGGTTACAAATCAAATTTGGAACTCTACACTCCTACACAACAATAGGCGGTGACGTATTTCAGAAATCACCTGCCGATTCGTACTGTTTTGTCGTTTTCAAAGTCTTCTTGGCAAACTTGGTTAGCACATTCTCCCTCAAACTGAGTTAATTACTGCATTTTCGTACCATTACAGTAGTTTAAAAGGCTTAAGGAAGCATCTTTGTCACAACAGAAAGGTAGTTTGAAAATTGGGCTGGCGACATAACAAAAAAAAAACAGGAAGGGAGCCAACAGCACCCGGGTTTCCCAGGCGGTCACCCATCCAAGTACTAGCCGTGCCCGATGATGCTTAACTTCGGTGATCGGACGAGAACCGGTGTATTCATCATGGTATGGCCGTTGGCGCTCATCTAATGTAGGAGCACGGCAGAATTCTCGTTCGGCTTTTCTCCCAACACACAAAATGTTAGTTTTCGGCCGCATTTGACGAAAGCGCTTCCTTCCGCAACCGCCAGTTCCTCGAGGACGGCGCGGGGAGGCGCGCCCGGCGTCCCAGCAGAGTGACGGCCGAATTGGCGGGCGCACCGCCGCGTGTGTGAGACGCACTGCTGTTCGTTGCACCCCCTGTCATTCGCTGGGCGCGTGCAGCCTTCGACACTAGCGGAGGACGCATCTTGTCCCTGGTGTTCAGCGGAAGGCCTGTGCGGGGTGTGGCAGTGTCGTGCTGGAGGGCCCACTGGTAGCGATGTGGGCTTCCTCGCCTCGCCTCGCCTCGCCTCGCCTCGCCTCGCCTCACACCAGGTGTCTGCGTAGTTTGCAGTGCATTCGCACCATTCCTATCCCTGTCCCTGTCCCCGTCCCGACTTGTCCCGACTGTGCTCGACTGCCGCTCGCTGCCGCTCGGGTCGTGGTCCATATGACAGCGCAAGCACGACAAACGTCTGCGGGACGAGACGAGACGAGACGAGACGAGACGACTGAGGAATAAATTCGTGGTTACAAATCAAATTTGGAACTCTACACTCCTACACAACAATAGGCGGTGACGTATTTCAGAAATCACCTGCCGATTCGTACTGTTTTGTCGTTTTCAAAGTCTTCTTGGCAAACTTGGTTAGCACATTCTCCCTCAAACAGAGTTAATTACTGCATTTTCGTACCATTACAGTAGTTTAAAAGGCTTAAGGAAGCATCTTTGTCACAACAGAAAGGTAGTTTGAAAATTGGGCTGGCGACATAACAAAAAAAAAACAGGAAGGGAGCCAACAGCACCCGGGTTTCCCAGGCGGTCACCCATCCAAGTACTAGCCGGGCCCGATGATGCTTAACTTCGGTGATCGGACGAGAACCGGTGTATTCATCATGGTATGGCCGTTGGCGCTCATCTAATGTAGGAGCACGGCAGAATTCGCGTTCGGCTTTTCTCCCAACACACAAAATGTTAGTTTTCGGCCGCATTTGACGAAAGCGCTTCCTTCCGCAACCGCCAGTTCCTCGAGGACGGCGCGGGGAGGCGCGCCCGGCGTCCCAGCAGAGTGACGGCCGAATTGGCGGGCGCACCGCCGCGTGTGTGAGACGCACTGCTGCTCGTTGCACCCCCTGTCATTCGCTGGGCGCGTGCAGCCTTCGACACTAGCGGAGGACGCATCTTGTCCCTGGTGTTCAGCGGAAGGCCTGTGCGGGGTGTGGCAGTGTCGTTCTGGAGGGCCCACTGGTAGCGATGTGAGCTTCCTCGCCTCGCCTCGCCACGCCTCGCCTCGCCTCACACCAGGTGTCTGCGTAGTTTGCAATGCATTCGCACCATTCCTATACCTGTCCCTGTCCCCGTCCCGACTTGTCCCGACTTTGCTCGACTGCCGCTCGCTGCCGCTGGGGTCGTGGTCCATATGACAGCCCAAGCACGACAAACTTCTGCGGGACGAGACGAGACGAGACGAGTCGAGACGACTAAGGAATAAATTCGTTTTTACAAATCAAATTTGGAACTCTACACTCCTACACAACAATAGGCGGTGACGTATTTCAGAAATCACCTGCCGATTCGTACTGTTTTGTCGTTTTCAAAGTCTTCTTGGCAAACTTGGTTAGCACATTCTCCCTCAAACAGAGTTAATTACTGCATTTTCGTACCATTACAGTAGTTTAAAAGGCTTAAGGAAGCATCTTTGTCACAACAGAAAGGTAGTTTGAAAATGGGGCTGGCGACATAACAAAAAAAAAAAACAGGAAGGGAGCCAACAGCACCCGGGTTTCCCAGGCGGTCACCCATCCAAGTACTAGCCGGGCCCGATGATGCTTAACTTCGGTGATCGGACGAGAACCGGTGTATTCATCATGGTATGGCCGTTGGCGCTCATCTAATGTAGGAGCACGGCAGAATTCGCGTTCGGCTTTTCTCCCAACACACAAAATGTTAGTTTTCGGCCGCATTTGACGAAAGCGCTTCCTTCCGCAACCGCCAGTTCCTCGAGGACGGCGCGGGGAGGCGCGCCCGGCGTTCCAGCAGAGTGACGGCCGAATTGGCGGGCGCACCGCCGCGTGTGTGAGACGCACTGCTGCTCGTTGCACCCCCTGTCATTCGCTGGGCGCGTGCAGCCTTCGACACTAGCGGAGGACGCATCTTGTCCCTGGTGTTCAGCGGAAGGCCTGTGCGGGGTGTGGCAGTGTCGTGCTGGAGGGCCCACTGGTAGCGATGTGGGCTTCCTCGCCTCGCCTCGCCACGCCTCGCCTCGCCTCACACCAGGTGTCTGCGTAGTTTGCAATGCATTCGCACCATTCCTATACCTGTCCCTGTCCCCGTCCCGACTTGTCCCGACTTTGCTCGACTGCCGCTCGCTGCCGCTGGGTTCGTGGTCCATATGACAGCCCAAGCACGACAAACTTCTGCGGGACGAGACGAGACGAGACGAGTCGAGACGACTAAGGAATAAATTCGTTTTTACAAATCAAATTTGGAACTCTACACTCCTACACAACAATAGGCGGTGACGTATTTCAGAAATCACCTGCCGATTCGTACTGTTTTGTCGTTTTCAAAGTCTTCTTGGCAAACTTGGTTAGCACATTCTCCCTCAAACTGAGTTAATTACTGCATTTTCGTACCATTACAGTAGTTTAAAAGGCTTAAGGAAGCATCTTTGTCACAACAGAAAGGTACTTTGAAAATTGGGCTGGCGACATAACAAAAAAAAAACAGGAAGGGAGCCAACAGCACCCGGGTTTCCCAGGCGGTCACCCATCCAAGTACTAGCCGTGCCCGATGATGCTTAACTTCGGTGATCGGACGAGAACCGGTGTATTCATCATGGTATGGCCGTTGGCGCTCATCTAATGTAGGAGCACGGCAGAATTCTCGTTCGGCTTTTCTCCCAACACACTAAATGTTAGTTTTCGGCCGCATTTGACGAAAGCGCTTCCTTCCGCAACCGCCAGTTCCTCGAGGACGGCGCGGGGAGGCGCGCCCGGCGTCCCAGCAGAGTGACGGCCGAATTGGCGGGCGCACCGCCGCGTGTGTGAGACGCACTGCTGTTCGTTGCACCCCCTGTCATTCGCTGGGCGCGTGCAGCCTTCGACACTAGCGGAGGACGCATCTTGTCCCTGGTGTTCAGCGGAAGGCCTGTGCGGGGTGTGGCAGTGTCGTGCTGGAGGGCCCACTGGTAGCGATGTGGGCTTCCTCGCCTCGCCTCGCCTCGCCTCGCCTCGCCTCACACCAGGTGTCTGCGTAGTTTGCAGTGCATTCGCACCATTCCTATCCCTGTCCCTGTCCCCGTCCCGACTTGTCCCGACTTTGCTCGACTGCCGCTCGCTGCCGCTCGGGTCGTGGTCCATATGACAGCGCAAGCACGACAAACGTCTGCGGGACGAGACGAGACGAGACGAGACGAGACGACTAAGGAATAAATTCGTGGTTACAAATCAAATTTGGAACTCTACACTCCTACACAACAATAGGCGGTGACGTATTTCAGAAATCATCTGCCGATTCGTACTGTTTTGTCGTTTTCAAAGTCTTCTTGGCAAACTTGGTTAGCACATTCTCCCTCAAACTGAGTTAATTACTGCATTTTCGTACCATTACAGTAGTTTAAAAGGCTTAAGGAAGCATCTTTGTCACAACAGAAAGGTAGTTTGAAAATTGGGCTGGCGACATAACAAAAAAAAAAACAGGAAGGGAGCCAACAGCACCCGGGTTTCCCAGGCGGTCACCCATCCAAGTACTAGCCGTGCCCGATGATGCTTAACTTCGGTGATCGGACGAGAACCGGTGTATTCATCATGGTATGGCCGTTGGCGCTCATCTAATGTAGGAGCACGGCAGAATTCTCGTTCGGCTTTTCTCCCAACACACAAAATGTTAGTTTTCGGCCGCATTTGACGAAAGCGCTTCCTTCCGCAACCGCCAGTTCCTCGAGGACGGCGCGGGGAGGCGCGCCCGGCGTCCCAGCAGAGTGACGGCCGAATTGGCGGGCGCACCGCCGCGTGTGTGAGACGCACTGCTGTTCGTTGCACCCCCTGTCATTCGCTGGGCGCGTGCAGCCTTCGACACTAGCGGAGGACGCATCTTGTCCCTGGTGTTCAGCGGAAGGCCTGTGCGGGGTGTGGCAGTGTCGTGCTGGAGGGCCCACTGGTAGCGATGTGGGCTTCCTCGCCTCGCCTCGCCACGCCTCGCCTCGCCTCACACCAGGTGTCTGCGTAGTTTGCAATGCATTCGCACCATTCCTATACCTGTCCCTGTCCCCGTCCCGACTTGTCCCGACTTTGCTCGACTGCCGCTCGCTGCCGCTGGGGTCGTGGCCCATATGACAGCCCAAGCACGACAAACTTCTGCGGGACGAGACGAGACGAGACGAGTCGAGACGACTAAGGAATAAATTCGTTTTTACAAATCAAATTTGGAACTCTACACTCCTACACAACAATAGGCGGTGACGTATTTCAGAAATCACCTGCCGATTCGTACTGTTTTGTCGTTTTCAAAGTCTTCTTGGCAAACTTGGTTAGCACATTCTCCCTCAAACAGAGTTAATTACTGCATTTTCGTACCATTACAGTAGTTTAAAAGGCTTAAGGAAGCATCTTTGTCACAACAGAAAGGTAGTTTGAAAATTGGGCTGGCGACATAACAAAAAAAAAACAGGAAGGGAGCCAACAGCACCCGGGTTTCCCAGGCGGTCACCCATCCAAGTACTAGCCGGGCCCGATGATGCTTAACTTCGGTGATCGGACGAGAACCGGTGTATTCATCATGGTATGGCCGTTGGCGCTCATCTAATGTAGGAGCACGGCAGAATTCGCGTTCGGCTTTTCTCCCAACACACAAAATGTTAGTTTTCGGCCGCATTTGACGAAAGCGCTTCCTTCCGCAACCGCCAGTTCCTCGAGGACGGCGCGGGGAGGCGCGCCCGGCGTCCCAGCAGAGTGACGGCCGAATTGGCGGGCGCACCGCCGCGTGTGTGAGACGCACTGCTGCTCGTTGCACCCCCTGTCATTCGCTGGGCGCGTGCAGCCTTCGACACTAGCGGAGGACGCATCTTGTCCCTGGTGTTCAGCGGAAGGCCTGTGCGGGGTGTGGCAGTGTCGTGCTGGAGGGCCCACTGGTAGCGATGTGAGCTTCCTCGCCTCGCCTCGCCACGCCTCGCCTCGCCTCACACCAGGTGTCTGCGTAGTTTGCAATGCATTCGCACCATTCCTATACCTGTCCCTGTCCCCGTCCCGACTTGTCCCGACTTTGCTCGACTGCCGCTCGCTGCCGCTGGGTTCGTGGTCCATATGACAGCCCAAGCACGACAAACTTCTGCGGGACGAGACGAGACGAGACGAGTCGAGACGACTAAGGAATAAATTCGTTTTTACAAATCAAATTTGGAACTCTACACTCCTACACAACAATAGGCGGTGACGTATTTCAGAAATCACCTGCCGATTCGTACTGTTTTGTCGTTTTCAAAGTCTTCTTGGCAAACTTGGTTAGCACATTCTCCCTCAAACAGAGTTAATTACTGCATTTTCGTACCATTACAGTAGTTTAAAAGGCTTAAGGAAGCATCTTTGTCACAACAGAAGGGTAGTTTGAAAATGGGGCTGGCGACATAACAAAAAAAAAAAAAACAGGAAGGGAGCCAACAGCACCCGGGTTTCCCAGGCGGTCACCCATCCAAGTACTAGCCGGGCCCGATGATGCTTAACTTCGGTGATCGGACGAGAACCGGTGTATTCATCATGGTATGGCCGTTGGCGCTCATCTAATGTAGGAGCACGGCAGAATTCGCGTTCGGCTTTTCTCCCAACACACAAAATGTTAGTTTTCGGCCGCATTTGACGAAAGCGCTTCCTTCCGCAACCGCCAGTTCCTCGAGGACGGCGCGGGGAGGCGCGCCCGGCGTTCCAGCAGAGTGACGGCCGAATTGGCGGGCGCACCGCCGCGTGTGTGAGACGCACTGCTGCTCGTTGCACCCCCTGTCATTCGCTGGGCGCGTGCAGCCTTCGACACTAGCGGAGGACGCATCTTGTCCCTGGTGTTCAGCGGAAGGCCTGTGCGGGGTGTGGCAGTGTCGTGCTGGAGGGCCCACTGGTAGCGATGTGGGCTTCCTCGCCTCGCCTCGCCACGCCTCGCCTCGCCTCACACCAGGTGTCTGCGTAGTTTGCAATGCATTCGCACCATTCCTATACCTGTCCCTGTCCCCGTCCCGACTTGTCCCGACTTTGCTCGACTGCCGCTCGCTGCCGCTGGGGTCGTGGTCCATATGACAGCCCAAGCACGACAAACTTCTGCGGGACGAGACGAGACGAGACGAGTCGAGACGACTAAGGAATAAATTCGTTTTTACAAATCAAATTTGGAACTCTACACTCCTACACAACAATAGGCGGTGACGTATTTCAGAAATCACCTGCCGATTCGTACTGTTTTGTCGTTTTCAAAGTCTTCTTGGCAAACTTGGTTAGCACATTCTCCCTCAAACTGAGTTAATTACTGCATTTTCGTACCATTACAGTAGTTTAAAAGGCTTAAGGAAGCATCTTTGTCACAACAGAAAGGTAGTTTGAAAATTGGGCTGGCGACATAACAAAAAAAAAACAGGAAGGGAGCCAACAGCACCCGGGTTTCCCAGGCGGTCACCCATCCAAGTACTAGCCGTGCCCGATGATGCTTAACTTCGGTGATCGGACGAGAACCGGTGTATTCATCATGGTATGGCCGTTGGCGCTCATCTAATGTAGGAGCACGGCAGAATTCTCGTTCGGCTTTTCTCCCAACACACAAAATGTTAGTTTTCGGCCGCATTTGACGAAAGCGCTTCCTTCCGCAACCGCCAGTTCCTCGAGGACGGCGCGGGGAGGCGCGCCCGGCGTCCCAGCAGAGTGACGGCCGAATTGGCGGGCGCACCGCCGCGTGTGTGAGACGCACTGCTGTTCGTTGCACCCCCTGTCATTCGCTGGGCGCGTGCAGCCTTCGACACTAGCGGAGGACGCATCTTGTCCCTGGTGTTCAGCGGAAGGCCTGTGCGGGGTGTGGCAGTGTCGTGCTGGAGGGCCCACTGGTAGCGATGTGGGCTTCCTCGCCTCGCCTCGCCACGCCTCGCCTCGCCTCACACCAGGTGTCTGCGTAGTTTGCAATGCATTCGCACCATTCCTATACCTGTCCCTGTCCCCGTCCCGACTTGTCCCGACTTTGCTCGACTGCCGCTCGCTGCCGCTGGGGTCGTGGCCCATATGACAGCCCAAGCACGACAAACTTCTGCGGGACGAGACGAGACGAGACGAGTCGAGACGACTAAGGAATAAATTCGTTTTTACAAATCAAATTTGGAACTCTACACTCCTACACAACAATAGGCGGTGACGTATTTCAGAAATCACCTGCCGATTCGTACTGTTTTGTCGTTTTCAAAGTCTTCTTGGCAAACTTGGTTAGCACATTCTCCCTCAAACAGAGTTAATTACTGCATTTTCGTACCATTACAGTAGTTTAAAAGGCTTAAGGAAGCATCTTTGTCACAACAGAAAGGTAGTTTGAAAATTGGGCTGGCGACATAACAAAAAAAAAACAGGAAGGGAGCCAACAGCACCCGGGTTTCCCAGGCGGTCACCCATCCAAGTACTAGCCGTGCCCGATGATGCTTAACTTCGGTGATCGGACGAGAACCGGTGTATTCATCATGGTATGGCCGTTGGCGCTCATCTAATGTAGGAGCACGGCAGAATTCTCGTTCGGCTTTTCTCCCAACACACAAAATGTTAGTTTTCGGCCGCATTTGACGAAAGCGCTTCCTTCCGCAACCGCCAGTTCCTCGAGGACGGCGCGGGGAGGCGCGCCCGGCGTCCCAGCAGAGTGACGGCCGAATTGGCGGGCGCACCGCCGCGTGTGTGAGACGCACTGCTGTTCGTTGCACCCCCTGTCATTCGCTGGGCGCGTGCAGCCTTCGACACTAGCGGAGGACGCATCTTGTCCCTGGTGTTCAGCGGAAGGCCTGTGCGGGGTGTGGCAGTGTCGTGCTGGAGGGCCCACTGGTAGCGATGTGGGCTTCCTCGCCTCGCCTCGCCACGCCTCGCCTCGCCTCACACCAGGTGTCTGCGTAGTTTGCAATGCATTCGCACCATTCCTATACCTGTCCCTGTCCCCGTCCCGACTTGTCCCGACTTTGCTCGACTGCCGCTCGCTGCCGCTGGGGTCGTGGCCCATATGACAGCCCAAGCACGACAAACTTCTGCGGGACGAGACGAGACGAGACGAGTCGAGACGACTAAGGAATAAATTCGTTTTTACAAATCAAATTTGGAACTCTACACTCCTACACAACAATAGGCGGTGACGTATTTCAGAAATCACCTGCCGATTCGTACTGTTTTGTCGTTTTCAAAGTCTTCTTGGCAAACTTGGTTAGCACATTCTCCCTCAAACAGAGTTAATTACTGCATTTTCGTACCATTATAGTAGTTTAAAAGGCTTAAGGAAGCATCTTTGTCACAACAGAAAGGTAGTTTGAAAATTGGGCTGGCGACATAACAAAAAAAAAACAGGAAGGGAGCCAACAGCACCCGGGTTTCCCAGGCGGTCACCCATCCAAGTACTAGCCGGGCCCGATGATGCTTAACTTCGGTGATCGGACGAGAACCGGTGTATTCATCATGGTATGGCCGTTGGCGCTCATCTAATGTAGGAGCACGGCAGAATTCGCGTTCGGCTTTTCTCCCAACACACAAAATGTTAGTTTTCGGCCGCATTTGACGAAAGCGCTTCCTTCCGCAACCGCCAGTTCCTCGAGGACGGCGCGGGGAGGCGCGCCCGGCGTCCCAGCAGAGTGACGGCCGAATTGGCGGGCGCACCGCCGCGTGTGTGAGACGCACTGCTGCTCGTTGCACCCCCTGTCATTCGCTGGGCGCGTGCAGCCTTCGACACTAGCGGAGGACGCATCTTGTCCCTGGTGTTCAGCGGAAGGCCTGTGCGGGGTGTGGCAGTGTCGTGCTGGAGGGCCCACTGGTAGCGATGTGAGCTTCCTCGCCTCGCCTCGCCACGCCTCGCCTCGCCTCACACCAGGTGTCTGCGTAGTTTGCAATGCATTCGCACCATTCCTATACCTGTCCCTTTCCCCGTCCCGACTTGTCCCGACTTTGCTCGACTGCCGCTCGCTGCCGCTGGGGTCGTGGTCCATATGACAGCCCAAGCACGACAAACTTCTGCGGGACGAGACGAGACGAGACGAGTCGAGACGACTAAGGAATAAATTCGTTTTTACAAATCAAATTTGGAACTCTACACTCCTACACAACAATAGGCGGTGACGTATTTCAGAAATCACCTGCCGATTCGTACTGTTTTGTCGTTTTCAAAGTCTTCTTGGCAAACTTGGTTAGCACATTCTCCCTCAAACTGAGTTAATTACTGCATTTTCGTACCATTACAGTAGTTTAAAAGGCTTAAGGAAGCATCTTTGTCACAACAGAAAGGTAGTTTGAAAATTGGGCTGGCGACATAACAAAAAAAAAAACAGGAAGGGAGCCAACAGCACCCGGGTTTCCCAGGCGGTCACCCATCCAAGTACTAGCCGTGCCCGATGATGCTTAACTTCGGTGATCGGACGAGAACCGGTGTATTCATCATGGTATGGCCGTTGGCGCTCATCTAATGTAGGAGCACGGCAGAATTCTCGTTCGGCTTTTCTCCCAACACACAAAATGTTAGTTTTCGGCCGCATTTGACGAAAGCGCTTCCTTCCGCAACCGCCAGTTCCTCGAGGACGGCGCGGGGAGGCGCGCCCGGCGTCCCAGCAGAGTGACGGCCGAATTGGCGGGCGCACCGCCGCGTGTGTGAGACGCACTGCTGTTCGTTGCACCCCCTGTCATTCGCTGGGCGCGTGCAGCCTTCGACACTAGCGGAGGACGCATCTTGTCCCTGGTGTTCAGCGGAAGGCCTGTGCGGGGTGTGGCAGTGTCGTGCTGGAGGGCCCACTGGTAGCGATGTGGGCTTCCTCGCCTCGCCTCGCCTCGCCTCGCCTCGCCTCATACCAGGTGTCTGCGTAGTTTGCAGTGCATTCGCACCATTCCTATCCCTGTCCCTGTCCCCGTCCCGACTTGTCCCGACTTTGCTCGACTGCCGCTCGCTGCCGCTCGGGTCGTGGTCCATATGACAGCGCAAGCACGACAAACGTCTGCGGGACGAGACGAGACGAGACGAGACGAGACGACTAAGGAATAAATTCGTGGCTACAAATCAAATTTGGAACTCTACACTCCTACACAACAATAGGCGGTGACGTATTTCAGAAATCATCTGCCGATTCGTACTGTTTTGTCGTTTTCAAAGTCTTCTTGGCAAACTTGGTTAGCACATTCTCCCTCAAACAGAGTTAATTACTGCATTTTCGTACCATTACAGTAGTTTAAAAGGCTTAAGGAAGCATCTTTGTCACAACAGAAAGGTAGTTTGAAAATTGGGCTGGCGACATAACAAAAAAAAAACAGGAAGGGAGCCAACAGCACCCGGGTTTCCCAGGCGGTCACCCATCCAAGTACTAGCCGGGCCCGATGATGCTTAACTTCGGTGATCGGACGAGAACCGGTGTATTCATCATGGTATGGCCGTTGGCGCTCATCTAATGTAGGAGCACGGCAGAATTCGCGTTCGGCTTTTCTCCCAACACACAAAATGTTAGTTTTCGGCCGCATTTGACGAAAGCGCTTCCTTCCGCAACCGCCAGTTCCTCGAGGACGGCGCGGGGAGGCGCGCCCGGCGTCCCAGCAGAGTGACGGCCGAATTGGCGGGCGCACCGCCGCGTGTGTGAGACGCACTGCTGCTCGTTGCACCCCCTGTCATTCGCTGGGCGCGTGCAGCCTTCGACACTAGCGGAGGACGCATCTTGTCCCTGGTGTTCAGCGGAAGGCCTGTGCGGGGTGTGGCAGTGTCGTGCTGGAGGGCCCACTGGTAGCGATGTGGGCTTCCTCGCCTCGCCTCGCCACGCCTCGCCTCGCCTCACACCAGGTGTCTGCGTAGTTTGCAATGCATTCGCACCATTCCTATACCTGTCCCTGTCCCCGTCCCGACTTGTCCCGACTTTGCTCGACTGCCGCTCGCTGCCGCTGGGGTCGTGGTCCATATGACAGCCCAAGCACGACAAACTTCTGCGGGACGACACGAGACGAGACGAGTCGAGACGACTAAGGAATAAATTCGTTTTTACAAATCAAATTTGGAACTCTACACTCCTACACAACAATAGGCGGTGACGTATTTCAGAAATCACCTGCCGATTCGTACTGTTTTGTCGTTTTCAAAGTCTTCTTGGCAAACTTGGTTAGCACATTCTCCCTCAAACTGAGTTAATTACTGCATTTTCGTACCATTACAGTAGTTTAAAAGGCTTAAGGAAGCATCTTTGTCACAACAGAAAGGTAGTTTGAAAATTGGGCTGGCGACATAACAAAAAAAAAAACAGGAAGGGAGCCAACAGCACCCGGGTTTCCCAGGCGGTCACCCATCCAAGTACTAGCCGTGCCCGATGATGCTTAACTTCGGTGATCGGACGAGAACCGGTGTATTCATCATGGTATGGCCGTTGGCGCTCATCTAATGTAGGAGCACGGCAGAATTCTCGTTCGGCTTTTCTCCCAACACACAAAATGTTAGTTTTCGGCCGCATTTGACGAAAGCGCTTCCTTCCGCAACCGCCAGTTCCTCGAGGACGGCGCGGGGAGGCGCGCCCGGCGTCCCAGCAGAGTGACGGCCGAATTGGCGGGCGCACCGCCGCGTGTGTGAGACGCACTGCTGTTCGTTGCACCCCCTGTCATTCGCTGGGCGCGTGCAGCCTTCGACACTAGCGGAGGACGCATCTTGTCCCTGGTGTTCAGCGGAAGGCCTGTGCGGGGTGTGGCAGTGTCGTGCTGGAGGGCCCACTGGTAGCGATGTGGGCTTCCTCGCCTCGCCTCGCCTCGCCTCGCCTCGCCTCACACCAGGTGTCTGCGTAGTTTGCAGTGCATTCGCACCATTCCTATCCCTGTCCCTGTCCCCGTCCCGACTTGTCCCGACTTTGCTCGACTGCCGCTCGCTGCCGCACGGGTCGTGGTCCATATGACAGCGCAAGCACGACAAACGTCTGCGGGACGAGACGAGACGAGACGAGACGAGACGACTAAGGAATAAATTCGTGGTTACAAATCAAATTTGGAACTCTACACTCCTACACAACAATAGGCGGTGACGTATTTCAGAAATCATCTGCCGATTCGTACTGTTTTGTCGTTTTCAAAGTCTTCTTGGCAAACTTGGTTAGCACATTCTCCCTCAAACAGAGTTAATTACTGCATTTTCGTACCATTACAGTAGTTTAAAAGGCTTAAGGAAGCATCTTTGTCACAACAGAAAGGTAGTTTGAAAATTGGGCTGGCGACATAACAAAAAAAAAACAGGAAGGGAGCCAACAGCACCCGGGTTTCCCAGGCGGTCACCCATCCAAGTACTAGCCGTGCCCGATGATGCTTAACTTCGGTGATCGGACGAGAACCGGTGTATTCATCATGGTATGGCCGTTGGCGCTCATCTAATGTAGGAGCACGGCAGAATTCGCGTTCGGCTTTTCTCCCAACACACAAAATGTTAGTTTTCGGCCGCATTTGACGAAAGCGCTTCCTTCCGCAACCGCCAGTTCCTCGAGGACGGCGCGGGGAGGCGCGCCCGGCGTCCCAGCAGAGTGACGGCCGAATTGGCGGGCGCACCGCCGCGTGTGTGAGACGCACTGCTGCTCGTTGCACCCCCTGTCATTCGCTGGGCGCGTGCAGCCTTCGACACTAGCGGAGGACGCATCTTGTCCCTGGTGTTCAGCGGAAGGCCTGTGCGGGGTGTGGCAGTGTCGTGCTGGAGGGCCCACTGGTAGCGATGTGGGCTTCCTCGCCTCGCCTCGCCACGCCTCGCCTCGCCTCACACCAGGTGTCTGCGTAGTTTGCAATGCATTCGCACCATTCCTATACCTGTCCCTGTCCCCGTCCCGACTTGTCCCGACTTTGCTCGACTGCCGCTCGCTGCCGCTGGGGTCGTGGCCCATATGACAGCCCAAGCACGACAAACTTCTGCGGGACGAGACGAGACGAGACGAGTCGAGACGACTAAGGAATAAATTCGTTTTTACAAATCAAATTTGGAACTCTACACTCCTACACAACAATAGGCGGTGACGTATTTCAGAAATCACCTGCCGATTCGTACTGTTTTGTCGTTTTCAAAGTCTTCTTGGCAAACTTGGTTAGCACATTCTCCCTCAAACTGAGTTAATTACTGCATTTTCGTACCATTACAGTAGTTTAAAAGGCTTAAGGAAGCATCTTTGTCACAACAGAAAGGTAGTTTGAAAATTGGGCTGGCGACATAACAAAAAAAAAAACAGGAAGGGAGCCAACAGCACCCGGGTTTCCCAGGCGGTCACCCATCCAAGTACTAGCCGTGCCCGATGATGCTTAACTTCGGTGATCGGACGAGAACCGGTGTATTCATCATGGTATGGCCGTTGGCGCTCATCTAATGTAGGAGCACGGCAGAATTCGCGTTCGGCTTTTCTCCCAACACACAAAATGTTAGTTTTCGGCCGCATTTGACGAAAGCGCTTCCTTCCGCAACCGCCAGTTCCTCGAGGACGGCGCGGGGAGGCGCGCCCGGCGTCCCAGCAGAGTGACGGCCGAATTGGCGGGCGCACCGCCGCGTGTGTGAGACGCACTGCTGTTCGTTGCACCCCCTGTCATTCGCTGGGCGCGTGCAGCCTTCGACACTAGCGGAGGACGCATCTTGTCCCTGGTGTTCAGCGGAAGGCCTGTGCGGGGTGTGGCAGTGTCGTGCTGGAGGGCCCACTGGTAGCGATGTGGGCTTCCTCGCCTCGCCTCGCCTCGCCTCACACCAGGTGTCTGCGTAGTTTGCAGTGCATTCGCACCATTCCTATCCCTGTCCCTGTCCCCGTCCCGACTTGTCCCGACTTTGCTCGACTGCCGCTCGGGTCGTGGTCCATATGACAGCGCAAGCACGACAAACGTCTGCGGGACGAGACGAGACGAGACGAGACGAGACGACTAAGGAATAAATTCGTGGTTACAAATCAAATTTGGAACTCTACACTCCTACACAACAATAGGCGGTGACGTATTTCAGAAATCATCTGCCGATTCGTACTGTTTTGTCGTTTTCAAAGTCTTCTTGGCAAACTTGGTTAGCACATTCTCCCTCAAACAGAGTTAATTACTGCATTTTCGTACCATTACAGTAGTTTAAAAGGCTTAAGGAAGCATCTTTGTCACAACAGAAAGGTAGTTTGAAAATTGGGCTGGCGACATAACAAAAAAAAACAGGAAGGGAGCCAACAGCACCCGGGTTTCCCAGGCGGTCACCCATCCAAGTACTAGCCGGGCCCGATGATGCTTAACTTCGGTGATCGGACGAGAACCGGTGTATTCATCATGGTATGGCCGTTGGCGCTCATCTAATGTAGGAGCACGGCAGAATTCGCGTTCGGCTTTTCTCCCAACACACAAAATGTTAGTTTTCGGCCGCATTTGACGAAAGCGCTTCCTTCCGCAACCGCCAGTTCCTCGAGGACGGCGCGGGAAGGCGCGCCCGGCGTCCCAGCAGAGTGACGGCCGAATTGGCGGGCGCACCGCCGCGTGTGTGAGACGCACTGCTGCTCGTTGCACCCCCTGTCATTCGCTGGGCGCGTGCAGCCTTTGACACAAGCGGAGGACGCATCTTGTCCCTGGTGTTCAGCGGAAGGCCTGTGCGGGGTGTGGCAGTGTCGTGCTGGAGGGCCCACTGGTAGCGATGTGGGTTCCTCGCCTCGCCTCGCCTCGCCTCACACCAGGTGTCTGCGTAGTTTGCAGTGCATTCGCACCATTCCTGTCCCTGTCCCTGTCCCCGTCCCGACTTGTCCCGACTTTGCTCGACTGCCGCTCGCTGCCGCTGGGGTCGTGGTCCATATGACAGCGCAAGCACGACAAACGTCTGCGGGACGAGACGAGACGAGACGAGACGAGACGACTAAGGAATAAATTCGTGGTTACAAATCAAATTTGTAACTCTACACTCCTACACAACAATAGGCGGTGACGTATTTCAGAAATCATCTGCCGATTCGTACTGTTTTGTCGTTTTCAAAGTCTTCTTGGCAAACTTGGTTAGCACATTCTCCCTCAAACAGAGTTAATTACTGCATTTTCGTACCATTACAGTAGTTTAAAAGGCTTAAGGAAGCATCTTTGTCACAACAGAAAGGTAGTTTGAAAATTGGGCTGGCGACATAACAAAAAAAAAAACAGGAAGGGAGCCAACAGCACCCGGGTTTCCCAGGCGGTCACCCATCCAAGTACTAGCCGTGCCCGATGATGCTTAACTTCGGTGATCGGACGAGAACCGGTGTATTCATCATGCTATGGCCGTTGGCGCTCATCTAATGTAGGAGCACGGCAGAATTCGCGTTCGGCTTTTCTCCCAACACACAAAATGTTAGTTTTCGGCCGCATTTGACGAAAGCGCTTCCTTCCGCAACCGCCAGTTCCTCGAGGACGGCGCGGGGAGGCGCGCCCGGCGTCCCAGCAGAGTGACGGCCGAATTGGCGGGCGCACCGCCGCGTGTGTGAGACGCACTGCTGCTCGTTGCACCCCCTGTCATTCGCTGGGCGCGTGCAGCCTTCGACACTAGCGGAGGACGCATCTTGTCCCTGGTGTTCAGCGGAAGGCCTGTGCGGGGTGTGGCAGTGTCGTGCTGGAGGGCCCACTGGTAGCGATGTGGGCTTCCTCGCCTCGCCTCGCCACGCCTCGCCTCGCCTCACACCAGGTGTCTGCGTAGTTTGCAATGCATTCGCACCATTCCTATACCTGTCCCTGTCCCCGTCCCGACTTGTCCCGACTTTGCTCGACTGCCGCTCGCTGCCGCTGGGGTCGTGGCCCATATGACAGCCCAAGCACGACAAACTTCTGCGGGACGAGACGAGACGAGACGAGTCGAGACGACTAAGGAATAAATTCGTTTTTACAAATCAAATTTGGAACTCTACACTCCTACACAACAATAGGCGGTGACGTATTTCAGAAATCACCTGCCGATTCGTACTGTTTTGTCGTTTTCAAAGTCTTCTTGGCAAACTTGGTTAGCACATTCTCCCTCAAACTGAGTTAATTACTGCATTTTCGTACCATTACAGTAGTTTAAAAGGCTTAAGGAAGCATCTTTGTCACAACAGAAAGGTAGTTTGAAAATTGGGCTGGCGACATAACAAAAAAAAAAACAGGAAGGGAGCCAACAGCACCCGGGTTTCCCAGGCGGTCACCCATCCAAGTACTAGCCGGGCCCGATGATGCTTAACTTCGGTGATCGGACGAGAACCGGTGTATTCATCATGGTATGGCCGTTGGCGCTCATCTAATGTAGGAGCACGGCAGAATTCGCGTTCGGCTTTTCTCCCAACACACAAAATGTTAGTTTTCGGCCGCATTTGACGAAAGCGCTTCCTTCCGCAACCGCCAGTTCCTCGAGGACGGCGCGGGGAGGCGCGCCCGGCGTCCCAGCAGAGTGACGGCCGAATTGGCGGGCGCACCGCCGCGTGTGTGAGACGCACTGCTGTTCGTTGCACCGCCTGTCATTCGCTGGGCGCGTGCAGCCTTCGACACTAGCGGAGGACGCATCTTGTCCCTGGTGTTCAGCGGAAGGCCTGTGCGGGGTGTGGCAGTGTCGTGCTGGAGGGCCCACTGGTAGCGATGTGGGCTTCCTCGCCTCGCCTCGCCTCGCCTCGCCTCGCCTCACACCAGGTGTCTGCGTAGTTTGCAGTGCATTCGCACCATTCCTATCCCTGTCCCTGTCCCCGTCCCGACTTGTCCCGACTTTGCTCGACTGCCGCTCGGGTCGTGGTCCATATGACAGCGCAAGCACGACAAACGTCTGCGGGACGAGACGAGACGAGACGAGACGAGACGACTAAGGAATAAATTCGTGGTTACAAATCAAATTTGGAACTCTACACTCCTACACAACAATAGGCGGTGACGTATTTCAGAAATCATCTGCCGATTCGTACTGTTTTGTCGTTTTCAAAGTCTTCTTGGCAAACTTGGTTAGCACATTCTCCCTCAAACAGAGTTAATTACTGCATTTTCGTACCATTACAGTAGTTTAAAAGGCTTAAGGAAGCATCTTTGTCACAACAGAAAGGTAGTTTGAAAATTGGGCTGGCGACATAACAAAAAAAAAACAGGAAGGGAGCCAACAGCACCCGGGATTCCCAGGCGGTCACCCATCCAAGTACTAGCCGGGCCCGATGATGCTTAACTTCGGTGATCGGACGAGAACCGGTGTATTCATCATGGTATGGCCGTTGGCGCTCATCTAATGTAGGAGCACGGCAGAATTCGCGTTCGGCTTTTCTCCCAACACACAAAATGTTAGTTTTCGGCCGCATTTGACGAAAGCGCTTCCTTCCGCAACCGCCAGTTCCTCGAGGACGGCGCGGGGAGGCGCGCCCGGCGTCCCAGCAGAGTGACGGCCGAATTGGCGGGCGCACCGCCGCGTGTGTGAGACGCACTGCTGCTCGTTGCACCCCCTGTCATTCGCTGGGCGCGTGCAGCCTTCGACACTAGCGGAGGACGCATCTTGTCCCTGGTGTTCAGCGGAAGGCCTGTGCGGGGTGTGGCAGTGTCGTGCTGGAGGGCCCACTGGTAGCGATGTGGGCTTCCTCGCCTCGCCTCGCCACGCCTCGCCTCGCCTCACACCAGGTGTCTGCGTAGTTTGCAATGCATTCGCACCATTCCTATACCTGTCCCTGTCCCCGTCCCGACTTGTCCCGACTTTGCTCGACTGCCGCTCGCTGCCGCTGGGGTCGTGGCCCATATGACAGCCCAAGCACGACAAACTTCTGCGGGACGAGACGAGACGAGACGAGTCGAGACGACTAAGGAATAAATTCGTTTTTACAAATCAAATTTGGAACTCTACACTCCTACACAACAATAGGCGGTGACGTATTTCAGAAATCACCTGCCGATTCGTACTGTTTTGTCGTTTTCAAAGTCTTCTTGGCAAACTTGGTTAGCACATTCTCCCTCAAACTGAGTTAATTACTGCATTTTCGTACCATTACAGTAGTTTAAAAGGCTTAAGGAAGCATCTTTGTCACAACAGAAAGGTAGTTTGAAAATTGGGCTGGCGACATAACAAAAAAAAAAACAGGAAGGGAGCCAACAGCACCCGGGTTTCCCAGGCGGTCACCCATCCAAGTACTAGCCGTGCCCGATGATGCTTAACTTCGGTGATCGGACGAGAACCGGTGTATTCATCATGGTATGGCCGTTGGCGCTCATCTAATGTAGGAGCACGGCAGAATTCGCGTTCGGCTTTTCTCCCAACACACAAAATGTTAGTTTTCGGCCGCATTTGACGAAAGCGCTTCCTTCCGCAACCGCCAGTTCCTCGAGGACGGCGCGGGGAGGCGCGCCCGGCGTCCCAGCAGAGTGACGGCCGAATTGGCGGGCGCACCGCCGCGTGTGTGAGACGCACTGCTGTTCGTTGCACCCCCTGTCATTCGCTGGGCGCGTGCAGCCTTCGACACTAGCGGAGGACGCATCTTGTCCCTGGTGTTCAGCGGAAGGCCTGTGCGGGGTGTGGCAGTGTCGTGCTGGAGGGCCCACTGGTAGCGATGTGGGCTTCCTCGCCTCGCCTCGCCTCGCCTCACACCAGGTGTCTGCGTAGTTTGCAGTGCATTCGCACCATTCCTATCCCTGTCCCTGTCCCCGTCCCGACTTGTCCCGACTTTGCTCGACTGCCGCTCGCTGCCGCTCGGGTCGTGGTCCATATGACAGCGCAAGCACGACAAACGTCTGCGGGACGAGACGAGACGAGACGAGACGAGACGACTAAGGAATAAATTCGTGGTTACAAATCAAATTTGGAACTCTACACTCCTACACAACAATAGGCGGTGACGTATTTCAGAAATCATCTGCCGATTCGTACTGTTTTGTCGTTTTCAAAGTCTTCTTGGCAAACTTGGTTAGCACATTCTCCCTCAAACAGAGTTAATTACTGCATTTTCGTACCATTACAGTAGTTTAAAAGGCTTAAGGAAGCATCTTTGTCACAACAGAAAGGTAGTTTGAAAATTGGGCTGGCGACATAACAAAAAAAAAAAACAGGAAGGGAGCCAACAGCACCCGGGTTTCCCAGGCGGTCACCCATCCAAGTACTAGCCGGGCCCGATGATGCTTAACTTCGGTGATCGGACGAGAACCGGTGTATTCATCATGGTATGGCCGTTGGCGCTCATCTAATGTAGGAGCACGGCAGAATTCGCGTTCGGCTTTTCTCCCAACACACAAAATGTTAGTTTTCGGCCGCATTTGACGAAAGCGCTTCCTTCCGCAACCGCCAGTTCCTCGAGGACGGCGCGGGGAGGCGCGCCCGGCGTTCCAGCAGAGTGACGGCCGAATTGGCGGGCGCACCGCCGCGTGTGTGAGACGCACTGCTGCTCGTTGCACCCCCTGTCATTCGCTGGGCGCGTGCAGCCTTCGACACTAGCGGAGGACGCATCTTGTCCCTGGTGTTCAGCGGAAGGCCTGTGCGGGGTGTGGCAGTGTCGTGCTGGAGGGCCCACTGGTAGCGATGTGGGCTTCCTCGCCTCGCCTCGCCACGCCTCGCCTCGCCTCACACCAGGTGTCTGCGTAGTTTGCAATGCATTCGCACCATTCCTATACCTGTCCCTGTCCCCGTCCCGACTTGTCCCGACTTTGCTCGACTGCCGCTCGCTGCCGCTCGGGTCGTGGTCCATATGACAGCGCAAGCACGACAAACGTCTGCGGGACGAGACGAGACGAGACGAGACGAGACGACTAAGGAATAAATTCGTGGTTACAAATCAAATTTGGAACTCTACACTCCTACACAACAATAGGCGGTGACGTATTTCAGAAATCATCTGCCGATTCGTACTGTTTTGTCGTTTTCAAAGTCTTCTTGGCAAACTTGGTTAGCACATTCTCCCTCAAACAGAGTTAATTACTGCATTTTCGTACCATTACAGTAGTTTAAAAGGCTTAAGGAAGCATCTTTGTCACAACAGAAAGGTAGTTTGAAAATTGGGCTGGCGACATAACAAAAAAAAAAACAGGAAGGGAGCCAACAGCACCCGGGTTTCCCAGGCGGTCACCCATCCAAGTACTAGCCGGGCCCGATGATGCTTAACTTCGGTGATCGGACGAGAACCGGTGTATTCATCATGGTATGGCCGTTGGCGCTCATCTAATGTAGGAGCACGGCAGAATTCGCGTTCGGCTTTTCTCCCAACACACAAAATGTTAGTTTTCGGCCGCATTTGACGAAAGCGCTTCCTTCCGCAACCGCCAGTTCCTCGAGGACGGCGCGGGGAGGCGCGCCCGGCGTCCCAGCAGAGTGACGGCCGAATTGGCGGGCGCACCGCCGCGTGTGTGAGACGCACTGCTGCTCGTTGCACCCCCTGTCATTCGCTGGGCGCGTGCAGCCTTCGACACTAGCGGAGGACGCATCTTGTCCCTGGTGTTCAGCGGAAGGCCTGTGCGGGGTGTGGCAGTGTCGTGCTGGAGGGCCCACTGGTAGCGATGTGAGCTTCCTCGCCTCGCCTCGCCACGCCTCGCCTCGCCTCACACCAGGTGTCTGCGTAGTTTGCAATGCATTCGCACCATTCCTATACCTGTCCCTGTCCCCGTCCCGACTTGTCCCGACTTTGCTCGACTGCCGCTCGCTGCCGCTGGGGTCGTGGCCCATATGACAGCCCAAGCACGACAAACTTCTGCGGGACGAGACGAGACGAGACGAGTCGAGACGACTAAGGAATAAATTCGTTTTTACAAATCAAATTTGGAACTCTACACTCCTACACAACAATAGGCGGTGACGTATTTCAGAAATCACCTGCCGATTCGTACTGTTTTGTCGTTTTCAAAGTCTTCTTGGCAAACTTGGTTAGCACATTCTCCCTCAAACTGAGTTAATTACTGCATTTTCGTACCATTACAGTAGTTTAAAAGGATTAAGGAAGCATCTTTGTCACAACAGAAAGGTAGTTTGAAAATTGGGCTGGTGACATAACAAAAAAAAAACAGGAAGGGAGCCAACAGCACCCGGGTTTCCCAGGCGGTCACCCATCCAAGTACTAGCCGTGCCCGATGATGCTTAACTTCGGTGATCGGACGAGAACCGGTGTATTCATCATGGTATGGCCGTTGGCGCTCATCTAATGTAGGAGCACGGCAGAATTCTCGTTCGGCTTTTCTCCCAACACACAAAATGTTAGTTTTCGGCCGCATTTGACGAAAGCGCTTCCTTCCGCAACCGCCAGTTCCTCGAGGACGGCGCGGGGAGGCGCGCCCGGCGTCCCAGCAGAGTGACGGCCGAATTGGCGGGCGCACCGCCGCGTGTGTGAGACGCACTGCTGTTCGTTGCACCCCCTGTCATTCGCTGGGCGCGTGCAGCCTTCGACACTAGCGGAGGACGCATCTTGTCCCTGGTGTTCAGCGGAAGGCCTGTGCGGGGTGTGGCAGTGTCGTGCTGGAGGGCCCACTGGTAGCGATGTGGGCTTCCTCGCCTCGCCTCGCCTCGCCTCGCCTCGCCTCACACCAGGTGTCTGCGTAGTTTGCAGTGCATTCGCACCATTCCTATCCCTGTCCCTGTCCCCGTCCCGACTTGTCCCGACTTTGCTCGACTGCCGCTCGCTGCCGCTCGGGTCGTGGTCCATATGACAGCCCAAGCACGACAAACTTCTGCGGGACGAGACGAGACGAGACGAGTCGAGACGACTAAGGAATAAATTCGTTTTTACAAATCAAATTTGGAACTCTACACTCCTACACAACAATAGGCGGTGACGTATTTCAGAAATCATCTGCCGATTCGTACTGTTTTGTCGTTTTCAAAGTCTTCTTGGCAAACTTGGTTAGCACATTCTCCCTCAAACAGAGTTAATTACTGCATTTTCGTACCATTACAGTAGTTTAAAAGGCTTAAGGAAGCATCTTTGTCACAACAGAAAGGTAGTTTGAAAATTGGGCTGGCGACATAACAAAAAAAAAACAGGAAGGGAGCCAACAGCACCCGGGTTTCCCAGGCGGTCACCCATCCAAGTACTAGCCGGGCCCGATGATGCTTAACTTCGGTGATCGGACGAGAACCGGTGTATTCATCATGGTATGGCCGTTGGCGCTCATCTAATGTAGGAGCACGGCAGAATTCGCGTTCGGCTTTTCTCCCAACACACAAAATGTTAGTTTTCGGCCGCATTTGACGAAAGCGCTTCCTTCCGCAACCGCCAGTTCCTCGAGGACGGCGCGGGGAGGCGCGCCCGGCGTCCCAGCAGAGTGACGGCCGAATTGGCGGGCGCACCGCCGCGTGTGTGAGACGCACTGCTGCTCGTTGCACCCCCTGTCATTCGCTGGGCGCGTGCAGCCTTCGACACTAGCGGAGGACGCATCTTGTCCCTGGTGTTCAGCGGAAGGCCTGTGCGGGGTGTGGCAGTGTCGTGCTGGAGGGCCCACTGGTAGCGATGTGGGCTTCCTCGCCTCGCCTCGCCACGCCTCGCCTCGCCTCACACCAGGTGTCTGCGTAGTTTGCAATGCATTCGCACCATTCCTATACCTGTCCCTGTCCCCGTCCCGACTTGTCCCGACTTTGCTCGACTGCCGCTCGCTGCCGCTGGGGTCGTGGTCCATATGACAGCCCAAGCACGACAAACTTCTGCGGGACGAGACGAGACGAGACGAGTCGAGACGACTAAGGAATAAATTCGTTTTTACAAATCAAATTTGGAACTCTACACTCCTACACAACAATAGGCGGTGACGTATTTCAGAAATCACCTGCCGATTCGTACTGTTTTGTCGTTTTCAAAGTCTTCTTGGCAAACTTGGTTAGCACATTCTCCCTCAAACTGAGTTAATTACTGCATTTTCGTACCATTACAGTAGTTTAAAAGGCTTAAGGAAGCATCTTTGTCACAACAGAAAGGTAGTTTGAAAATTGGGCTGGCGACATAACAAAAAAAAAACAGGAAGGGAGCCAACAGCACCCGGGTTTCCCAGGCGGTCACCCATCCAAGTACTAGCCGTGCCCGATGATGCTTAACTTCGGTGATCGGACGAGAACCGGTGTATTCATCATGGTATGGCCGTTGGCGCTCATCTAATGTAGGAGCACGGCAGAATTCTCGTTCGGCTTTTCTCCCAACACACAAAATGTTAGTTTTCGGCCGCATTTGACGAAAGCGCTTCCTTCCGCAACCGCCAGTTCCTCGAGGACGGCGCGGGGAGGCGCGCCCGGCGTCCCAGCAGAGTGACGGCCGAATTGGCGGGCGCACCGCCGCGTGTGTGAGACGCACTGCTGTTCGTTGCACCCCCTGTCATTCGCTGGGCGCGTGCAGCCTTCGACACTAGCGGAGGACGCATCTTGTCCCTGGTGTTCAGCGGAAGGCCTGTGCGGGGTGTGGCAGTGTCGTGCTGGAGGGCCCACTGGTAGCGATGTGGGCTTCCTCGCCTCGCCTCGCCTCGCCTCGCCTCGCCTCACACCAGGTGTCTGCGTAGTTTGCAGTGCATTCGCACCATTCCTATCCCTGTCCCTGTCCCCGTCCCGACTTGTCCCGACTTTGCTCGACTGCCGCTCGCTGCCGCTCGGGTCGTGGTCCATATGACAGCGCAAGCACGACAAACGTCTGCGGGACGAGACGAGACGAGACGAGACGAGACGACTAAGGAATAAATTCGTGGTTACAAATCAAATTTGGAACTCTACACTCCTACACAACAATAGGCGGTGACGTATTTCAGAAATCATCTGCCGATTCGTACTGTTTTGTCGTTTTCAAAGTCTTCTTGGCAAACTTGGTTAGCACATTCTCCCTCAAACAGAGTTAATTACTGCATTTTCGTACCATTACAGTAGTTTAAAAGGCTTAAGGAAGCATCTTTGTCACAACAGAAAGGTAGTTTGAAAATTGGGCTGGCGACATAACAAAAAAAAAACAGGAAGGGAGCCAACAGCACCCGGGTTTCCCAGGCGGTCACCCATCCAAGTACTAGCCGGGCCCGATGATGCTTAACTTCGGTGATCGGACGAGAACCGGTGTATTCATCATGGTATGGCCGTTGGCGCTCATCTAATGTAGGAGCACGGCAGAATTCGCGTTCGGCTTTTCTCCCAACACACAAAATGTTAGTTTTCGGCCGCATTTGACGAAAGCGCTTCCTTCCGCAACCGCCAGTTCCTCGAGGACGGCGCGGGGAGGCGCGCCCGGCGTCCCAGCAGAGTGACGGCCGAATTGGCGGGCGCACCGCCGCGTGTGTGAGACGCACTGCTGCTCGTTGCACCCCCTGTCATTCGCTGGGCGCGTGCAGCCTTCGACACTAGCGGAGGACGCATCTTGTCCCTGGTGTTCAGCGGAAGGCCTGTGCGGGGTGTGGCAGTGTCGTGCTGGAGGGCCCACTGGTAGCGATGTGGGCTTCCTCGCCTCGCCTCGCCACGCCTCGCCTCGCCTCACACCAGGTGTCTGCGTAGTTTGCAATGCATTCGCACCATTCCTATACCTGTCCCTGTCCCCGTCCCGACTTGTCCCGACTTTGCTCGACTGCCGCTCGCTGCCGCTGGGGTCGTGGTCCATATGACAGCCCAAGCACGACAAACTTCTGCGGGACGAGACGAGACGAGACGAGTCGAGACGACTAAGGAATAAATTCGTTTTTACAAATCAAATTTGGAACTCTACACTCCTACACAACAATAGGCGGTGACGTATTTCAGAAATCATCTGCCGATTCGTACTGTTTTGTCGTTTTCAAAGTCTTCTTGGCAAACTTGGTTAGCACATTCTCCCTCAAACAGAGTTAATTACTGCATTTTCGTACCATTACAGTAGTTTAAAAGGCTTAAGGAAGCATCTTTGTCACAACAGAAAGGTAGTTTGAAAATTGGGCTGGCGACATAACAAAAAAAAAACAGGAAGGGAGCCAACAGCACCCGGGTTTCCCAGGCGGTCACCCATCCAAGTACTAGCCGGGCCCGATGATGCTTAACTTCGGTGATCGGACGAGAACCGGTGTATTCATCATGGTATGGCCGTTGGCGCTCATCTAATGTAGGAGCACGGCAGAATTCGCGTTCGGCTTTTCTCCCAACACACAAAATGTTAGTTTTCGGCCGCATTTGACGAAAGCGCTTCCTTCCGCAACCGCCAGTTCCTCGAGGACGGCGCGGGGAGGCGCGCCCGGCGTCCCAGCAGAGTGACGGCCGAATTGGCGGGCGCACCGCCGCGTGTGTGAGACGCACTGCTGCTCGTTGCACCCCCTGTCATTCGCTGGGCGCGTGCAGCCTTCGACACTAGCGGAGGACGCATCTTGTCCCTGGTGTTCAGCGGAAGGCCTGTGCGGGGTGTGGCAGTGTCGTGCTGGAGGGCCCACTGGTAGCGATGTGGGCTTCCTCGCCTCGCCTCGCCTCGCCTCGCCTCGCCTCACACCAGGTGTCTGCGTAGTTTGCAGTGCATTCGCACCATTCCTATCCCTGTCCCTGTCCCCGTCCCGACTTGTCCCGACTTTGCTCGACTGCCGCTCGCTGCCGCTCGGGTCGTGGTCCATATGACAGCGCAAGCACGACAAACGTCTGCGGGACGAGACGAGACGAGACGAGACGAGACGACTAAGGAATAAATTCGTGGTTACAAATCAAATTTGGAACTCTACACTCCTACACAACAATAGGCGGTGACGTATTTCAGAAATCATCTGCCGATTCGTACTGTTTTGTCGTTTTCAAAGTCTTCTTGGCAAACTTGGTTAGCACATTCTCCCTCAAACAGAGTTAATTACTGCATTTTCGTACCATTACAGTAGTTTAAAAGGCTTAAGGAAGCATCTTTGTCACAACAGAAAGGTAGTTTGAAAATTGGGCTGGCGACATAACAAAAAAAAAACAGGAAGGGAGCCAACAGCACCCGGGTTTCCCAGGCGGTCACCCATCCAAGTACTAGCCGGGCCCGATGATGCTTAACTTCGGTGATCGGACGAGAACCGGTGTATTCATCATGGTATGGCCGTTGGCGCTCATCTAATGTAGGAGCACGGCAGAATTCGCGTTCGGCTTTTCTCCCAACACACAAAATGTTAGTTTTCGGCCGCATTTGACGAAAGCGCTTCCTTCCGCAACCGCCAGTTCCTCGAGGACGGCGCGGGGAGGCGCGCCCGGCGTCCCAGCAGAGTGACGGCCGAATTGGCGGGCGCACCGCCGCGTGTGTGAGACGCACTGCTGTTCGTTGCACCCCCTGTCATTCGCTGGGCGCGTGCAGCCTTCGACACTAGCGGAGGACGCATCTTGTCCCTGGTGTTCAGCGGAAGGCCTGTGCGGGGTGTGGCAGTGTCGTGCTGGAGGGCCCACTGGTAGCGATGTGGGCTTCCTCGCCTCGCCTCGCCTCGCCTCGCCTCGCCTCACACCAGGTGTCTGCGTAGTTTGCAGTGCATTCGCACCATTCCTATCCCTGTCCCTGTCCCCGTCCCGACTTGTCCCGACTTTGCTCGACTGCCGCTCGCTGCCGCTCGGGTCGTGGTCCATATGACAGCGCAAGCACGACAAACGTCTGCGGGACGAGACGAGACGAGACGAGACGAGACGACTAAGGAATAAATTCGTGGTTACAAATCAAATTTGGAACTCTACACTCCTACACAACAATAGGCGGTGACGTATTTCAGAAATCATCTGCCGATTCGTACTGTTTTGTCGTTTTCAAAGTCTTCTTGGCAAACTTGGTTAGCACATTCTCCCTCAAACAGAGTTAATTACTGCATTTTCGTACCATTACAGTAGTTTAAAAGGCTTAAGGAAGCATCTTTGTCACAACAGAAAGGTAGTTTGAAAATTGGGCTGGCGACATAACAAAAAAAAAACAGGAAGGGAGCCAACAGCACCCGGGTTTCCCAGGCGGTCACCCATCCAAGTACTAGCCGGGCCCGATGATGCTTAACTTCGGTGATCGGACGAGAACCGGTGTATTCATCATGGTATGGCCGTTGGCGCTCATCTAATGTAGGAGCACGGCAGAATTCGCGTTCGGCTTTTCTCCCAACACACAAAATGTTAGTTTTCGGCCGCATTTGACGAAAGCGCTTCCTTCCGCAACCGCCAGTTCCTCGAGGACGGCGCGGGGAGGCGCGCCCGGCGTCCCAGCAGAGTGACGGCCGAATTGGCGGGCGCACCGCCGCGTGTGTGAGACGCACTGCTGCTCGTTGCACCCCCTGTCATTCGCTGGGCGCGTGCAGCCTTCGACACTAGCGGAGGACGCATCTTGTCCCTGGTGTTCAGCGGAAGGCCTGTGCGGGGTGTGGCAGTGTCGTGCTGGAGGGCCCACTGGTAGCGATGTGGGCTTCCTCGCCTCGCCTCGCCACGCCTCGCCTCGCCTCACACCAGGTGTCTGCGTAGTTTGCAATGCATTCGCACCATTCCTATACCTGTCCCTGTCCCCGTCCCGACTTGTCCCGACTTTGCTCGACTGCCGCTCGCTGCCGCTGGGGTCGTGGTCCATATGACAGCCCAAGCACGACAAACTTCTGCGGGACGAGACGAGACGAGACGAGTCGAGACGACTAAGGAATAAATTCGTTTTTACAAATCAAATTTGGAACTCTACACTCCTACACAACAATAGGCGGTGACGTATTTCAGAAATCATCTGCCGATTCGTACTGTTTTGTCGTTTTCAAAGTCTTCTTGGCAAACTTGGTTAGCACATTCTCCCTCAAACAGAGTTAATTACTGCATTTTCGTACCATTACAGTAGTTTAAAAGGCTTAAGGAAGCATCTTTGTCACAACAGAAAGGTAGTTTGAAAATTGGGCTGGCGACATAACAAAAAAAAAACAGGAAGGGAGCCAACAGCACCCGGGTTTCCCAGGCGGTCACCCATCCAAGTACTAGCCGGGCCCGATGATGCTTAACTTCGGTGATCGGACGAGAACCGGTGTATTCATCATGGTATGGCCGTTGGCGCTCATCTAATGTAGGAGCACGGCAGAATTCGCGTTCGGCTTTTCTCCCAACACACAAAATGTTAGTTTTCGGCCGCATTTGACGAAAGCGCTTCCTTCCGCAACCGCCAGTTCCTCGAGGACGGCGCGGGGAGGCGCGCCCGGCGTCCCAGCAGAGTGACGGCCGAATTGGCGGGCGCACCGCCGCGTGTGTGAGACGCACTGCTGCTCGTTGCACCCCCTGTCATTCGCTGGGCGCGTGCAGCCTTCGACACTAGCGGAGGACGCATCTTGTCCCTGGTGTTCAGCGGAAGGCCTGTGCGGGGTGTGGCAGTGTCGTGCTGGAGGGCCCACTGGTAGCGATGTGGGCTTCCTCGCCTCGCCTCGCCTCGCCTCGCCTCGCCTCACACCAGGTGTCTGCGTAGTTTGCAGTGCATTCGCACCATTCCTATCCCTGTCCCTGTCCCCGTCCCGACTTGTCCCGACTTTGCTCGACTGCCGCTCGCTGCCGCTCGGGTCGTGGTCCATATGACAGCGCAAGCACGACAAACGTCTGCGGGACGAGACGAGACGAGACGAGACGAGACGACTAAGGAATAAATTCGTGGTTACAAATCAAATTTGGAACTCTACACTCCTACACAACAATAGGCGGTGACGTATTTCAGAAATCATCTGCCGATTCGTACTGTTTTGTCGTTTTCAAAGTCTTCTTGGCAAACTTGGTTAGCACATTCTCCCTCAAACAGAGTTAATTACTGCATTTTCGTACCATTACAGTAGTTTAAAAGGCTTAAGGAAGCATCTTTGTCACAACAGAAAGGTAGTTTGAAAATTGGGCTGGCGACATAACAAAAAAAAAACAGGAAGGGAGCCAACAGCACCCGGGTTTCCCAGGCGGTCACCCATCCAAGTACTAGCCGGGCCCGATGATGCTTAACTTCGGTGATCGGACGAGAACCGGTGTATTCATCATGGTATGGCCGTTGGCGCTCATCTAATGTAGGAGCACGGCAGAATTCGCGTTCGGCTTTTCTCCCAACACACAAAATGTTAGTTTTCGGCCGCATTTGACGAAAGCGCTTCCTTCCGCAACCGCCAGTTCCTCGAGGACGGCGCGGGGAGGCGCGCCCGGCGTCCCAGCAGAGTGACGGCCGAATTGGCGGGCGCACCGCCGCGTGTGTGAGACGCACTGCTGCTCGTTGCACCCCCTGTCATTCGCTGGGCGCGTGCAGCCTTCGACACTAGCGGAGGACGCATCTTGTCCCTGGTGTTCAGCGGAAGGCCTGTGCGGGGTGTGGCAGTGTCGTGCTGGAGGGCCCACTGGTAGCGATGTGGGCTTCCTCGCCTCGCCTCGCCTCGCCTCGCCTCGCCTCACACCAGGTGTCTGCGTAGTTTGCAGTGCATTCGCACCATTCCTATCCCTGTCCCTGTCCCCGTCCCGACTTGTCCCGACTTTGCTCGACTGCCGCTCGCTGCCGCTCGGGTCGTGGTCCATATGACAGCGCAAGCACGACAAACGTCTGCGGGACGAGACGAGACGAGACGAGACGAGACGACTAAGGAATAAATTCGTGGTTACAAATCAAATTTGGAACTCTACACTCCTACACAACAATAGGCGGTGACGTATTTCAGAAATCATCTGCCGATTCGTACTGTTTTGTCGTTTTCAAAGTCTTCTTGGCAAACTTGGTTAGCACATTCTCCCTCAAACTGAGTTAATTACTGCATTTTCGTACCATTACAGTAGTTTAAAAGGCTTAAGGAAGCATCTTTGTCACAACAGAAAGGTAGTTTGAAAATTGGGCTGGCGACATAACAAAAAAAAAACAGGAAGGGAGCCAACAGCACCCGGGTTTCCCAGGCGGTCACCCATCCAAGTACTAGCCGTGCCCGATGATGCTTAACTTCGGTGATCGGACGAGAACCGGTGTATTCATCATGGTATGGCCGTTGGCGCTCATCTAATGTAGGAGCACGGCAGAATTCGCGTTCGGCTTTTCTCCCAACACACAAAATGTTAGTTTTCGGCCGCATTTGACGAAAGCGCTTCCTTCCGCAACCGCCAGTTCCTCGAGGACGGCGCGGGGAGGCGCGCCCGGCGTCCCAGCAGAGTGACGGCCGAATTGGCGGGCGCACCGCCGCGTGTGTGAGACGCACTGCTGTTCGTTGCACCCCCTGTCATTCGCTGGGCGCGTGCAGCCTTCGACACTAGCGGAGGACGCATCTTGTCCCTGGTGTTCAGCGGAAGGCCTGTGCGGGGTGTGGCAGTGTCGTGCTGGAGGGCCCACTGGTAGCGATGTGGGCTTCCTCGCCTCGCCTCGCCTCGCCTCGCCTCGCCTCACACCAGGTGTCTGCGTAGTTTGCAGTGCATTCGCACCATTCCTATCCCTGTCCCTGTCCCCGTCCCGACTTGTCCCGACTTTGCTCGACTGCCGCTCGCTGCCGCTCGGGTCGTGGTCCATATGACAGCGCAAGCACGACAAACGTCTGCGGGACGAGACGAGACGAGACGAGACGAGACGACTAAGGAATAAATTCGTGGTTACAAATCAAATTTGGAACTCTACACTCCTACACAACAATAGGCGGTGACGTATTTCAGAAATCATCTGCCGATTCGTACTGTTTTGTCGTTTTCAAAGTCTTCTTGGCAAACTTGGTTAGCACATTCTCCCTCAAACAGAGTTAATTACTGCATTTTCGTACCATTACAGTAGTTTAAAAGGCTTAAGGAAGCATCTTTGTCACAACAGAAAGGTAGTTTGAAAATTGGGCTGGCGACATAACAAAAAAAAAACAGGAAGGGAGCCAACAGCACCCGGGTTTCCCAGGCGGTCACCCATCCAAGTACTAGCCGGGCCCGATGATGCTTAACTTCGGTGATCGGACGAGAACCGGTGTATTCATCATGGTATGGCCGTTGGCGCTCATCTAATGTAGGAGCACGGCAGAATTCGCGTTCGGCTTTTCTCCCAACACACAAAATGTTAGTTTTCGGCCGCATTTGACGAAAGCGCTTCCTTCCGCAACCGCCAGTTCCTCGAGGACGGCGCGGGGAGGCGCGCCCGGCGTCCCAGCAGAGTGACGGCCGAATTGGCGGGCGCACCGCCGCGTGTGTGAGACGCACTGCTGCTCGTTGCACCCCCTGTCATTCGCTGGGCGCGTGCAGCCTTCGACACTAGCGGAGGACGCATCTTGTCCCTGGTGTTCAGCGGAAGGCCTGTGCGGGGTGTGGCAGTGTCGTGCTGGAGGGCCCACTGGTAGCGATGTGGGCTTCCTCGCCTCGCCTCGCCTCGCCTCGCCTCGCCTCACACCAGGTGTCTGCGTAGTTTGCAATGCATTCGCACCATTCCTATACCTGTCCCTGTCCCCGTCCCGACTTGTCCCGACTTTGCTCGACTGCCGCTCGCTGCCGCTCGGGTCGTGGTCCATATGACAGCCCAAGCACGACAAACTTCTGCGGGACGAGACGAGACGAGACGAGTCGAGACGACTAAGGAATAAATTCGTTTTTACAAATCAAATTTGGAACTCTACACTCCTACACAACAATAGGCGGTGACGTATTTCAGAAATCATCTGCCGATTCGTACTGTTTTGTCGTTTTCAAAGTCTTCTTGGCAAACTTGGTTAGCACATTCTCCCTCAAACAGAGTTAATTACTGCATTTTCGTACCATTACAGTAGTTTAAAAGGCTTAAGGAAGCATCTTTGTCACAACAGAAAGGTAGTTTGAAAATTGGGCTGGCGACATAACAAAAAAAAAACAGGAAGGGAGCCAACAGCACCCGGGTTTCCCAGGCGGTCACCCATCCAAGTACTAGCCGTGCCCGATGATGCTTAACTTCGGTGATCGGACGAGAACCGGTGTATTCATCATGGTATGGCCGTTGGCGCTCATCTAATGTAGGAGCACGGCAGAATTCGCGTTCGGCTTTTCTCCCAACACACAAAATGTTAGTTTTCGGCCGCATTTGACGAAAGCGCTTCCTTCCGCAACCGCCAGTTCCTCGAGGACGGCGCGGGGAGGCGCGCCCGGCGTCCCAGCAGAGTGACGGCCGAATTGGCGGGCGCACCGCCGCGTGTGTGAGACGCACTGCTGCTCGTTGCACCCCCTGTCATTCGCTGGGCGCGTGCAGCCTTCGACACTAGCGGAGGACGCATCTTGTCCCTGGTGTTCAGCGGAAGGCCTGTGCGGGGTGTGGCAGTGTCGTGCTGGAGGGCCCACTGGTAGCGATGTGGGCTTCCTCGCCTCGCCTCGCCACGCCTCGCCTCGCCTCACACCAGGTGTCTGCGTAGTTTGCAATGCATTCGCACCATTCCTATACCTGTCCCTGTCCCCGTCCCGACTTGTCCCGACTTTGCTCGACTGCCGCTCGCTGCCGCTGGGGTCGTGGTCCATATGACAGCCCAAGCACGACAAACTTCTGCGGGACGAGACGAGACGAGACGAGTCGAGACGACTAAGGAATAAATTCGTTTTTACAAATCAAATTTGGAACTCTACACTCCTACACAACAATAGGCGGTGACGTATTTCAGAAATCATCTGCCGATTCGTACTGTTTTGTCGTTTTCAAAGTCTTCTTGGCAAACTTGGTTAGCACATTCTCCCTCAAACAGAGTTAATTACTGCATTTTCGTACCATTACAGTAGTTTAAAAGGCTTAAGGAAGCATCTTTGTCACAACAGAAAGGTAGTTTGAAAATTGGGCTGGCGACATAACAAAAAAAAAACAGGAAGGGAGCCAACAGCACCCGGGTTTCCCAGGCGGTCACCCATCCAAGTACTAGCCGTGCCCGATGATGCTTAACTTCGGTGATCGGACGAGAACCGGTGTATTCATCATGGTATGGCCGTTGGCGCTCATCTAATGTAGGAGCACGGCAGAATTCGCGTTCGGCTTTTCTCCCAACACACAAAATGTTAGTTTTCGGCCGCATTTGACGAAAGCGCTTCCTTCCGCAACCGCCAGTTCCTCGAGGACGGCGCGGGGAGGCGCGCCCGGCGTCCCAGCAGAGTGACGGCCGAATTGGCGGGCGCACCGCCGCGTGTGTGAGACGCACTGCTGCTCGTTGCACCCCCTGTCATTCGCTGGGCGCGTGCAGCCTTCGACACTAGCGGAGGACGCATCTTGTCCCTGGTGTTCAGCGGAAGGCCTGTGCGGGGTGTGGCAGTGTCGTGCTGGAGGGCCCACTGGTAGCGATGTGGGCTTCCTCGCCTCGCCTCGCCACGCCTCGCCTCGCCTCACACCAGGTGTCTGCGTAGTTTGCAATGCATTCGCACCATTCCTATACCTGTCCCTGTCCCCGTCCCGACTTGTCCCGACTTTGCTCGACTGCCGCTCGCTGCCGCTGGGGTCGTGGTCCATATGACAGCCCAAGCACGACAAACTTCTGCGGGACGAGACGAGACGAGACGAGTCGAGACGACTAAGGAATAAATTCGTTTTTACAAATCAAATTTGGAACTCTACACTCCTACACAACAATAGGCGGTGACGTATTTCAGAAATCACCTGCCGATTCGTACTGTTTTGTCGTTTTCAAAGTCTTCTTGGCAAACTTGGTTAGCACATTCTCCCTCAAACTGAGTTAATTACTGCATTTTCGTACCATTACAGTAGTTTAAAAGGCTTAAGGAAGCATCTTTGTCACAACAGAAAGGTAGTTTGAAAATTGGGCTGGCGACATAACAAAAAAAAAACAGGAAGGGAGCCAACAGCACCCGGGTTTCCCAGGCGGTCACCCATCCAAGTACTAGCCGTGCCCGATGATGCTTAACTTCGGTGATCGGACGAGAACCGGTGTATTCATCATGGTATGGCCGTTGGCGCTCATCTAATGTAGGAGCACGGCAGAATTCTCGTTCGGCTTTTCTCCCAACACACAAAATGTTAGTTTTCGGCCGCATTTGACGAAAGCGCTTCCTTCCGCAACCGCCAGTTCCTCGAGGACGGCGCGGGGAGGCGCGCCCGGCGTCCCAGCAGAGTGACGGCCGAATTGGCGGGCGCACCGCCGCGTGTGTGAGACGCACTGCTGTTCGTTGCACCCCCTGTCATTCGCTGGGCGCGTGCAGCCTTCGACACTAGCGGAGGACGCATCTTGTCCCTGGTGTTCAGCGGAAGGCCTGTGCGGGGTGTGGCAGTGTCGTGCTGGAGGGCCCACTGGTAGCGATGTGGGCTTCCTCGCCTCGCCTCGCCTCGCCTCGCCTCGCCTCACACCAGGTGTCTGCGTAGTTTGCAGTGCATTCGCACCATTCCTATCCCTGTCCCTGTCCCCGTCCCGACTTGTCCCGACTTTGCTCGACTGCCGCTCGCTGCCGCTCGGGTCGTGGTCCATATGACAGCGCAAGCACGACAAACGTCTGCGGGACGAGACGAGACGAGACGAGACGAGACGACTAAGGAATAAATTCGTGGTTACAAATCAAATTTGGAACTCTACACTCCTACACAACAATAGGCGGTGACGTATTTCAGAAATCATCTGCCGATTCGTACTGTTTTGTCGTTTTCAAAGTCTTCTTGGCAAACTTGGTTAGCACATTCTCCCTCAAACAGAGTTAATTACTGCATTTTCGTACCATTACAGTAGTTTAAAAGGCTTAAGGAAGCATCTTTGTCACAACAGAAAGGTAGTTTGAAAATTGGGCTGGCGACATAACAAAAAAAAAACAGGAAGGGAGCCAACAGCACCCGGGTTTCCCAGGCGGTCACCCATCCAAGTACTAGCCGGGCCCGATGATGCTTAACTTCGGTGATCGGACGAGAACCGGTGTATTCATCATGGTATGGCCGTTGGCGCTCATCTAATGTAGGAGCACGGCAGAATTCGCGTTCGGCTTTTCTCCCAACACACAAAATGTTAGTTTTCGGCCGCATTTGACGAAAGCGCTTCCTTCCGCAACCGCCAGTTCCTCGAGGACGGCGCGGGGAGGCGCGCCCGGCGTCCCAGCAGAGTGACGGCCGAATTGGCGGGCGCACCGCCGCGTGTGTGAGACGCACTGCTGCTCGTTGCACCCCCTGTCATTCGCTGGGCGCGTGCAGCCTTCGACACTAGCGGAGGACGCATCTTGTCCCTGGTGTTCAGCGGAAGGCCTGTGCGGGGTGTGGCAGTGTCGTGCTGGAGGGCCCACTGGTAGCGATGTGAGCTTCCTCGCCTCGCCTCGCCACGCCTCGCCTCGCCTCACACCAGGTGTCTGCGTAGTTTGCAATGCATTCGCACCATTCCTATACCTGTCCCTGTCCCCGTCCCGACTTGTCCCGACTTTGCTCGACTGCCGCTCGCTGCCGCTGGGGTCGTGGTCCATATGACAGCCCAAGCACGACAAACTTCTGCGGGACGAGACGAGACGAGACGAGTCGAGACGACTAAGGAATAAATTCGTTTTTACAAATCAAATTTGGAACTCTACACTCCTACACAACAATAGGCGGTGACGTATTTCAGAAATCATCTGCCGATTCGTACTGTTTTGTCGTTTTCAAAGTCTTCTTGGCAAACTTGGTTAGCACATTCTCCCTCAAACAGAGTTAATTACTGCATTTTCGTACCATTACAGTAGTTTAAAAGGCTTAAGGAAGCATCTTTGTCACAACAGAAAGGTAGTTTGAAAATTGGGCTGGCGACATAACAAAAAAAAAACAGGAAGGGAGCCAACAGCACCCGGGTTTCCCAGGCGGTCACCCATCCAAGTACTAGCCGGGCCCGATGATGCTTAACTTCGGTGATCGGACGAGAACCGGTGTATTCATCATGGTATGGCCGTTGGCGCTCATCTAATGTAGGAGCACGGCAGAATTCGCGTTCGGCTTTTCTCCCAACACACAAAATGTTAGTTTTCGGCCGCATTTGACGAAAGCGCTTCCTTCCGCAACCGCCAGTTCCTCGAGGACGGCGCGGGGAGGCGCGCCCGGCGTCCCAGCAGAGTGACGGCCGAATTGGCGGGCGCACCGCCGCGTGTGTGAGACGCACTGCTGCTCGTTGCACCCCCTGTCATTCGCTGGGCGCGTGCAGCCTTCGACACTAGCGGAGGACGCATCTTGTCCCTGGTGTTCAGCGGAAGGCCTGTGCGGGGTGTGGCAGTGTCGTGCTGGAGGGCCCACTGGTAGCGATGTGGGCTTCCTCGCCTCGCCTCGCCACGCCTCGCCTCGCCTCACACCAGGTGTCTGCGTAGTTTGCAATGCATTCGCACCATTCCTATACCTGTCCCTGTCCCCGTCCCGACTTGTCCCGACTTTGCTCGACTGCCGCTCGCTGCCGCTGGGGTCGTGGTCCATATGACAGCCCAAGCACGACAAACTTCTGCGGGACGAGACGAGACGAGACGAGTCGAGACGACTAAGGAATAAATTCGTTTTTACAAATCAAATTTGGAACTCTACACTCCTACACAACAATAGGCGGTGACGTATTTCAGAAATCATCTGCCGATTCGTACTGTTTTGTCGTTTTCAAAGTCTTCTTGGCAAACTTGGTTAGCACATTCTCCCTCAAACAGAGTTAATTACTGCATTTTCGTACCATTACAGTAGTTTAAAAGGCTTAAGGAAGCATCTTTGTCACAACAGAAAGGTAGTTTGAAAATTGGGCTGGCGACATAACAAAAAAAAAACAGGAAGGGAGCCAACAGCACCCGGGTTTCCCAGGCGGTCACCCATCCAAGTACTAGCCGTGCCCGATGATGCTTAACTTCGGTGATCGGACGAGAACCGGTGTATTCATCATGGTATGGCCGTTGGCGCTCATCTAATGTAGGAGCACGGCAGAATTCGCGTTCGGCTTTTCTCCCAACACACAAAATGTTAGTTTTCGGCCGCATTTGACGAAAGCGCTTCCTTCCGCAACCGCCAGTTCCTCGAGGACGGCGCGGGGAGGCGCGCCCGGCGTCCCAGCAGAGTGACGGCCGAATTGGCGGGCGCACCGCCGCGTGTGTGAGACGCACTGCTGCTCGTTGCACCCCCTGTCATTCGCTGGGCGCGTGCAGCCTTCGACACTAGCGGAGGACGCATCTTGTCCCTGGTGTTCAGCGGAAGGCCTGTGCGGGGTGTGGCAGTGTCGTGCTGGAGGGCCCACTGGTAGCGATGTGGGCTTCCTCGCCTCGCCTCGCCACGCCTCGCCTCGCCTCACACCAGGTGTCTGCGTAGTTTGCAATGCATTCGCACCATTCCTATACCTGTCCCTGTCCCCGTCCCGACTTGTCCCGACTTTGCTCGACTGCCGCTCGCTGCCGCTGGGGTCGTGGTCCATATGACAGCCCAAGCACGACAAACTTCTGCGGGACGAGACGAGACGAGACGAGTCGAGACGACTAAGGAATAAATTCGTTTTTACAAATCAAATTTGGAACTCTACACTCCTACACAACAATAGGCGGTGACGTATTTCAGAAATCATCTGCCGATTCGTACTGTTTTGTCGTTTTCAAAGTCTTCTTGGCAAACTTGGTTAGCACATTCTCCCTCAAACAGAGTTAATTACTGCATTTTCGTACCATTACAGTAGTTTAAAAGGCTTAAGGAAGCATCTTTGTCACAACAGAAAGGTAGTTTGAAAATTGGGCTGGCGACATAACAAAAAAAAAACAGGAAGGGAGCCAACAGCACCCGGGTTTCCCAGGCGGTCACCCATCCAAGTACTAGCCGTGCCCGATGATGCTTAACTTCGGTGATCGGACGAGAACCGGTGTATTCATCATGGTATGGCCGTTGGCGCTCATCTAATGTAGGAGCACGGCAGAATTCGCGTTCGGCTTTTCTCCCAACACACAAAATGTTAGTTTTCGGCCGCATTTGACGAAAGCGCTTCCTTCCGCAACCGCCAGTTCCTCGAGGACGGCGCGGGGAGGCGCGCCCGGCGTCCCAGCAGAGTGACGGCCGAATTGGCGGGCGCACCGCCGCGTGTGTGAGACGCACTGCTGCTCGTTGCACCCCCTGTCATTCGCTGGGCGCGTGCAGCCTTCGACACTAGCGGAGGACGCATCTTGTCCCTGGTGTTCAGCGGAAGGCCTGTGCGGGGTGTGGCAGTGTCGTGCTGGAGGGCCCACTGGTAGCGATGTGGGCTTCCTCGCCTCACCTCGCCACGCCTCGCCTCGCCTCACACCAGGTGTCTGCGTAGTTTGCAATGCATTCGCACCATTCCTATACCTGTCCCTGTCCCCGTCCCGACTTGTCCCGACTTTGCTCGACTGCCGCTCGCTGCCGCTGGGGTCGTGGTCCATATGACAGCCCAAGCACGACAAACTTCTGCGGGACGAGACGAGACGAGACGAGTCGAGACGACTAAGGAATAAATTCGTTTTTACAAATCAAATTTGGAACTCTACACTCCTACACAACAATAGGCGGTGACGTATTTCAGAAATCACCTGCCGATTCGTACTGTTTTGTCGTTTTCAAAGTCTTCTTGGCAAACTTGGTTAGCACATTCTCCCTCAAACTGAGTTAATTACTGCATTTTCGTACCATTACAGTAGTTTAAAAGGCTTAAGGATGCATCTTTGTCACAACAGAAAGGTAGTTTGAAAATTGGGCTGGCGACATAACAAAAAAAAAACAGGAAGGGAGCCAACAGCACCCGGGTTTCCCAGGCGGTCACCCATCCAAGTACTAGCCGTGCCCGATGATGCTTAACTTCGGTGATCGGACGAGAACCGGTGTATTCATCATGGTATGGCCGTTGGCGCTCATCTAATGTAGGAGCACGGCAGAATTCTCGTTCGGCTTTTCTCCCAACACACAAAATGTTAGTTTTCGGCCGCATTTGACGAAAGCGCTTCCTTCCGCAACCGCCAGTTCCTCGAGGACGGCGCGGGGAGGCGCGCCCGGCGTCCCAGCAGAGTGACGGCCGAATTGGCGGGCGCACCGCCGCGTGTGTGAGACGCACTGCTGTTCGTTGCACCCCCTGTCATTCGCTGGGCGCGTGCAGCCTTCGACACTAGCGGAGGACGCATCTTGTCCCTGGTGTTCAGCGGAAGGCCTGTGCGGGGTGTGGCAGTGTCGTGCTGGAGGGCCCACTGGTAGCGATGTGGGCTTCCTCGCCTCGCCTCGCCTCGCCTCGCCTCGCCTCGCCTCACACCAGGTGTCTGCGTAGTTTGCAGTGCATTCGCACCATTCCTATCCCTGTCCCTGTCCCCGTCCCGACTTGTCCCGACTTTGCTCGACTGCCGCTCGCTGCCGCTCGGGTCGTGGTCCATATGACAGCGCAAGCACGACAAACGTCTGCGGGACGAGACGAGACGAGACGAGACGAGACGACTAAGGAATAAATTCGTGGTTACAAATCAAATTTGGAACTCTACACTCCTACACAACAATAGGCGGTGACGTATTTCAGAAATCATCTGCCGATTCGTACTGTTTTGTCGTTTTCAAAGTCTTCTTGGCAAACTTGGTTAGCACATTCTCCCTCAAACAGAGTTAATTACTGCATTTTCGTACCATTACAGTAGTTTAAAAGGCTTAAGGAAGCATCTTTGTCACAACAGAAAGGTAGTTTGAAAATTGGGCTGGCGACATAACAAAAAAAAAACAGGAAGGGAGCCAACAGCACCCGGGTTTCCCAGGCGGTCACCCATCCAAGTACTAGCCGGGCCCGATGATGCTTAACTTCGGTGATCGGACGAGAACCGGTGTATTCATCATGGTATGGCCGTTGGCGCTCATCTAATGTAGGAGCACGGCAGAATTCGCGTTCGGCTTTTCTCCCAACACACAAAATGTTAGTTTTCGGCCGCATTTGACGAAAGCGCTTCCTTCCGCAACCGCCAGTTCCTCGAGGACGGCGCGGGGAGGCGCGCCCGGCGTCCCAGCAGAGTGACGGCCGAATTGGCGGGCGCACCGCCGCGTGTGTGAGACGCACTGCTGCTCGTTGCACCCCCTGTCATTCGCTGGGCGCGTGCAGCCTTCGACACTAGCGGAGGACGCATCTTGTCCCTGGTGTTCAGCGGAAGGCCTGTGCGGGGTGTGGCAGTGTCGTGCTGGAGGGCCCACTGGTAGCGATGTGAGCTTCCTCGCCTCGCCTCGCCACGCCTCGCCTCGCCTCACACCAGGTGTCTGCGTAGTTTGCAATGCATTCGCACCATTCCTATACCTGTCCCTGTCCCCGTCCCGACTTGTCCCGACTTTGCTCGACTGCCGCTCGCTGCCGCTGGGGTCGTGGTCCATATGACAGCCCAAGCACGACAAACTTCTGCGGGACGAGACGAGACGAGACGAGTCGAGACGACTAAGGAATAAATTCGTTTTTACAAATCAAATTTGGAACTCTACACTCCTACACAACAATAGGCGGTGACGTATTTCAGAAATCATCTGCCGATTCGTACTGTTTTGTCGTTTTCAAAGTCTTCTTGGCAAACTTGGTTAGCACATTCTCCCTCAAACAGAGTTAATTACTGCATTTTCGTACCATTACAGTAGTTTAAAAGGCTTAAGGAAGCATCTTTGTCACAACAGAAAGGTAGTTTGAAAATTGGGCTGGCGACATAACAAAAAAAAAACAGGAAGGGAGCCAACAGCACCCGGGTTTCCCAGGCGGTCACCCATCCAAGTACTAGCCGGGCCCGATGATGCTTAACTTCGGTGATCGGACGAGAACCGGTGTATTCATCATGGTATGGCCGTTGGCGCTCATCTAATGTAGGAGCACGGCAGAATTCGCGTTCGGCTTTTCTCCCAACACACAAAATGTTAGTTTTCGGCCGCATTTGACGAAAGCGCTTCCTTCCGCAACCGCCAGTTCCTCGAGGACGGCGCGGGGAGGCGCGCCCGGCGTCCCAGCAGAGTGACGGCCGAATTGGCGGGCGCACCGCCGCGTGTGTGAGACGCACTGCTGCTCGTTGCACCCCCTGTCATTCGCTGGGCGCGTGCAGCCTTCGACACTAGCGGAGGACGCATCTTGTCCCTGGTGTTCAGCGGAAGGCCTGTGCGGGGTGTGGCAGTGTCGTGCTGGAGGGCCCACTGGTAGCGATGTGGGCTTCCTCGCCTCGCCTCGCCACGCCTCGCCTCGCCTCACACCAGGTGTCTGCGTAGTTTGCAATGCATTCGCACCATTCCTATACCTGTCCCTGTCCCCGTCCCGACTTGTCCCGACTTTGCTCGACTGCCGCTCGCTGCCGCTGGGGTCGTGGTCCATATGACAGCCCAAGCACGACAAACTTCTGCGGGACGAGACGAGACGAGACGAGTCGAGACGACTAAGGAATAAATTCGTTTTTACAAATCAAATTTGGAACTCTACACTCCTACACAACAATAGGCGGTGACGTATTTCAGAAATCATCTGCCGATTCGTACTGTTTTGTCGTTTTCAAAGTCTTCTTGGCAAACTTGGTTAGCACATTCTCCCTCAAACAGAGTTAATTACTGCATTTTCGTACCATTACAGTAGTTTAAAAGGCTTAAGGAAGCATCTTTGTCACAACAGAAAGGTAGTTTGAAAATTGGGCTGGCGACATAACAAAAAAAAAACAGGAAGGGAGCCAACAGCACCCGGGTTTCCCAGGCGGTCACCCATCCAAGTACTAGCCGGGCCCGATGATGCTTAACTTCGGTGATCGGACGAGAACCGGTGTATTCATCATGGTATGGCCGTTGGCGCTCATCTAATGTAGGAGCACGGCAGAATTCGCGTTCGGCTTTTCTCCCAACACACAAAATGTTAGTTTTCGGCCGCATTTGACGAAAGCGCTTCCTTCCGCAACCGCCAGTTCCTCGAGGACGGCGCGGGGAGGCGCGCCCGGCGTCCCAGCAGAGTGACGGCCGAATTGGCGGGCGCACCGCCGCGTGTGTGAGACGCACTGCTGCTCGTTGCACCCCCTGTCATTCGCTGGGCGCGTGCAGCCTTCGACACTAGCGGAGGACGCATCTTGTCCCTGGTGTTCAGCGGAAGGCCTGTGCGGGGTGTGGCAGTGTCGTGCTGGAGGGCCCACTGGTAGCGATGTGGGCTTCCTCGCCTCGCCTCGCCACGCCTCGCCTCGCCTCACACCAGGTGTCTGCGTAGTTTGCAATGCATTCGCACCATTCCTATACCTGTCCCTGTCCCCGTCCCGACTTGTCCCGACTTTGCTCGACTGCCGCTCGCTGCCGCTGGGGTCGTGGTCCATATGACAGCCCAAGCACGACAAACTTCTGCGGGACGAGACGAGACGAGACGAGTCGAGACGACTAAGGAATAAATTCGTTTTTACAAATCAAATTTGGAACTCTACACTCCTACACAACAATAGGTGGTGACGTATTTCAGAAATCACCTGCCGATTCGTACTGTTTTGTCGTTTTCAAAGTCTTCTTGGCAAACTTGGTTAGCACATTCTCCCTCAAACTGAGTTAATTACTGCATTTTCGTACCATTACAGTAGTTTAAAAGGCTTAAGGAAGCATCTTTGTCACAACAGAAAGGTAGTTTGAAAATTGGGCTGGCGACATAACAAAAAAAAAACAGGAAGGGAGCCAACAGCACCCGGGTTTCCCAGGCGGTCACCCATCCAAGTACTAGCCGTGCCCGATGATGCTTAACTTCGGTGATCGGACGAGAACCGGTGTATTCATCATGGTATGGCCGTTGGCGCTCATCTAATGTAGGAGCACGGCAGAATTCTCGTTCGGCTTTTCTCCCAACACACAAAATGTTAGTTTTCGGCCGCATTTGACGAAAGCGCTTCCTTCCGCAACCGCCAGTTCCTCGAGGACGGCGCGGGGAGGCGCGCCCGGCGTCCCAGCAGAGTGACGGCCGAATTGGCGGGCGCACCGCCGCGTGTGTGAGACGCACTGCTGTTCGTTGCACCCCCTGTCATTCGCTGGGCGCGTGCAGCCTTCGACACTAGCGGAGGACGCATCTTGTCCCTGGTGTTCAGCGGAAGGCCTGTGCGGGGTGTGGCAGTGTCGTGCTGGAGGGCCCACTGGTAGCGATGTGGGCTTCCTCGCCTCGCCTCGCCTCGCCTCGCCTCGCCTCACACCAGGTGTCTGCGTAGTTTGCAGTGCATTCGCACCATTCCTATCCCTGTCCCTGTCCCCGTCCCGACTTGTCCCGACTTTGCTCGACTGCCGCTCGCTGCCGCTCGGGTCGTGGTCCATATGACAGCGCAAGCACGACAAACGTCTGCGGGACGAGACGAGACGAGACGAGACGAGACGACTAAGGAATAAATTCGTGGTTACAAATCAAATTTGGAACTCTACACTCCTACACAACAATAGGCGGTGACGTATTTCAGAAATCATCTGCCGATTCGTACTGTTTTGTCGTTTTCAAAGTCTTCTTGGCAAACTTGGTTAGCACATTCTCCCTCAAACAGAGTTAATTACTGCATTTTCGTACCATTACAGTAGTTTAAAAGGCTTAAGGAAGCATCTTTGTCACAACAGAAAGGTAGTTTGAAAATTGGGCTGGCGACATAACAAAAAAAAAACAGGAAGGGAGCCAACAGCACCCGGGTTTCCCAGGCGGTCACCCATCCAAGTACTAGCCGTGCCCGATGATGCTTAACTTCGGTGATCGGACGAGAACTGGTGTATTCATCATGGTATGGCCGTTGGCGCTCATCTAATGTAGGAGCACGGCAGAATTCGCGTTCGGCTTTTCTCCCAACACACAAAATGTTAGTTTTCGGCCGCATTTGACGAAAGCGCTTCCTTCCGCAACCGCCAGTTCCTCGAGGACGGCGCGGGGAGGCGCGCCCGGCGTCCCAGCAGAGTGACGGCCGAATTGGCGGGCGCACCGCCGCGTGTGTGAGACGCACTGCTGCTCGTTGCACCCCCTGTCATTCGCTGGGCGCGTGCAGCCTTCGACACTAGCGGAGGACGCATCTTGTCCCTGGTGTTCAGCGGAAGGCCTGTGCGGGGTGTGGCAGTGTCGTGCTGGAGGGCCCACTGGTAGCGATGTGGGCTTCCTCGCCTCGCCTCGCCACGCCTCGCCTCGCCTCACACCAGGTGTCTGCGTAGTTTGCAATGCATTCGCACCATTCCTATACCTGTCCCTGTCCCCGTCCCGACTTGTCCCGACTTTGCTCGACTGCCGCTCGCTGCCGCTGGGGTCGTGGTCCATATGACAGCCCAAGCACGACAAACTTCTGCGGGACGAGACGAGACGAGACGAGTCGAGACGACTAAGGAATAAATTCGTTTTTACAAATCAAATTTGGAACTCTACACTCCTACACAACAATAGGCGGTGACGTATTTCAGAAATCATCTGCCGATTCGTACTGTTTTGTCGTTTTCAAAGTCTTCTTGGCAAACTTGGTTAGCACATTCTCCCTCAAACAGAGTTAATTACTGCATTTTCGTACCATTACAGTAGTTTAAAAGGCTTAAGGAAGCATCTTTGTCACAACAGAAAGGTAGTTTGAAAATTGGGCTGGCGACATAACAAAAAAAAAACAGGAAGGGAGCCAACAGCACCCGGGTTTCCCAGGCGGTCACCCATCCAAGTACTAGCCGTGCCCGATGATGCTTAACTTCGGTGATCGGACGAGAACCGGTGTATTCATCATGGTATGGCCGTTGGCGCTCATCTAATGTAGGAGCACGGCAGAATTCGCGTTCGGCTTTTCTCCCAACACACAAAATGTTAGTTTTCGGCCGCATTTGACGAAAGCGCTTCCTTCCGCAACCGCCAGTTCCTCGAGGACGGCGCGGGGAGGCGCGCCCGGCGTCCCAGCAGAGTGACGGCCGAATTGGCGGGCGCACCGCCGCGTGTGTGAGACGCACTGCTGCTCGTTGCACCCCCTGTCATTCGCTGGGCGCGTGCAGCCTTCGACACTAGCGGAGGACGCATCTTGTCCCTGGTGTTCAGCGGAAGGCCTGTGCGGGGTGTGGCAGTGTCGTGCTGGAGGGCCCACTGGTAGCGATGTGGGCTTCCTCGCCTCGCCTCGCCACGCCTCGCCTCGCCTCACACCAGGTGTCTGCGTAGTTTGCAATGCATTCGCACCATTCCTATACCTGTCCCTGTCCCCGTCCCGACTTGTCCCGACTTTGCTCGACTGCCGCTCGCTGCCGCTGGGGTCGTGGTCCATATGACAGCCCAAGCACGACAAACTTCTGCGGGACGAGACGAGACGAGACGAGTCGAGACGACTAAGGAATAAATTCGTTTTTACAAATCAAATTTGGAACTCTACACTCCTACACAACAATAGGCGGTGACGTATTTCAGAAATCATCTGCCGATTCGTACTGTTTTGTCGTTTTCAAAGTCTTCTTGGCAAACTTGGTTAGCACATTCTCCCTCAAACAGAGTTAATTACTGCATTTTCGTACCATTACAGTAGTTTAAAAGGCTTAAGGAAGCATCTTTGTCACAACAGAAAGGTAGTTTGAAAATTGGGCTGGCGACATAACAAAAAAAAAACAGGAAGGGAGCCAACAGCACCCGGGTTTCCCAGGCGGTCACCCATCCAAGTACTAGCCGTGCCCGATGATGCTTAACTTCGGTGATCGGACGAGAACCGGTGTATTCATCATGGTATGGCCGTTGGCGCTCATCTAATGTAGGAGCACGGCAGAATTCGCGTTCGGCTTTTCTCCCAACACACAAAATGTTAGTTTTCGGCCGCATTTGACGAAAGCGCTTCCTTCCGCAACCGCCAGTTCCTCGAGGACGGCGCGGGGAGGCGCGCCCGGCGTCCCAGCAGAGTGACGGCCGAATTGGCGGGCGCACCGCCGCGTGTGTGAGACGCACTGCTGCTCGTTGCACCCCCTGTCATTCGCTGGGCGCGTGCAGCCTTCGACACTAGCGGAGGACGCATCTTGTCCCTGGTGTTCAGCGGAAGGCCTGTGCGGGGTGTGGCAGTGTCGTGCTGGAGGGCCCACTGGTAGCGATGTGGGCTTCCTCGCCTCGCCTCGCCACGCCTCGCCTCGCCTCACACCAGGTGTCTGCGTAGTTTGCAATGCATTCGCACCATTCCTATACCTGTCCCTGTCCCCGTCCCGACTTGTCCCGACTTTGCTCGACTGCCGCTCGCTGCCGCTGGGGTCGTGGTCCATATGACAGCCCAAGCACGACAAACTTCTGCGGGACGAGACGAGACGAGACGAGTCGAGACGACTAAGGAATAAATTCGTTTTTACAAATCAAATTTGGAACTCTACACTCCTACACAACAATAGGCGGTGACGTATTTCAGAAATCACCTGCCGATTCGTACTGTTTTGTCGTTTTCAAAGTCTTCTTGGCAAACTTGGTTAGCACATTCTCCCTCAAACTGAGTTAATTACTGCATTTTCGTACCATTACAGTAGTTTAAAAGGCTTAAGGAAGCATCTTTGTCACAACAGAAAGGTAGTTTGAAAATTGGGCTGGCGACATAACAAAAAAAAAACAGGAAGGGAGCCAACAGCACCCGGGTTTCCCAGGCGGTCACCCATCCAAGTACTAGCCGTGCCCGATGATGCTTAACTTCGGTGATCGGACGAGAACCGGTGTATTCATCATGGTATGGCCGTTGGCGCTCATCTAATGTAGGAGCACGGCAGAATTCTCGTTCGGCTTTTCTCCCAACACACAAAATGTTAGTTTTCGGCCGCATTTGACGAAAGAGCTTCCTTCCGCAACCGCCAGTTCCTCGAGGACGGCGCGGGGAGGCGCGCCCGGCGTCCCAGCAGAGTGACGGCCGAATTGGCGGGCGCACCGCCGCGTGTGTGAGACGCACTGCTGTTCGTTGCACCCCCTGTCATTCGCTGGGCGCGTGCAGCCTTCGACACTAGCGGAGGACGCATCTTGTCCCTGGTGTTCAGCGGAAGGCCTGTGCGGGGTGTGGCAGTGTCGTGCTGGAGGGCCCACTGGTAGCGATGTGGGCTTCCTCGCCTCGCCTCGCCTCGCCTCGCCTCGCCTCGCCTCACACCAGGTGTCTGCGTAGTTTGCAGTGCATTCGCACCATTCCTATCCCTGTCCCTGTCCCCGTCCCGACTTGTCCCGACTTTGCTCGACTGCCGCTCGCTGCCGCTGGGGTCGTGGTCCATATGACAGCCCAAGCACGACAAACTTCTGCGGGACGAGACGAGACGAGACGAGTCGAGACGACTAAGGAATAAATTCGTTTTTACAAATCAAATTTGGAACTCTACACTCCTACACAACAATAGGCGGTGACGTATTTCAGAAATCATCTGCCGATTCGTACTGTTTTGTCGTTTTCAAAGTCTTCTTGGCAAACTTGGTTAGCACATTCTCCCTCAAACAGAGTTAATTACTGCATTTTCGTACCATTACAGTAGTTTAAAAGGCTTAAGGAAGCATCTTTGTCACAACAGAAAGGTAGTTTGAAAATTGGGCTGGCGACATAACAAAAAAAAAACAGGAAGGGAGCCAACAGCACCCGGGTTTCCCAGGCGGTCACCCATCCAAGTACTAGCCGGGCCCGATGATGCTTAACTTCGGTGATCGGACGAGAACCGGTGTATTCATCATGGTATGGCCGTTGGCGCTCATCTAATGTAGGAGCACGGCAGAATTCGCGTTCGGCTTTTCTCCCAACACACAAAATGTTAGTTTTCGGCCGCATTTGACGAAAGCGCTTCCTTCCGCAACCGCCAGTTCCTCGAGGACGGCGCGGGGAGGCGCGCCCGGCGTCCCAGCAGAGTGACGGCCGAATTGGCGGGCGCACCGCCGCGTGTGTGAGACGCACTGCTGCTCGTTGCACCCCCTGTCATTCGCTGGGCGCGTGCAGCCTTCGACACTAGCGGAGGACGCATCTTGTCCCTGGTGTTCAGCGGAAGGCCTGTGCGGGGTGTGGCAGTGTCGTGCTGTAGGGCCCACTGGTAGCGATGTGGGCTTCCTCGCCTCGCCTCGCCTCGCCTCGCCTCGCCTCACACCAGGTGTCTGCGTAGTTTGCAATGCATTCGCACCATTCCTATACCTGTCCCTGTCCCCGTCCCGACTTGTCCCGACTTTGCTCGACTGCCGCTCGCTGCCGCTGGGGTCGTGGTCCATATGACAGCCCAAGCACGACAAACTTCTGCGGGACGAGACGAGACGAGACGAGTCGAGACGACTAAGGAATAAATTCGTTTTTACAAATCAAATTTGGAACTCTACACTCCTACACAACAATAGGCGGTGACGTATTTCAGAAATCATCTGCCGATTCGTACTGTTTTGTCGTTTTCAAAGTCTTCTTGGCAAACTTGGTTAGCACATTCTCCCTCAAACAGAGTTAATTACTGCATTTTCGTACCATTACAGTAGTTTAAAAGGCTTAAGGAAGCATCTTTGTCACAACAGAAAGGTAGTTTGAAAATTGGGCTGGCGACATAACAAAAAAAAAACAGGAAGGGAGCCAACAGCACCCGGGTTTCCCAGGCGGTCACCCATCCAAGTACTAGCCGTGCCCGATGATGCTTAACTTCGGTGATCGGACGAGAACCGGTGTATTCATCATGGTATGGCCGTTGGCGCTCATCTAATGTAGGAGCACGGCAGAATTCGCGTTCGGCTTTTCTCCCAACACACAAAATGTTAGTTTTCGGCCGCATTTGACGAAAGCGCTTCCTTCCGCAACCGCCAGTTCCTCGAGGACGGCGCGGGGAGGCGCGCCCGGCGTCCCAGCAGAGTGACGGCCGAATTGGCGGGCGCACCGCCGCGTGTGTGAGACGCACTGCTGCTCGTTGCACCCCCTGTCATTCGCTGGGCGCGTGCAGCCTTCGACACTAGCGGAGGACGCATCTTGTCCCTGGTGTTCAGCGGAAGGCCTGTGCGGGGTGTGGCAGTGTCGTGCTGGAGGGCCCACTGGTAGCGATGTGGGCTTCCTCGCCTCGCCTCGCCACGCCTCGCCTCGCCTCACACCAGGTGTCTGCGTAGTTTGCAATGCATTCGCACCATTCCTATACCTGTCCCTGTCCCCGTCCCGACTTGTCCCGACTTTGCTCGACTGCCGCTCGCTGCCGCTGGGGTCGTGGTCCATATGACAGCCCAAGCACGACAAACTTCTGCGGGACGAGACGAGACGAGACGAGTCGAGACGACTAAGGAATAAATTCGTTTTTACAAATCAAATTTGGAACTCTACACTCCTACACAACAATAGGCGGTGACGTATTTCAGAAATCATCTGCCGATTCGTACTGTTTTGTCGTTTTCAAAGTCTTCTTGGCAAACTTGGTTAGCACATTCTCCCTCAAACAGAGTTAATTACTGCATTTTCGTACCATTACAGTAGTTTAAAAGGCTTAAGGAAGCATCTTTGTCACAACAGAAAGGTAGTTTGAAAATTGGGCTGGCGACATAACAAAAAAAAAACAGGAAGGGAGCCAACAGCACCCGGGTTTCCCAGGCGGTCACCCATCCAAGTACTAGCCGTGCCCGATGATGCTTAACTTCGGTGATCGGACGAGAACCGGTGTATTCATCATGGTATGGCCGTTGGCGCTCATCTAATGTAGGAGCACGGCAGAATTCGCGTTCGGCTTTTCTCCCAACACACAAAATGTTAGTTTTCGGCCGCATTTGACGAAAGCGCTTCCTTCCGCAACCGCCAGTTCCTCGAGGACGGCGCGGGGAGGCGCGCCCGGCGTCCCAGCAGAGTGACGGCCGAATTGGCGGGCGCACCGCCGCGTGTGTGAGACGCACTGCTGCTCGTTGCACCCCCTGTCATTCGCTGGGCGCGTGCAGCCTTCGACACTAGCGGAGGACGCATCTTGTCCCTGGTGTTCAGCGGAAGGCCTGTGCGGGGTGTGGCAGTGTCGTGCTGGAGGGCCCACTGGTAGCGATGTGGGCTTCCTCGCCTCGCCTCGCCACGCCTCGCCTCGCCTCACACCAGGTGTCTGCGTAGTTTGCAATGCATTCGCACCATTCCTATACCTGTCCCTGTCCCCGTCCCGACTTGTCCCGACTTTGCTCGACTGCCGCTCGCTGCCGCTGGGGTCGTGGTCCATATGACAGCCCAAGCACGACAAACTTCTGCGGGACGAGACGAGACGAGACGAGTCGAGACGACTAAGGAATAAATTCGTTTTTACAAATCAAATTTGGAACTCTACACTCCTACACAACAATAGGCGGTGACGTATTTCAGAAATCACCTGCCGATTCGTACTGTTTTGTCGTTTTCAAAGTCTTCTTGGCAAACTTGGTTAGCACATTCTCCCTCAAACTGAGTTAATTACTGCATTTTCGTACCATTACAGTAGTTTAAAAGGCTTAAGGAAGCATCTTTGTCACAACAGAAAGGTAGTTTGAAAATTGGGCTGGCGACATAACAAAAAAAAAACAGGAAGGGAGCCAACAGCACCCGGGTTTCCCAGGCGGTCACCCATCCAAGTACTAGCCGTGCCCGATGATGCTTAACTTCGGTGATCGGACGAGAACCGGTGTATTCATCATGGTATGGCCGTTGGCGCTCATCTAATGTAGGAGCACGGCAGAATTCGCGTTCGGCTTTTCTCCCAACACACAAAATGTTAGTTTTCGGCCGCATTTGACGAAAGCGCTTCCTTCCGCAACCGCCAGTTCCTCGAGGACGGCGCGGGGAGGCGCGCCCGGCGTCCCAGCAGAGTGACGGCCGAATTGGCGGGCGCACCGCCGCGTGTGTGAGACGCACTGCTGTTCGTTGCACCCCCTGTCATTCGCTGGGCGCGTGCAGCCTTCGACACTAGCGGAGGACGCATCTTGTCCCTGGTGTTCAGCGGAAGGCCTGTGCGGGGTGTGGCAGTGTCGTGCTGGAGGGCCCACTGGTAGCGATGTGGGCTTCCTCGCCTCGCCTCGCCTCGCCTCGCCTCGCCTCGCCTCACACCAGGTGTCTGCGTAGTTTGCAGTGCATTCGCACCATTCCTATCCCTGTCCCTGTCCCCGTCCCGACTTGTCCCGACTTTGCTCGACTGCCGCTCGCTGCCGCTCGGGTCGTGGTCCATATGACAGCGCAAGCACGACAAACGTCTGCGGGACGAGACGAGACGAGACGAGACGAGACGACTAAGGAATAAATTCGTGGTTACAAATCAAATTTGGAACTCTACACTCCTACACAACAATAGGCGGTGACGTATTTCAGAAATCATCTGCCGATTCGTACTGTTTTGTCGTTTTCAAAGTCTTCTTGGCAAACTTGGTTAGCACATTCTCCCTCAAACAGAGTTAATTACTGCATTTTCGTACCATTACAGTAGTTTAAAAGGCTTAAGGAAGCATCTTTGTCACAACAGAAAGGTAGTTTGAAAATTGGGCTGGCGACATAACAAAAAAAAAACAGGAAGGGAGCCAACAGCACCCGGGTTTCCCAGGCGGTCACCCATCCAAGTACTAGCCGGGCCCGATGATGCTTAACTTCGGTGATCGGACGAGAACCGGTGTATTCATCATGGTATGGCCGTTGGCGCTCATCTAATGTAGGAGCACGGCAGAATTCGCGTTCGGCTTTTCTCCCAACACACAAAATGTTAGTTTTCGGCCGCATTTGACGAAAGCGCTTCCTTCCGCAACCGCCAGTTCCTCGAGGACGGCGCGGGGAGGCGCGCCCGGCGTCCCAGCAGAGTGACGGCCGAATTGGCGGGCGCACCGCCGCGTGTGTGAGACGCACTGCTGCTCGTTGCACCCCCTGTCATTCGCTGGGCGCGTGCAGCCTTCGACACTAGCGGAGGACGCATCTTGTCCCTGGTGTTCAGCGGAAGGCCTGTGCGGGGTGTGGCAGTGTCGTGCTGGAGGGCCCACTGGTAGCGATGTGAGCTTCCTCGCCTCGCCTCGCCACGCCTCGCCTCGCCTCACACCAGGTGTCTGCGTAGTTTGCAATGCATTCGCACCATTCCTATACCTGTCCCTGTCCCCGTCCCGACTTGTCCCGACTTTGCTCGACTGCCGCTCGCTGCCGCTGGGGTCGTGGTCCATATGACAGCCCAAGCACGACAAACTTCTGCGGGACGAGACGAGACGAGACGAGTCGAGACGACTAAGGAATAAATTCGTTTTTACAAATCAAATTTGGAACTCTACACTCCTACACAACAATAGGCGGTGACGTATTTCAGAAATCATCTGCCGATTCGTACTGTTTTGTCGTTTTCAAAGTCTTCTTGGCAAACTTGGTTAGCACATTCTCCCTCAAACAGAGTTAATTACTGCATTTTCGTACCATTACAGTAGTTTAAAAGGCTTAAGGAAGCATCTTTGTCACAACAGAAAGGTAGTTTGAAAATTGGGCTGGCGACATAACAAAAAAAAAACAGGAAGGGAGCCAACAGCACCCGGGTTTCCCAGGCGGTCACCCATCCAAGTACTAGCCGGGCCCGATGATGCTTAACTTCGGTGATCGGACGAGAACCGGTGTATTCATCATGGTATGGCCGTTGGCGCTCATCTAATGTAGGAGCACGGCAGAATTCGCGTTCGGCTTTTCTCCCAACACACAAAATGTTAGTTTTCGGCCGCATTTGACGAAAGCGCTTCCTTCCGCAACCGCCAGTTCCTCGAGGACGGCGCGGGGAGGCGCGCCCGGCGTCCCAGCAGAGTGACGGCCGAATTGGCGGGCGCACCGCCGCGTGTGTGAGACGCACTGCTGCTCGTTGCACCCCCTGTCATTCGCTGGGCGCGTGCAGCCTTCGACACTAGCGGAGGACGCATCTTGTCCCTGGTGTTCAGCGGAAGGCCTGTGCGGGGTGTGGCAGTGTCGTGCTGGAGGGCCCACTGGTAGCGATGTGGGCTTCCTCGCCTCGCCTCGCCACGCCTCGCCTCGCCTCACACCAGGTGTCTGCGTAGTTTGCAATGCATTCGCACCATTCCTATACCTGTCCCTGTCCCCGTCCCGACTTGTCCCGACTTTGCTCGACTGCCGCTCGCTGCCGCTGGGGTCGTGGTCCATATGACAGCCCAAGCACGACAAACTTCTGCGGGACGAGACGAGACGAGACGAGTCGAGACGACTAAGGAATAAATTCGTTTTTACAAATCAAATTTGGAACTCTACACTCCTACACAACAATAGGCGGTGACGTATTTCAGAAATCACCTGCCGATTCGTACTGTTTTGTCGTTTTCAAAGTCTTCTTGGCAAACTTGGTTAGCACATTCTCCCTCAAACAGAGTTAATTACTGCATTTTCGTACCATTACAGTAGTTTAAAAGGCTTAAGGAAGCATCTTTGTCACAACAGAAAGGTAGTTTGAAAATTGGGCTGGCGACATAACAAAAAAAAAACAGGAAGGGAGCCAACAGCACCCGGGTTTCCCAGGCGGTCACCCATCCAAGTACTAGCCGTGCCCGATGATGCTTAACTTCGGTGATCGGACGAGAACCGGTGTATTCATCATGGTATGGCCGTTGGCGCTCATCTAATGTAGGAGCACGGCAGAATTCGCGTTCGGCTTTTCTCCCAACACACAAAATGTTAGTTTTCGGCCGCATTTGACGAAAGCGCTTCCTTCCGCAACCGCCAGTTCCTCGAGGACGGCGCGGGGAGGCGCGCCCGGCGTCCCAGCAGAGTGACGGCCGAATTGGCGGGCGCACCGCCGCGTGTGTGAGACGCACTGCTGCTCGTTGCACCCCCTGTCATTCGCTGGGCGCGTGCAGCCTTCGACACTAGCGGAGGACGCATCTTGTCCCTGGTGTTCAGCGGAAGGCCTGTGCGGGGTGTGGCAGTGTCGTGCTGGAGGGCCCACTGGTAGCGATGTGGGCTTCCTCGCCTCGCCTCGCCACGCCTCGCCTCGCCTCACACCAGGTGTCTGCGTAGTTTGCAATGCATTCGCACCATTCCTATACCTGTCCCTGTCCCCGTCCCGACTTGTCCCGACTTTGCTCGACTGCCGCTCGCTGCCGCTGGGGTCGTGGTCCATATGACAGCCCAAGCACGACAAACTTCTGCGGGACGAGACGAGACGAGACGAGTCGAGACGACTAAGGAATAAATTCGTTTTTACAAATCAAATTTGGAACTCTACACTCCTACACAACAATAGGCGGTGACGTATTTCAGAAATCACCTGCCGATTCGTACTGTTTTGTCGTTTTCAAAGTCTTCTTGGCAAACTTGGTTAGCACATTCTCCCTCAAACAGAGTTAATTACTGCATTTTCGTACCATTACAGTAGTTTAAAAGGCTTAAGGAAGCATCTTTGTCACAACAGAAAGGTAGTTTGAAAATTGGGCTGGCGACATAACAAAAAAAAAACAGGAAGGGAGCCAACAGCACCCGGGTTTCCCAGGCGGTCACCCATCCAAGTACTAGCCGTGCCCGATGATGCTTAACTTCGGTGATCGGACGAGAACCGGTGTATTCATCATGGTATGGCCGTTGGCGCTCATCTAATGTAGGAGCACGGCAGAATTCGCGTTCGGCTTTTCTCCCAACACACAAAATGTTAGTTTTCGGCCGCATTTGACGAAAGCGCTTCCTTCCGCAACCGCCAGTTCCTCGAGGACGGCGCGGGGAGGCGCGCCCGGCGTCCCAGCAGAGTGACGGCCGAATTGGCGGGCGCACCGCCGCGTGTGTGAGACGCACTGCTGCTCGTTGCACCCCCTGTCATTCGCTGGGCGCGTGCAGCCTTCGACACTAGCGGAGGACGCATCTTGTCCCTGGTGTTCAGCGGAAGGCCTGTGCGGGGTGTGGCAGTGTCGTGCTGGAGGGCCCACTGGTAGCGATGTGAGCTTCCTCGCCTCGCCTCGCCACGCCTCGCCTCGCCTCACACCAGGTGTCTGCGTAGTTTGCAATGCATTCGCACCATTCCTATACCTGTCCCTGTCCCCGTCCCGACTTGTCCCGACTTTGCTCGACTGCCGCTCGCTGCCGCTGGGGTCGTGGTCCATATGACAGCCCAAGCACGACAAACTTCTGCGGGACGAGACGAGACGAGACGAGTCGAGACGACTAAGGAATAAATTCGTTTTTACAAATCAAATTTGGAACTCTACACTCCTACACAACAATAGGCGGTGACGTATTTCAGAAATCACCTGCCGATTCGTACTGTTTTGTCGTTTTCAAAGTCTTCTTGGCAAACTTGGTTAGCACATTCTCCCTCAAACTGAGTTAATTACTGCATTTTCGTACCATTACAGTAGTTTAAAAGGCTTAAGGAAGCATCTTTGTCACAACAGAAAGGTAGTTTGAAAATTGGGCTGGTGACATAACAAAAAAAAAACAGGAAGGGAGCCAACAGCACCCGGGTTTCCCAGGCGGTCACCCATCCAAGTACTAGCCGTGCCCGATGATGCTTAACTTCGGTGATCGGACGAGAACCGGTGTATTCATCATGGTATGGCCGTTGGCGCTCATCTAATGTAGGAGCACGGCAGAATTCTCGTTCGGCTTTTCTCCCAACACACAAAATGTTAGTTTTCGGCCGCATTTGACGAAAGCGCTTCCTTCCGCAACCGCCAGTTCCTCGAGGACGGCGCGGGGAGGCGCGCCCGGCGTCCCAGCAGAGTGACGGCCGAATTGGCGGGCGCACCGCCGCGTGTGTGAGACGCACTGCTGTTCGTTGCACCCCCTGTCATTCGCTGGGCGCGTGCAGCCTTCGACACTAGCGGAGGACGCATCTTGTCCCTGGTGTTCAGCGGAAGGCCTGTGCGGGGTGTGGCAGTGTCGTGCTGGAGGGCCCACTGGTAGCGATGTGGGCTTCCTCGCCTCGCCTCGCCTCGCCTCGCCTCGCCTCACACCAGGTGTCTGCGTAGTTTGCAGTGCATTCGCACCATTCCTATCCCTGTCCCTGTCCCCGTCCCGACTTGTCCCGACTTTGCTCGACTGCCGCTCGCTGCCGCTCGGGTCGTGGTCCATATGACAGCGCAAGCACGACAAACGTCTGCGGGACGAGACGAGACGAGACGAGACGAGACGACTAAGGAATAAATTCGTGGTTACAAATCAAATTTGGAACTCTACACTCCTACACAACAATAGGCGGTGACGTATTTCAGAAATCATCTGCCGATTCGTACTGTTTTGTCGTTTTCAAAGTCTTCTTGGCAAACTTGGTTAGCACATTCTCCCTCAAACAGAGTTAATTACTGCATTTTCGTACCATTACAGTAGTTTAAAAGGCTTAAGGAAGCATCTTTGTCACAACAGAAAGGTAGTTTGAAAATTGGGCTGGCGACATAACAAAAAAAAAACAGGAAGGGAGCCAACAGCACCCGGGTTTCCCAGGCGGTCACCCATCCAAGTACTAGCCGGGCCCGATGATGCTTAACTTCGGTGATCGGACGAGAACCGGTGTATTCATCATGGTATGGCCGTTGGCGCTCATCTAATGTAGGAGCACGGCAGAATTCGCGTTCGGCTTTTCTCCCAACACACAAAATGTTAGTTTTCGGCCGCATTTGACGAAAGCGCTTCCTTCCGCAACCGCCAGTTCCTCGAGGACGGCGCGGGGAGGCGCGCCCGGCGTCCCAGCAGAGTGACGGCCGAATTGGCGGGCGCACCGCCGCGTGTGTGAGACGCACTGCTGCTCGTTGCACCCCCTGTCATTCGCTGGGCGCGTGCAGCCTTCGACACTAGCGGAGGACGCATCTTGTCCCTGGTGTTCAGCGGAAGGCCTGTGCGGGGTGTGGCAGTGTCGTGCTGGAGGGCCCACTGGTAGCGATGTGAGCTTCCTCGCCTCGCCTCGCCACGCCTCGCCTCGCCTCACACCAGGTGTCTGCGTAGTTTGCAATGCATTCGCACCATTCCTATACCTGTCCCTGTCCCCGTCCCGACTTGTCCCGACTTTGCTCGACTGCCGCTCGCTGCCGCTGGGGTCGTGGTCCATATGACAGCCCAAGCACGACAAACTTCTGCGGGACGAGACGAGACGAGACGAGTCGAGACGACTAAGGAATAAATTCGTTTTTACAAATCAAATTTGGAACTCTACACTCCTACACAACAATAGGCGGTGACGTATTTCAGAAATCATCTGCCGATTCGTACTGTTTTGTCGTTTTCAAAGTCTTCTTGGCAAACTTGGTTAGCACATTCTCCCTCAAACAGAGTTAATTACTGCATTTTCGTACCATTACAGTAGTTTAAAAGGCTTAAGGAAGCATCTTTGTCACAACAGAAAGGTAGTTTGAAAATTGGGCTGGCGACATAACAAAAAAAAAACAGGAAGGGAGCCAACAGCACCCGGGTTTCCCAGGCGGTCACCCATCCAAGTACTAGCCGGGCCCGATGATGCTTAACTTCGGTGATCGGACGAGAACCGGTGTATTCATCATGGTATGGCCGTTGGCGCTCATCTAATGTAGGAGCACGGCAGAATTCGCGTTCGGCTTTTCTCCCAACACACAAAATGTTAGTTTTCGGCCGCATTTGACGAAAGCGCTTCCTTCCGCAACCGCCAGTTCCTCGAGGACGGCGCGGGGAGGCGCGCCCGGCGTCCCAGCAGAGTGACGGCCGAATTGGCGGGCGCACCGCCGCGTGTGTGAGACGCACTGCTGCTCGTTGCACCCCCTGTCATTCGCTGGGCGCGTGCAGCCTTCGACACTAGCGGAGGACGCATCTTGTCCCTGGTGTTCAGCGGAAGGCCTGTGCGGGGTGTGGCAGTGTCGTGCTGGAGGGCCCACTGGTAGCGATGTGGGCTTCCTCGCCTCGCCTCGCCACGCCTCGCCTCGCCTCACACCAGGTGTCTGCGTAGTTTGCAATGCATTCGCACCATTCCTATACCTGTCCCTGTCCCCGTCCCGACTTGTCCCGACTTTGCTCGACTGCCGCTCGCTGCCGCTGGGGTCGTGGTCCATATGACAGCCCAAGCACGACAAACTTCTGCGGGACGAGACGAGACGAGACGAGTCGAGACGACTAAGGAATAAATTCGTTTTTACAAATCAAATTTGGAACTCTACACTCCTACACAACAATAGGCGGTGACGTATTTCAGAAATCACCTGCCGATTCGTACTGTTTTGTCGTTTTCAAAGTCTTCTTGGCAAACTTGGTTAGCACATTCTCCCTCAAACAGAGTTAATTACTGCATTTTCGTACCATTACAGTAGTTTAAAAGGCTTAAGGAAGCATCTTTGTCACAACAGAAAGGTAGTTTGAAAATTGGGCTGGCGACATAACAAAAAAAAAACAGGAAGGGAGCCAACAGCACCCGGGTTTCCCAGGCGGTCACCCATCCAAGTACTAGCCGTGCCCGATGATGCTTAACTTCGGTGATCGGACGAGAACCGGTGTATTCATCATGGTATGGCCGTTGGCGCTCATCTAATGTAGGAGCACGGCAGAATTCGCGTTCGGCTTTTCTCCCAACACACAAAATGTTAGTTTTCGGCCGCATTTGACGAAAGCGCTTCCTTCCGCAACCGCCAGTTCCTCGAGGACGGCGCGGGGAGGCGCGCCCGGCGTCCCAGCAGAGTGACGGCCGAATTGGCGGGCGCACCGCCGCGTGTGTGAGACGCACTGCTGCTCGTTGCACCCCCTGTCATTCGCTGGGCGCGTGCAGCCTTCGACACTAGCGGAGGACGCATCTTGTCCCTGGTGTTCAGCGGAAGGCCTGTGCGGGGTGTGGCAGTGTCGTGCTGGAGGGCCCACTGGTAGCGATGTGAGCTTCCTCGCCTCGCCTCGCCACGCCTCGCCTCGCCTCACACCAGGTGTCTGCGTAGTTTGCAATGCATTCGCACCATTCCTATACCTGTCCCTGTCCCCGTCCCGACTTGTCCCGACTTTGCTCGACTGCCGCTCGCTGCCGCTGGGGTCGTGGTCCATATGACAGCCCAAGCACGACAAACTTCTGCGGGACGAGACGAGACGAGACGAGTCGAGACGACTAAGGAATAAATTCGTTTTTACAAATCAAATTTGGAACTCTACACTCCTACACAACAATAGGCGGTGACGTATTTCAGAAATCACCTGCCGATTCGTACTGTTTTGTCGTTTTCAAAGTCTTCTTGGCAAACTTGGTTAGCACATTCTCCCTCAAACTGAGTTAATTACTGCATTTTCGTTCCATTACAGTAGTTTAAAAGGCTTAAGGAAGCATCTTTGTCACAACAGAAAGGTAGTTTGAAAATTGGGCTGGTGACATAACAAAAAAAAAAACAGTAAGGGAGCCAACAGCACCCGGGTTTCCCAGGCGGTCACCCATCCAAGTACTAGCCGGGCCCGATGATGCTTAACTTCGGTGATCGGACGAGAACCGGTGTATTCATCATGGTATGGCCGTTGGCGCTCATCTAATGTAGGAGCACGGCAGAATTCGCGTTCGGCTTTTCTCCCAACACACAAAATGTTAGTTTTCGGCCGCATTTGACGAAAGCGCTTCCTTCCGCAACCGCCAGTTCCTCGAGGACGGCGCGGGGAGGCGCGCCCGGCGTCCCAGCAGAGTGACGGCCGAATTGGCGGGCGCACCGCCGCGTGTGTGAGACGCACTGCTGCTCGTTGCACCCCCTGTCATTCGCTGGGCGCGTGCAGCCTTCGACACTAGCGGAGGACGCATCTTGTCCCTGGTGTTCAGCGGAAGGCCTGTGCGGGGTGTGGCAGTGTCGTGCTGGAGGGCCCACTGGTAGCGATGTGGGCTTCCTCGCCTCGCCTCGCCTCGCCTCGCCTCGCCTCACACCAGGTGTCTGCGTAGTTTGCAGTGCATTCGCACCATTCCTATCCCTGTCCCTGTCCCCGTCCCGACTTGTCCCGACTTTGCTCGACTGCCGCTCGCTGCCGCTCGGGTCGTGGTCCATATGACAGCGCAAGCACGACAAACGTCTGCGGGACGAGACGAGACGAGACGAGACGAGACGACTAAGGAATAAATTCGTGGTTACAAATCAAATTTGGAACTCTACACTCCTACACAACAATAGGCGGTGACGTATTTCAGAAATCATCTGCCGATTCGTACTGTTTTGTCGTTTTCAAAGTCTTCTTGGCAAACTTGGTTAGCACATTCTCCCTCAAACAGAGTTAATTACTGCATTTTCGTACCATTACAGTAGTTTAAAAGGCTTAAGGAAGCATCTTTGTCACAACAGAAAGGTAGTTTGAAAATTGGGCTGGCGACATAACAAAAAAAAAACAGGAAGGGAGCCAACAGCACCCGGGTTTCCCAGGCGGTCACCCATCCAAGTACTAGCCGGGCCCGATGATGCTTAACTTCGGTGATCGGACGAGAACCGGTGTATTCATCATGGTATGGCCGTTGGCGCTCATCTAATGTAGGAGCACGGCAGAATTCGCGTTCGGCTTTTCTCCCAACACACAAAATGTTAGTTTTCGGCCGCATTTGACGAAAGCGCTTCCTTCCGCAACCGCCAGTTCCTCGAGGACGGCGCGGGGAGGCGCGCCCGGCGTCCCAGCAGAGTGACGGCCGAATTGGCGGGCGCACCGCCGCGTGTGTGAGACGCACTGCTGCTCGTTGCACCCCCTGTCATTCGCTGGGCGCGTGCAGCCTTCGACACTAGCGGAGGACGCATCTTGTCCCTGGTGTTCAGCGGAAGGCCTGTGCGGGGTGTGGCAGTGTCGTGCTGGAGGGCCCACTGGTAGCGATGTGGGCTTCCTCGCCTCGCCTCGCCTCGCCTCGCCTCGCCTCACACCAGGTGTCTGCGTAGTTTGCAGTGCATTCGCACCATTCCTATCCCTGTCCCTGTCCCCGTCCCGACTTGTCCCGACTTTGCTCGACTGCCGCTCGCTGCCGCTCGGGTCGTGGTCCATATGACAGCGCAAGCACGACAAACGTCTGCGGGACGAGACGAGACGAGACGAGACGAGACGAGACGACTAAGGAATAAATTCGTGGTTACAAATCAAATTTGGAACTCTACACTCCTACACAACAATAGGCGGTGACGTATTTCAGAAATCATCTGCCGATTCGTACTGTTTTGTCGTTTTCAAAGTCTTCTTGGCAAACTTGGTTAGCACATTCTCCCTCAAACAGAGTTAATTACTGCATTTTCGTACCATTACAGTAGTTTAAAAGGCTTAAGGAAGCATCTTTGTCACAACAGAAAGGTAGTTTGAAAATTGGGCTGGCGACATAACAAAAAAAAAACAGGAAGGGAGCCAACAGCACCCGGGTTTCCCAGGCGGTCACCCATCCAAGTACTAGCCGGGCCCGATGATGCTTAACTTCGGTGATCGGACGAGAACCGGTGTATTCATCATGGTATGGCCGTTGGCGCTCATCTAATGTAGGAGCACGGCAGAATTCGCGTTCGGCTTTTCTCCCAACACACAAAATGTTAGTTTTCGGCCGCATTTGACGAAAGCGCTTCCTTCCGCAACCGCCAGTTCCTCGAGGACGGCGCGGGGAGGCGCGCCCGGCGTCCCAGCAGAGTGACGGCCGAATTGGCGGGCGCACCGCCGCGTGTGTGAGACGCACTGCTGCTCGTTGCACCCCCTGTCATTCGCTGGGCGCGTGCAGCCTTCGACACTAGCGGAGGACGCATCTTGTCCCTGGTGTTCAGCGGAAGGCCTGTGCGGGGTGTGGCAGTGTCGTGCTGGAGGGCCCACTGGTAGCGATGTGGGCTTCCTCGCCTCGCCTCGCCTCGCCTCGCCTCGCCTCACACCAGGTGTCTGCGTAGTTTGCAGTGCATTCGCACCATTCCTATCCCTGTCCCTGTCCCCGTCCCGACTTGTCCCGACTTTGCTCGACTGCCGCTCGCTGCCGCTCGGGTCGTGGTCCATATGACAGCGCAAGCACGACAAACGTCTGCGGGACGAGACGAGACGAGACGAGACGAGACGAGACGACTAAGGAATAAATTCGTGGTTACAAATCAAATTTGGAACTCTACACTCCTACACAACAATAGGCGGTGACGTATTTCAGAAATCATCTGCCGATTCGTACTGTTTTGTCGTTTTCAAAGTCTTCTTGGCAAACTTGGTTAGCACATTCTCCCTCAAACAGAGTTAATTACTGCATTTTCGTACCATTACAGTAGTTTAAAAGGCTTAAGGAAGCATCTTTGTCACAACAGAAAGGTAGTTTGAAAATTGGGCTGGCGACATAACAAAAAAAAAACAGGAAGGGAGCCAACAGCACCCGGGTTTCCCAGGCGGTCACCCATCCAAGTACTAGCCGGGCCCGATGATGCTTAACTTCGGTGATCGGACGAGAACCGGTGTATTCATCATGGTATGGCCGTTGGCGCTCATCTAATGTAGGAGCACGGCAGAATTCGCGTTCGGCTTTTCTCCCAACACACAAAATGTTAGTTTTCGGCCGCATTTGACGAAAGCGCTTCCTTCCGCAACCGCCAGTTCCTCGAGGACGGCGCGGGGAGGCGCGCCCGGCGTCCCAGCAGAGTGACGGCCGAATTGGCGGGCGCACCGCCGCGTGTGTGAGACGCACTGCTGCTCGTTGCACCCCCTGTCATTCGCTGGGCGCGTGCAGCCTTCGACACTAGCGGAGGACGCATCTTGTCCCTGGTGTTCAGCGGAAGGCCTGTGCGGGGTGTGGCAGTGTCGTGCTGGAGGGCCCACTGGTAGCGATGTGGGCTTCCTCGCCTCGCCTCGCCTCGCCTCGCCTCGCCTCACACCAGGTGTCTGCGTAGTTTGCAGTGCATTCGCACCATTCCTATCCCTGTCCCTGTCCCCGTCCCGACTTGTCCCGACTTTGCTCGACTGCCGCTCGCTGCCGCTCGGGTCGTGGTCCATATGACAGCGCAAGCACGACAAACGTCTGCGGGACGAGACGAGACGAGACGAGACGAGACGACTAAGGAATAAATTCGTGGTTACAAATCAAATTTGGAACTCTACACTCCTACACAACAATAGGCGGTGACGTATTTCAGAAATCATCTGCCGATTCGTACTGTTTTGTCGTTTTCAAAGTCTTCTTGGCAAACTTGGTTAGCACATTCTCCCTCAAACAGAGTTAATTACTGCATTTTCGTACCATTACAGTAGTTTAAAAGGCTTAAGGAAGCATCTTTGTCACAACAGAAAGGTAGTTTGAAAATTGGGCTGGCGACATAACAAAAAAAAAACAGGAAGGGAGCCAACAGCACCCGGGTTTCCCAGGCGGTCACCCATCCAAGTACTAGCCGGGCCCGATGATGCTTAACTTCGGTGATCGGACGAGAACCGGTGTATTCATCATGGTATGGCCGTTGGCGCTCATCTAATGTAGGAGCACGGCAGAATTCGCGTTCGGCTTTTCTCCCAACACACAAAATGTTAGTTTTCGGCCGCATTTGACGAAAGCGCTTCCTTCCGCAACCGCCAGTTCCTCGAGGACGGCGCGGGGAGGCGCGCCCGGCGTCCCAGCAGAGTGACGGCCGAATTGGCGGGCGCACCGCCGCGTGTGTGAGACGCACTGCTGCTCGTTGCACCCCCTGTCATTCGCTGGGCGCGTGCAGCCTTCGACACTAGCGGAGGACGCATCTTGTCCCTGGTGTTCAGCGGAAGGCCTGTGCGGGGTGTGGCAGTGTCGTGCTAGAGGGCCCACTGGTAGCGATGTGAGCTTCCTCGCCTCGCCTCGCCACGCCTCGCCTCGCCTCACACCAGGTGTCTGCGTAGTTTGCAATGCATTCGCACCATTCCTATACCTGTCCCTGTCCCCGTCCCGACTTGTCCCGACTTTGCTCGACTGCCGCTCGCTGCCGCTGGGGTCGTGGTCCATATGACAGCCCAAGCACGACAAACTTCTGCGGGACGAGACGAGACGAGACGAGTCGAGACGACTAAGGAATAAATTCGTTTTTACAAATCAAATTTGGAACTCTACACTCCTACACAACAATAGGCGGTGACGTATTTCAGAAATCACCTGCCGATTCGTACTGTTTTGTCGTTTTCAAAGTCTTCTTGGCAAACTTGGTTAGCACATTCTCCCTCAAACTGAGTTAATTACTGCATTTTCGTACCATTACAGTAGTTTAAAAGGCTTAAGGAAGCATCTTTGTCACAACAGAAAGGTAGTTTGAAAATTGGGCTGGTGACATAACAAAAAAAAAACAGGAAGGGAGCCAACAGCACCCGGGTTTCCCAGGCGGTCACCCATCCAAGTACTAGCCGTGCCCGATGATGCTTAACTTCGGTGATCGGACGAGAACCGGTGTATTCATCATGGTATGGCCGTTGGCGCTCATCTAATGTAGGAGCACGGCAGAATTCTCGTTCGGCTTTTCTCCCAACACACAAAATGTTAGTTTTCGGCCGCATTTGACGAAAGCGCTTCCTTCCGCAACCGCCAGTTCCTCGAGGACGGCGCGGGGAGGCGCGCCCGGCGTCCCAGCAGAGTGACGGCCGAATTGGCGGGCGCACCGCCGCGTGTGTGAGACGCACTGCTGTTCGTTGCACCCCCTGTCATTCGCTGGGCGCGTGCAGCCTTCGACACTAGCGGAGGACGCATCTTGTCCCTGGTGTTCAGCGGAAGGCCTGTGCGGGGTGTGGCAGTGTCGTGCTGGAGGGCCCACTGGTAGCGATGTGGGCTTCCTCGCCTCGCCTCGCCTCGCCTCGCCTCGCCTCACACCAGGTGTCTGCGTAGTTTGCAGTGCATTCGCACCATTCCTATCCCTGTCCCTGTCCCCGTCCCGACTTGTCCCGACTTTGCTCGACTGCCGCTCGCTGCCGCTCGGGTCGTGGTCCATATGACAGCGCAAGCACGACAAACGTCTGCGGGACGAGACGAGACGAGACGAGACGAGACGACTAAGGAATAAATTCGTGGTTACAAATCAAATTTGGAACTCTACACTCCTACACAACAATAGGCGGTGACGTATTTCAGAAATCATCTGCCGATTCGTACTGTTTTGTCGTTTTCAAAGTCTTCTTGGCAAACTTGGTTAGCACATTCTCCCTCAAACAGAGTTAATTACTGCATTTTCGTACCATTACAGTAGTTTAAAAGGCTTAAGGAAGCATCTTTGTCACAACAGAAAGGTAGTTTGAAAATTGGGCTGGCGACATAACAAAAAAAAAACAGGAAGGGAGCCAACAGCACCCGGGTTTCCCAGGCGGTCACCCATCCAAGTACTAGCCGGGCCCGATGATGCTTAACTTCGGTGATCGGACGAGAACCGGTGTATTCATCATGGTATGGCCGTTGGCGCTCATCTAATGTAGGAGCACGGCAGAATTCGCGTTCGGCTTTTCTCCCAACACACAAAATGTTAGTTTTCGGCCGCATTTGACGAAAGCGCTTCCTTCCGCAACCGCCAGTTCCTCGAGGACGGCGCGGGGAGGCGCGCCCGGCGTCCCAGCAGAGTGACGGCCGAATTGGCGGGCGCACCGCCGCGTGTGTGAGACGCACTGCTGCTCGTTGCACCCCCTGTCATTCGCTGGGCGCGTGCAGCCTTCGACACTAGCGGAGGACGCATCTTGTCCCTGGTGTTCAGCGGAAGGCCTGTGCGGGGTGTGGCAGTGTCGTGCTGGAGGGCCCACTGGTAGCGATGTGGGCTTCCTCGCCTCGCCTCGCCACGCCTCGCCTCGCCTCACACCAGGTGTCTGCGTAGTTTGCAATGCATTCGCACCATTCCTATACCTGTCCCTGTCCCCGTCCCGACTTGTCCCGACTTTGCTCGACTGCCGCTCGCTGCCGCTGGGGTCGTGGTCCATATGACAGCCCAAGCACGACAAACTTCTGCGGGACGAGACGAGACGAGACGAGTCGAGACGACTAAGGAATAAATTCGTTTTTACAAATCAAATTTGGAACTCTACACTCCTACACAACAATAGGCGGTGACGTATTTCAGAAATCATCTGCCGATTCGTACTGTTTTGTCGTTTTCAAAGTCTTCTTGGCAAACTTGGTTAGCACATTCTCCCTCAAACAGAGTTAAATACTGCATTTTCGTACCATTACAGTAGTTTAAAAGGCTTAAGGAAGCATCTTTGTCACAACAGAAAGGTAGTTTGAAAATTGGGCTGGCGACATAACAAAAAAAAAACAGGAAGGGAGCCAACAGCACCCGGGTTTCCCAGGCGGTCACCCATCCAAGTACTAGCCGGGCCCGATGATGCTTAACTTCGGTGATCGGACGAGAACCGGTGTATTCATCATGGTATGGCCGTTGGCGCTCATCTAATGTAGGAGCACGGCAGAATTCGCGTTCGGCTTTTCTCCCAACACACAAAATGTTAGTTTTCGGCCGCATTTGACGAAAGCGCTTCCTTCCGCAACCGCCAGTTCCTCGAGGACGGCGCGGGGAGGCGCGCCCGGCGTCCCAGCAGAGTGACGGCCGAATTGGCGGGCGCACCGCCGCGTGTGTGAGACGCACTGCTGCTCGTTGCACCCCCTGTCATTCGCTGGGCGCGTGCAGCCTTCGACACTAGCGGAGGACGCATCTTGTCCCTGGTGTTCAGCGGAAGGCCTGTGCGGGGTGTGGCAGTGTCGTGCTGGAGGGCCCACTGGTAGCGATGTGGGCTTCCTCGCCTCGCCTCGCCTCGCCTCGCCTCGCCTCACACCAGGTGTCTGCGTAGTTTGCAGTGCATTCGCACCATTCCTATCCCTGTCCCTGTCCCCGTCCCGACTTGTCCCGACTTTGCTCGACTGCCGCTCGCTGCCGCTCGGGTCGTGGTCCATATGACAGCGCAAGCACGACAAACGTCTGCGGGACGAGACGAGACGAGACGAGACGAGACGACTAAGGAATAAATTCGTGGTTACAAATCAAATTTGGAACTCTACACTCCTACACAACAATAGGCGGTGACGTATTTCAGAAATCATCTGCCGATTCGTACTGTTTTGTCGTTTTCAAAGTCTTCTTGGCAAACTTGGTTAGCACATTCTCCCTCAAACAGAGTTAATTACTGCATTTTCGTACCATTACAGTAGTTTAAAAGGCTTAAGGAAGCATCTTTGTCACAACAGAAAGGTAGTTTGAAAATTGGGCTGGCGACATAACAAAAAAAAAACAGGAAGGGAGCCAACAGCACCCGGGTTTCCCAGGCGGTCACCCATCCAAGTACTAGCCGGGCCCGATGATGCTTAACTTCGGTGATCGGACGAGAACCGGTGTATTCATCATGGTATGGCCGTTGGCGCTCATCTAATGTAGGAGCACGGCAGAATTCGCGTTCGGCTTTTCTCCCAACACACAAAATGTTAGTTTTCGGCCGCATTTGACGAAAGCGCTTCCTTCCGCAACCGCCAGTTCCTCGAGGACGGCGCGGGGAGGCGCGCCCGGCGTCCCAGCAGAGTGACGGCCGAATTGGCGGGCGCACCGCCGCGTGTGTGAGACGCACTGCTGCTCGTTGCACCCCCTGTCATTCGCTGGGCGCGTGCAGCCTTCGACACTAGCGGAGGACGCATCTTGTCCCTGGTGTTCAGCGGAAGGCCTGTGCGGGGTGTGGCAGTGTCGTGCTGGAGGGCCCACTGGTAGCGATGTGGGCTTCCTCGCCTCGCCTCGCCACGCCTCGCCTCGCCTCACACCAGGTGTCTGCGTAGTTTGCAATGCATTCGCACCATTCCTATACCTGTCCCTGTCCCCGTCCCGACTTGTCCCGACTTTGCTCGACTGCCGCTCGCTGCCGCTGGGGTCGTGGTCCATATGACAGCCCAAGCACGACAAACTTCTGCGGGACGAGACGAGACGAGACGAGTCGAGACGACTAAGGAATAAATTCGTTTTTACAAATCAAATTTGGAACTCTACACTCCTACACAACAATAGGCGGTGACGTATTTCAGAAATCATCTGCCGATTCGTACTGTTTTGTCGTTTTCAAAGTCTTCTTGGCAAACTTGGTTAGCACATTCTCCCTCAAACAGAGTTAAATACTGCATTTTCGTACCATTACAGTAGTTTAAAAGGCTTAAGGAAGCATCTTTGTCACAACAGAAAGGTAGTTTGAAAATTGGGCTGGCGACATAACAAAAAAAAAACAGGAAGGGAGCCAACAGCACCCGGGTTTCCCAGGCGGTCACCCATCCAAGTACTAGCCGGGCCCGATGATGCTTAACTTCGGTGATCGGACGAGAACCGGTGTATTCATCATGGTATGGCCGTTGGCGCTCATCTAATGTAGGAGCACGGCAGAATTCGCGTTCGGCTTTTCTCCCAACACACAAAATGTTAGTTTTCGGCCGCATTTGACGAAAGCGCTTCCTTCCGCAACCGCCAGTTCCTCGAGGACGGCGCGGGGAGGCGCGCCCGGCGTCCCAGCAGAGTGACGGCCGAATTGGCGGGCGCACCGCCGCGTGTGTGAGACGCACTGCTGCTCGTTGCACCCCCTGTCATTCGCTGGGCGCGTGCAGCCTTCGACACTAGCGGAGGACGCATCTTGTCCCTGGTGTTCAGCGGAAGGCCTGTGCGGGGTGTGGCAGTGTCGTGCTGGAGGGCCCACTGGTAGCGATGTGGGCTTCCTCGCCTCGCCTCGCCACGCCTCGCCTCGCCTCACACCAGGTGTCTGCGTAGTTTGCAATGCATTCGCACCATTCCTATACCTGTCCCTGTCCCCGTCCCGACTTGTCCCGACTTTGCTCGACTGCCGCTCGCTGCCGCTGGGGTCGTGGTCCATATGACAGCCCAAGCACGACAAACTTCTGCGGGACGAGACGAGACGAGACGAGTCGAGACGACTAAGGAATAAATTCGTTTTTACAAATCAAATTTGGAACTCTACACTCCTACACAACAATAGGCGGTGACGTATTTCAGAAATCACCTGCCGATTCGTACTGTTTTGTCGTTTTCAAAGTCTTCTTGGCAAACTTGGTTAGCACATTCTCCCTCAAACTGAGTTAATTACTGCATTTTCGTACCATTACAGTAGTTTAAAAGGCTTAAGGAAGCATCTTTGTCACAACAGAAAGGTAGTTTGAAAATTGGGCTGGCGACATAACAAAAAAAAAACAGGAAGGGAGCCAACAGCACCCGGGTTTCCCAGGCGGTCACCCATCCAAGTACTAGCCGTGCCCGATGATGCTTAACTTCGGTGATCGGACGAGAACCGGTGTATTCATCATGGTATGGCCGTTGGCGCTCATCTAATGTAGGAGCACGGCAGAATTCTCGTTCGGCTTTTCTCCCAACACACAAAATGTTAGTTTTCGGCCGCATTTGACGAAAGCGCTTCCTTCCGCAACCGCCAGTTCCTCGAGGACGGCGCGGGGAGGCGCGCCCGGCGTCCCAGCAGAGTGACGGCCGAATTGGCGGGCGCACCGCCGCGTGTGTGAGACGCACTGCTGTTCGTTGCACCCCCTGTCATTCGCTGGGCGCGTGCAGCCTTCGACACTAGCGGAGGACGCATCTTGTCCCTGGTGTTCAGCGGAAGGCCTGTGCGGGGTGTGGCAGTGTCGTGCTGGAGGGCCCACTGGTAGCGATGTGGGCTTCCTCGCCTCGCCTCGCCTCGCCTCGCCTCGCCTCACACCAGGTGTCTGCGTAGTTTGCAGTGCATTCGCACCATTCCTATCCCTGTCCCTGTCCCCGTCCCGACTTGTCCCGACTTTGCTCGACTGCCGCTCGCTGCCGCTCGGGTCGTGGTCCATATGACAGCGCAAGCACGACAAACGTCTGCGGGACGAGACGAGACGAGACGAGTCGAGACGACTAAGGAATAAATTCGTGGTTACAAATCAAATTTGGAACTCTACACTCCTACACAACAATAGGCGGTGACGTATTTCAGAAATCATCTGCCGATTCGTACTGTTTTGTCGTTTTCAAAGTCTTCTTGGCAAACTTGGTTAGCACATTCTCCCTCAAACAGAGTTAATTACTGCATTTTCGTACCATTACAGTAGTTTAAAAGGCTTAAGGAAGCATCTTTGTCACAACAGAAAGGTAGTTTGAAAATTGGGCTGGCGACATAACAAAAAAAAAACAGGAAGGGAGCCAACAGCACCCGGGTTTCCCACGCGGTCACCCATCCAAGTACTAGCCGGGCCCGATGATGCTTAACTTCGGTGATCGGACGAGAACCGGTGTATTCATCATGGTATGGCCGTTGGCGCTCATCTAATGTAGGAGCACGGCAGAATTCGCGTTCGGCTTTTCTCCCAACACACAAAATGTTAGTTTTCGGCCGCATTTGACGAAAGCGCTTCCTTCCGCAACCGCCAGTTCCTCGAGGACGGCGCGGGGAGGCGCGCCCGGCGTCCCAGCAGAGTGACGGCCGAATTGGCGGGCGCACCGCCGCGTGTGTGAGACGCACTGCTGCTCGTTGCACCCCCTGTCATTCGCTGGGCGCGTGCAGCCTTCGACACTAGCGGAGGACGCATCTTGTCCCTGGTGTTCAGCGGAAGGCCTGTGCGGGGTGTGGCAGTGTCGTGCTGGAGGGCCCACTGGTAGCGATGTGGGCTTCCTCGCCTCGCCTCGCCACGCCTCGCCTCGCCTCACACCAGGTGTCTGCGTAGTTTGCAATGCATTCGCACCATTCCTATACCTGTCCCTGTCCCCGTCCCGACTTGTCCCGACTTTGCTCGACTGCCGCTCGCTGCCGCTGGGGTCGTGGTCCATATGACAGCCCAAGCACGACAAACTTCTGCGGGACGACACGAGACGAGACGAGTCGAGACGACTAAGGAATAAATTCGTTTTTACAAATCAAATTTGGAACTCTACACTCCTACACAACAATAGGCGGTGACGTATTTCAGAAATCACCTGCCGATTCGTACTGTTTTGTCGTTTTCAAAGTCTTCTTGGCAAACTTGGTTAGCACATTCTCCCTCAAACAGAGTTAATTACTGCATTTTCGTACCATTACAGTAGTTTAAAAGGCTTAAGGAAGCATCTTTGTCACAACAGAAAGGTAGTTTGAAAATTGGGCTGGCGACATAACAAAAAAAAAACAGGAAGGGAGCCAACAGCACCCGGGTTTCCCAGGCGGTCACCCATCCAAGTACTAGCCGGGCCCGATGATGCTTAACTTCGGTGATCGGACGAGAACCGGTGTATTCATCATGGTATGGCCGTTGGCGCTCATCTAATGTAGGAGCACGGCAGAATTCGCGTTCGGCTTTTCTCCCAACACACAAAATGTTAGTTTTCGGCCGCATTTGACGAAAGTTCTTCCTTCCGCAACCGCCAGTTCCTCGAGGACGGCGCGGGGAGGCGCGCCCGGCGTCCCAGCAGAGTGACGGCCGAATTGGCGGGCGCACCGCCGCGTGTGTGAGACGCACTGCTGCTCGTTGCACCCCCTGTCATTCGCTGGGCGCGTGCAGCCTTCGACACTAGCGGAGGACGCATCTTGTCCCTGGTGTTCAGCGGGGGGCCTGTGCGGGGTGTGGCAGTGTCGTGCTGGAGGGCCCACTGGTAGCGATGTGGGCTTCCTCGCCTCGCCTCGCCACGCCTCGCCTCGCCTCACACCAGGTGTCTGCGTAGTTTGCAATGCTTTCGCACCATTCCTATACCTGTCCCTGTCCCCGTCCCGACTTGTCCCGACTTTGCTCGACTGCCGCTCGCTGCCGCTGGGGTCGTGATCCATATGACAGCCCAAGCACGACAAACTTCTGCGGGACGAGACGAGACGAGACGAGTCGAGACGACTAAGGAATAAATTCGTTTTTACAAATCAAATTTGGAACTCTACACTCCTACACAACAATAGGCGGTGACGTATTTCAGAAATCACCTGCCGATTCGTACTGTTTTGTCGTTTTCAAAGTCTTCTTGGCAAACTTGGTTAGCACATTCTCCCTCAAACAGAGTTAATTACTGCATTTTCGTACCATTACAGTAGTTTAAAAGGCTTAAGGAAGCATCTTTGTCACAACAGAAAGGTAGTTTGAAAATTGGGCTGGCGACATAACAAAAAAAAAACAGGAAGGGAGCCAACAGCACCCGGGTTTCCCAGGCGGTCACCCATCCAAGTACTAGCCGGGCCCGATGATGCTTAACTTCGGTGATCGGACGAGAACCGGTGTATTCATCATGGTATGGCCGTTGGCGCTCATCTAATGTAGGAGCACGGCAGAATTCGCGTTCGGCTTTTCTCCCAACACACAAAATGTTAGTTTTCGGCCGCATTTGACGAAAGCGCTTCCTTCCGCAACCGCCAGTTCCTCGAGGACGGCGCGGGGAGGCGCGCCCGGCGTCCCAGCAGAGTGACGGCCGAATTGGCGGGCGCACCGCCGCGTGTGTGAGACGCACTGCTGCTCGTTGCACCCCCTGTCATTCGCTGGGCGCGTGCAGCCTTCGACACTAGCGGAGGACGCATCTTGTCCCTGGTGTTCAGCGGAAGGCCTGTGCGGGGTGTGGCAGTGTCGTGCTGGAGGGCCCACTGGTAGCGATGTGGGCTTCCTCGCCTCGCCTCGCCACGCCTCGCCTCGCCTCACACCAGGTGTCTGCGTAGTTTGCAATGCTTTCGCACCATTCCTATACCTGTCCCTGTCCCCGTCCCGACTTGTCCCGACTTTGCTCGACTGCCGCTCGCTGCCGCTGGGGTCGTGGTCCATATGACAGCCCAAGCACGACAAACTTCTGCGGGACGAGACGAGACGAGACGAGTCGAGACGACTAAGGAATAAATTCGTTTTTACAAATCAAATTTGGAACTCTACACTCCTACACAACAATAGGCGGTGACGTATTTCAGAAATCACCTGCCGATTCGTACTGTTTTGTCGTTTTCAAAGTCTTCTTGGCAAACTTGGTTAGCACATTCTCCCTCAAACTGAGTTAATTACTGCATTTTCGTACCATTACAGTAGTTTAAAAGGCTTAAGGAAGCATCTTTGTCACAACAGAAAGGTAGTTTGAAAATTGGGCTGGCGACATAACAAAAAAAAAAACAGGAAGGGAGCCAACAGCACCCGGGTTTCCCAGGCGGTCACCCATCCAAGTACTAGCCGTGCCCGATGATGCTTAACTTCGGTGATCGGACGAGAACCGGTGTATTCATCATGGTATGGCCGTTGGCGCTCATCTAATGTAGGAGCACGGCAGAATTCTCGTTCGGCTTTTCTCCCAACACACAAAATGTTAGTTTTCGGCCGCATTTGACGAAAGCGCTTCCTTCCGCAACCGCCAGTTCCTCGAGGACGGCGCGGGGAGGCGCGCCCGGCGTCCCAGCAGAGTGACGGCCGAATTGGCGGGCGCACCGCCGCGTGTGTGAGACGCACTGCTGTTCGTTGCACCCCCTGTCATTCGCTGGGCGCGTGCAGCCTTCGACACTAGCGGAGGACGCATCTTGTCCCTGGTGTTCAGCGGAAGGCCTGTGCGGGGTGTGGCAGTGTCGTGCTGGAGGGCCCACAGGTAGCGATGTGGGCTTCCTCGCCTCGCCTCGCCTCGCCTCGCCTCGCCTCACACCAGGTGTCTGCGTAGTTTGCAGTGCATTCGCACCATTCCTATCCCTGTCCCTGTCCCCGTCCCGACTTGTCCCGACTTTGCTCGACTGCCGCTCGCTGCCGCTCGGGTCGTGGTCCATATGACAGCCCAAGCACGACAAACTTCTGCGGGACGAGACGAGACGAGACGAGTCGAGACGACTAAGGAATAAATTCGTTTTTACAAATCAAATTTGGAACTCTACACTCCTACACAACAATAGGCGGTGACGTATTTCAGAAATCATCTGCCGATTCGTACTGTTTTGTCGTTTTCAAAGTCTTCTTGGCAAACTTGGTTAGCACATTCTCCCTCAAACAGAGTTAATTACTGCATTTTCGTACCATTACAGTAGTTTAAAAGGCTTAAGGAAGCATCTTTGTCACAACAGAAAGGTAGTTTGAAAATTGGGCTGGCGACATAACAAAAAAAAAACAGGAAGGGAGCCAACAGCACCCGGGTTTCCCAGGCGGTCACCCATCCAAGTACTAGCCGGGCCCGATGATGCTTAACTTCGGTGATCGGACGAGAACCGGTGTATTCATCATGGTATGGCCGTTGGCGCTCATCTAATGTAGGAGCACGGCAGAATTCGCGTTCGGCTTTTCTCCCAACACACAAAATGTTAGTTTTCGGCCGCATTTGACGAAAGCGCTTCCTTCCGCAACCGCCAGTTCCTCGAGGACGGCGCGGGGAGGCGCGCCCGGCGTCCCAGCAGAGTGACGGCCGAATTGGCGGGCGCACCGCCGCGTGTGTGAGACGCACTGCTGCTCGTTGCACCCCCTGTCATTCGCTGGGCGCGTGCAGCCTTCGACACTAGCGGAGGACGCATCTTGTCCCTGGTGTTCAGCGGAAGGCCTGTGCGGGGTGTGGCAGTGTCGTGCTGGAGGGCCCACTGGTAGCGATGTGAGCTTCCTCGCCTCGCCTCGCCACGCCTCGCCTCGCCTCACACCAGGTGTCTGCGTAGTTTGCAATGCATTCGCACCATTCCTATACCTGTCCCTGTCCCCGTCCCGACTTGTCCCGACTTTGCTCGACTGCCGCTCGCTGCCGCTGGGGTCGTGGTCCATATGACAGCCCAAGCACGACAAACTTCTGCGGGACGAGACGAGACGAGACGAGTCGAGACGACTAAGGAATAAATTCGTTTTTACAAATCAAATTTGGAACTCTACACTCCTACACAACAATAGGCGGTGACGTATTTCAGAAATCACCTGCCGATTCGTACTGTTTTGTCGTTTTCAAAGTCTTCTTGGCAAACTTGGTTAGCACATTCTCCCTCAAACTGAGTTAATTACTGCATTTTCGTACCATTACAGTAGTTTAAAAGGCTTAAGGAAGCATCTTTGTCACAACAGAAAGGTAGTTTGAAAATTGGGCTGGTGACATAACAAAAAAAAAACAGGAAGGGAGCCAACAGCACCCGGGTTTCCCAGGCGGTCACCCATCCAAGTACTAGCCGGGCCCGATGATGCTTAACTTCGGTGATCGGACGAGAACCGGTGTATTCATCATGGTATGGCCGTTGGCGCTCATCTAATGTAGGAGCACGGCAGAATTCGCGTTCGGCTTTTCTCCCAACACACAAAATGTTAGTTTTCGGCCGCATTTGACGAAAGTTCTTCCTTCCGCAACCGCCAGTTCCTCGAGGACGGCGCGGGGAGGCGCGCCCGGCGTCCCAGCAGAGTGACGGCCGAATTGGCGGGCGCACCGCCGCGTGTGTGAGACGCACTGCTGCTCGTTGCACCCCCTGTCATTCGCTGGGCGCGTGCAGCCTTCGACACTAGCGGAGGACGCATCTTGTCCCTGGTGTTCAGCGGGGGGCCTGTGCGGGGTGTGGCAGTGTCGTGCTGGAGGGCCCACTGGTAGCGATGTGGGCTTCCTCGCCTCGCCTCGCCACGCCTCGCCTCGCCTCACACCAGGTGTCTGCGTAGTTTGCAATGCTTTCGCACCATTCCTATACCTGTCCCTGTCCCCGTCCCGACTTGTCCCGACTTTGCTCGACTGCCGCTCGCTGCCGCTGGGGTCGTGATCCATATGACAGCCCAAGCACGACAAACTTCTGCGGGACGAGACGAGACGAGACGAGTCGAGACGACTAAGGAATAAATTCGTTTTTACAAATCAAATTTGGAACTCTACACTCCTACACAACAATAGGCGGTGACGTATTTCAGAAATCACCTGCCGATTCGTACTGTTTTGTCGTTTTCAAAGTCTTCTTGGCAAACTTGGTTAGCACATTCTCCCTCAAACAGAGTTAATTACTGCATTTTCGTACCATTACAGTAGTTTAAAAGGCTTAAGGAAGCATCTTTGTCACAACAGAAAGGTAGTTTGAAAATTGGGCTGGCGACATAACAAAAAAAAAACAGGAAGGGAGCCAACAGCACCCGGGTTTCCCAGGCGGTCACCCATCCAAGTACTAGCCGGGCCCGATGATGCTTAACTTCGGTGATCGGACGAGAACCGGTGTATTCATCATGGTATGGCCGTTGGCGCTCATCTAATGTAGGAGCACGGCAGAATTCGCGTTCGGCTTTTCTCCCAACACACAAAATGTTAGTTTTCGGCCGCATTTGACGAAAGCGCTTCCTTCCGCAACCGCCAGTTCCTCGAGGACGGCGCGGGGAGGCGCGCCCGGCGTCCCAGCAGAGTGACGGCCGAATTGGCGGGCGCACCGCCGCGTGTGTGAGACGCACTGCTGCTCGTTGCACCCCCTGTCATTCGCTGGGCGCGTGCAGCCTTCGACACTAGCGGAGGACGCATCTTGTCCCTGGTGTTCAGCGGAAGGCCTGTGCGGGGTGTGGCAGTGTCGTGCTGGAGGGCCCACTGGTAGCGATGTGGGCTTCCTCGCCTCGCCTCGCCACGCCTCGCCTCGCCTCACACCAGGTGTCTGCGTAGTTTGCAATGCTTTCGCACCATTCCTATACCTGTCCCTGTCCCCGTCCCGACTTGTCCCGACTTTGCTCGACTGCCGCTCGCTGCCGCTGGGGTCGTGGTCCATATGACAGCCCAAGCACGACAAACTTCTGCGGGACGAGACGAGACGAGACGAGTCGAGACGACTAAGGAATAAATTCGTTTTTACAAATCAAATTTGGAACTCTACACTCCTACACAACAATAGGCGGTGACGTATTTCAGAAATCACCTGCCGATTCGTACTGTTTTGTCGTTTTCAAAGTCTTCTTGGCAAACTTGGTTAGCACATTCTCCCTCAAACTGAGTTAATTACTGCATTTTCGTACCATTACAGTAGTTTAAAAGGCTTAAGGAAGCATCTTTGTCACAACAGAAAGGTAGTTTGAAAATTGGGCTGGCGACATAACAAAAAAAAAAACAGGAAGGGAGCCAACAGCACCCGGGTTTCCCAGGCGGTCACCCATCCAAGTACTAGCCGTGCCCGATGATGCTTAACTTCGGTGATCGGACGAGAACCGGTGTATTCATCATGGTATGGCCGTTGGCGCTCATCTAATGTAGGAGCACGGCAGAATTCTCGTTCGGCTTTTCTCCCAACACACAAAATGTTAGTTTTCGGCCGCATTTGACGAAAGCGCTTCCTTCCGCAACCGCCAGTTCCTCGAGGACGGCGCGGGGAGGCGCGCCCGGCGTCCCAGCAGAGTGACGGCCGAATTGGCGGGCGCACCGCCGCGTGTGTGAGACGCACTGCTGTTCGTTGCACCCCCTGTCATTCGCTGGGCGCGTGCAGCCTTCGACACTAGCGGAGGACGCATCTTGTCCCTGGTGTTCAGCGGAAGGCCTGTGCGGGGTGTGGCAGTGTCGTGCTGGAGGGCCCACAGGTAGCGATGTGGGCTTCCTCGCCTCGCCTCGCCTCGCCTCGCCTCGCCTCACACCAGGTGTCTGCGTAGTTTGCAGTGCATTCGCACCATTCCTATCCCTGTCCCTGTCCCCGTCCCGACTTGTCCCGACTTTGCTCGACTGCCGCTCGCTGCCGCTCGGGTCGTGGTCCATATGACAGCCCAAGCACGACAAACTTCTGCGGGACGAGACGAGACGAGACGAGTCGAGACGACTAAGGAATAAATTCGTTTTTACAAATCAAATTTGGAACTCTACACTCCTACACAACAATAGGCGGTGACGTATTTCAGAAATCATCTGCCGATTCGTACTGTTTTGTCGTTTTCAAAGTCTTCTTGGCAAACTTGGTTAGCACATTCTCCCTCAAACAGAGTTAATTACTGCATTTTCGTACCATTACAGTAGTTTAAAAGGCTTAAGGAAGCATCTTTGTCACAACAGAAAGGTAGTTTGAAAATTGGGCTGGCGACATAACAAAAAAAAAACAGGAAGGGAGCCAACAGCACCCGGGTTTCCCAGGCGGTCACCCATCCAAGTACTAGCCGGGCCCGATGATGCTTAACTTCGGTGATCGGACGAGAACCGGTGTATTCATCATGGTATGGCCGTTGGCGCTCATCTAATGTAGGAGCACGGCAGAATTCGCGTTCGGCTTTTCTCCCAACACACAAAATGTTAGTTTTCGGCCGCATTTGACGAAAGCGCTTCCTTCCGCAACCGCCAGTTCCTCGAGGACGGCGCGGGGAGGCGCGCCCGGCGTCCCAGCAGAGTGACGGCCGAATTGGCGGGCGCACCGCCGCGTGTGTGAGACGCACTGCTGCTCGTTGCACCCCCTGTCATTCGCTGGGCGCGTGCAGCCTTCGACACTAGCGGAGGACGCATCTTGTCCCTGGTGTTCAGCGGAAGGCCTGTGCGGGGTGTGGCAGTGTCGTGCTGGAGGGCCCACTGGTAGCGATGTGAGCTTCCTCGCCTCGCCTCGCCACGCCTCGCCTCGCCTCACACCAGGTGTCTGCGTAGTTTGCAATGCATTCGCACCATTCCTATACCTGTCCCTGTCCCCGTCCCGACTTGTCCCGACTTTGCTCGACTGCCGCTCGCTGCCGCTGGGGTCGTGGTCCATATGACAGCCCAAGCACGACAAACTTCTGCGGGACGAGACGAGACGAGACGAGTCGAGACGACTAAGGAATAAATTCGTTTTTACAAATCAAATTTGGAACTCTACACTCCTACACAACAATAGGCGGTGACGTATTTCAGAAATCACCTGCCGATTCGTACTGTTTTGTCGTTTTCAAAGTCTTCTTGGCAAACTTGGTTAGCACATTCTCCCTCAAACTGAGTTAATTACTGCATTTTCGTACCATTACAGTAGTTTAAAAGGCTTAAGGAAGCATCTTTGTCACAACAGAAAGGTAGTTTGAAAATTGGGCTGGTGACATAACAAAAAAAAACAGGAAGGGAGCCAACAGCACCCGGGTTTCCCAGGCGGTCACCCATCCAAGTACTAGCCGTGCCCGATGATGCTTAACTTCGGTGATCGGACGAGAACCGGTGTATTCATCATGGTATGGCCGTTGGCGCTCATCTAATGTAGGAGCACGGCAGAATTCGCGTTCGGCTTTTCTCCCAACACACAAAATGTTAGTTTTCGGCCGCATTTGACGAAAGCGCTTCCTTCCGCAACCGCCAGTTCCTCGAGGACGGCGCGGGGAGGCGCGCCCGGCGTCCCAGCAGAGTGACGGCCGAATTGGCGGGCGCACCGCCGCGTGTGTGAGACGCACTGCTGTTCGTTGCACCCCCTGTCATTCGCTGGGCGCGTGCAGCCTTCGACACTAGCGGAGGACGCATCTTGTCCCTGGTGTTCAGCGGAAGGCCTGTGCGGGGTGTGGCAGTGTCGTGCTGGAGGGCCCACTGGTAGCGATGTGGGCTTCCTCGCCTCGCCTCGCCTCGCCTCGCCTCGCCTCACACCAGGTGTCTGCGTAGTTTGCAGTGCATTCGCACCATTCCTATCCCTGTCCCTGTCCCCGTCCCGACTTGTCCCGACTTTGCTCGACTGCCGCTCGCTGCCGCTCGGGTCGTGGTCCATATGACAGCGCAAGCACGACAAACGTCTGCGGGACGAGACGAGACGAGACGAGACGAGACGACTAAGGAATAAATTCGTGGTTACAAATCAAATTTGGAACTCTACACTCCTACACAACAATAGGCGGTGACGTATTTCAGAAATCATCTGCCGATTCGTACTGTTTTGTCGTTTTCAAAGTCTTCTTGGCAAACTTGGTTAGCACATTCTCCCTCAAACAGAGTTAATTACTGCATTTTCGTACCATTACAGTAGTTTAAAAGGCTTAAGGAAGCATCTTTGTCACAACAGAAAGGTAGTTTGAAAATTGGGCTGGCGACATAACAAAAAAAAAACAGGAAGGGAGCCAACAGCACCCGGGTTTCCCAGGCGGTCACCCATCCAAGTACTAGCCGGGCCCGATGATGCTTAACTTCGGTGATCGGACGAGAACCGGTGTATTCATCATGGTATGGCCGTTGGCGCTCATCTAATGTAGGAGCACGGCAGAATTCGCGTTCGGCTTTTCTCCCAACACACAAAATGTTAGTTTTCGGCCGCATTTGACGAAAGCGCTTCCTTCCGCAACCGCCAGTTCCTCGAGGACGGCGCGGGGAGGCGCGCCCGGCGTCCCAGCAGAGTGACGGCCGAATTGGCGGGCGCACCGCCGCGTGTGTGAGACGCACTGCTGCTCGTTGCACCCCCTGTCATTCGCTGGGCGCGTGCAGCCTTCGACACTAGCGGAGGACGCATCTTGTCCCTGGTGTTCAGCGGAAGGCCTGTGCGGGGTGTGGCAGTGTCGTGCTGGAGGGCCCACTGGTAGCGATGTGGGCTTCCTCGCCTCGCCTCCCCACGCCTCGCCTCGCCTCACACCAGGTGTCTGCGTAGTTTGCAATGCATTCGCACCATTCCTATACCTGTCCCTGTCCCCGTCCCGACTTGTCCCGACTTTGCTCGACTGCCGCTCGCTGCCGCTGGGGTCGTGGTCCATATGACAGCCCAAGCACGACAAACTTCTGCGGGACGACACGAGACGAGACGAGTCGAGACGACTAAGGAATAAATTCGTTTTTACAAATCAATTTTGGAACTCTACACTCCTACACAACAATAGGCGGTGACGTATTTCAGAAATCACCTGCCGATTCGTACTGTTTTGTCGTTTTCAAAGTCTTCTTGGCAAACTTGGTTAGCACATTCTCCCTCAAACTGAGTTAATTACTGCATTTTCGTACCATTACAGTAGTTTAAAAGGCTTAAGGAAGCATCTTTGTCACAACAGAAAGGTAGTTTGAAAATTGGGCTGGCGACATAACAAAAAAAAAACAGGAAGGGAGCCAACAGCACCCGGGTTTCCCAGGCGGTCACCCATCCAAGTACTAGCCGTGCCCGATGATGCTTAACTTCGGTGATCGGACGAGAACCGGTGTATTCATCATGGTATGGCCGTTGGCGCTCATCTAATGTAGGAGCACGGCAGAATTCTCGTTCGGCTTTTCTCCCAACACACAAAATGTTAGTTTTCGGCCGCATTTGACGAAAGCGCTTCCTTCCGCAACCGCCAGTTCCTCGAGGACGGCGTGGGGAGGCGCGCCCGGCGTCCCAGCAGAGTGACGGCCGAATTGGCGGGCGCACCGCCGCGTGTGTGAGACGCACTGCTGTTCGTTGCACCCCCTGTCATTCGCTGGGCGCGTGCAGCCTTCGACACTAGCGGAGGACGCATCTTGTCCCTGGTGTTCAGCGGAAGGCCTGTGCGGGGTGTGGCAGTGTCGTGCTGGAGGGCCCACTGGTAGCGATGTGGGCTTCCTCGCCTCGCCTCGCCTCGCCTCGCCTCGCCTCACACCAGGTGTCTGCGTAGTTTGCAGTGCATTCGCACCATTCCTATCCCTGTCCCTGTCCCCGTCCCGACTTGTCCCGACTTTGCTCGACTGCCGCTCGCTGCCGCTCGGGTCGTGGTCCATATGACAGCGCAAGCACGACAAACGTCTGCGGGACGAGACGAGACGAGACGAGACGAGACGACTAAGGAATAAATTCGTGGTTACAAATCAAATTTGGAACTCTACACTCCTACACAACAATAGGCGGTGACGTATTTCAGAAATCATCTGCCGATTCGTACTGTTTTGTCGTTTTCAAAGTCTTCTTGGCAAACTTGGTTAGCACATTCTCCCTCAAACAGAGTTAATTACTGCATTTTCGTACCATTACAGTAGTTTAAAAGGCTTAAGGAAGCATCTTTGTCACAACAGAAAGGTAGTTTGAAAATTGGGCTGGCGACATAACAAAAAAAAAACAGGAAGGGAGCCAACAGCACCCGGGTTTCCCAGGCGGTCACCCATCCAAGTACTAGCCGGGCCCGATGATGCTTAACTTCGGTGATCGGACGAGAACCGGTGTATTCATCATGGTATGGCCGTTGGCGCTCATTTAATGTAGGAGCACGGCAGAATTCGCGTTCGGCTTTTCTCCCAACACACAAAATGTTAGTTTTCGGCCGCATTTGACGAAAGCGCTTCCTTCCGCAACCGCCAGTTCCTCGAGGACGGCGCGGGGAGGCGCGCCCGGCGTCCCAGCAGAGTGACGGCCGAATTGGCGGGCGCACCGCCGCGTGTGTGAGACGCACTGCTGCTCGTTGCACCCCCTGTCATTCGCTGGGCGCGTGCAGCCTTCGACACTAGCGGAGGACGCATCTTGTCCCTGGTGTTCAGCGGAAGGCCTGTGCGGGGTGTGGCAGTGTCGTGCTGGAGGGCCCACTGGTAGCGATGTGGGCTTCCTCGCCTCGCCTCCCCACGCCTCGCCTCGCCTCACACCAGGTGTCTGCGTAGTTTGCAATGCATTCGCACCATTCCTATACCTGTCCCTGTCCCCGTCCCGACTTGTCCCGACTTTGCTCGACTGCCGCTCGCTGCCGCTGGGGTCGTGGTCCATATGACAGCCCAAGCACGACAAACTTCTGCGGGACGACACGAGACGAGACGAGTCGAGACGACTAAGGAATAAATTCGTTTTTACAAATCAATTTTGGAACTCTACACTCCTACACAACAATAGGCGGTGACGTATTTCAGAAATCACCTGCCGATTCGTACTGTTTTGTCGTTTTCAAAGTCTTCTTGGCAAACTTGGTTAGCACATTCTCCCTCAAACTGAGTTAATTACTGCATTTTCGTACCATTACAGTAGTTTAAAAGGCTTAAGGAAGCATCTTTGTCACAACAGAAAGGTAGTTTGAAAATTGGGCTGGCGACATAACAAAAAAAAAACAGGAAGGGAGCCAACAGCACCCGGGTTTCCCAGGCGGTCACCCATCCAAGTACTAGCCGTGCCCGATGATGCTTAACTTCGGTGATCGGACGAGAACCGGTGTATTCATCATGGTATGGCCGTTGGCGCTCATCTAATGTAGGAGCACGGCAGAATTCTCGTTCGGCTTTTCTCCCAACACACAAAATGTTAGTTTTCGGCCGCATTTGACGAAAGCGCTTCCTTCCGCAACCGCCAGTTCCTCGAGGACGGCGTGGGGAGGCGCGCCCGGCGTCCCAGCAGAGTGACGGCCGAATTGGCGGGCGCACCGCCGCGTGTGTGAGACGCACTGCTGTTCGTTGCACCCCCTGTCATTCGCTGGGCGCGTGCAGCCTTCGACACTAGCGGAGGACGCATCTTGTCCCTGGTGTTCAGCGGAAGGCCTGTGCGGGGTGTGGCAGTGTCGTGCTGGAGGGCCCACTGGTAGCGATGTGGGCTTCCTCGCCTCGCCTCGCCTCGCCTCGCCTCGCCTCACACCAGGTGTCTGCGTAGTTTGCAGTGCATTCGCACCATTCCTATCCCTGTCCCTGTCCCCGTCCCGACTTGTCCCGACTTTGCTCGACTGCCGCTCGCTGCCGCTCGGGTCGTGGTCCATATGACAGCGCAAGCACGACAAACGTCTGCGGGACGAGACGAGACGAGACGAGACGAGACGACTAAGGAATAAATTCGTGGTTACAAATCAAATTTGGAACTCTACACTCCTACACAACAATAGGCGGTGACGTATTTCAGAAATCATCTGCCGATTCGTACTGTTTTGTCGTTTTCAAAGTCTTCTTGGCAAACTTGGTTAGCACATTCTCCCTCAAACAGAGTTAATTACTGCATTTTCGTACCATTACAGTAGTTTAAAAGGCTTAAGGAAGCATCTTTGTCACAACAGAAAGGTAGTTTGAAAATTGGGCTGGCGACATAACAAAAAAAAAACAGGAAGGGAGCCAACAGCACCCGGGTTTCCCAGGCGGTCACCCATCCAAGTACTAGCCGGGCCCGATGATGCTTAACTTCGGTGATCGGACGAGAACCGGTGTATTCATCATGGTATGGCCGTTGGCGCTCATCTAATGTAGGAGCACGGCAGAATTCGCGTTCGGCTTTTCTCCCAACACACAAAATGTTAGTTTTCGGCCGCATTTGACGAAAGCGCTTCCTTCCGCAACCGCCAGTTCCTCGAGGACGGCGCGGGGAGGCGCGCCCGGCGTCCCAGCAGAGTGACGGCCGAATTGGCGGGCGCACCGCCGCGTGTGTGAGACGCACTGCTGCTCGTTGCACCCCCTGTCATTCGCTGGGCGCGTGCAGCCTTCGACACTAGCGGAGGACGCATCTTGTCCCTGGTGTTCAGCGGAAGGCCTGTGCGGGGTGTGGCAGTGTCGTGCTGGAGGGCCCACTGGTAGCGATGTGGGCTTCCTCGCCTCGCCTCGCCACGCCTCGCCTCGCCTCACACCAGGTGTCTGCGTAGTTTGCAATGCATTCGCACCATTCCTATACCTGTCCCTGTCCCCGTCCCGACTTGTCCCGACTTTGCTCGACTGCCGCTCGCTGCCGCTGGGGTCGTGGTCCATATGACAGCCCAAGCACGACAAACTTCTGCGGGACGACACGAGACGAGACGAGTCGAGACGACTAAGGAATAAATTCGTTTTTACAAATCAAATTTGGAACTCTTCACTCCTACACAACAATAGGCGGTGACGTATTTCAGAAATCACCTGCCGATTCGTACTGTTTTGTCGTTTTCAAAGTCTTCTTGGCAAACTTGGTTAGCACATTCTCCCTCAAACTGAGTTAATTACTGCATTTTCGTACCATTACAGTAGTTTAAAAGGCTTAAGGAAGCATCTTTGTCACAACAGAAAGGTAGTTTGAAAATTGGGCTGGCGACATAACAAAAAAAAAACAGGAAGGGAGCCAACAGCACCCGGGTTTCCCAGGCGGTCACCCATCCAAGTACTAGCCGTGCCCGATGATGCTTAACTTCGGTGATCGGACGAGAACCGGTGTATTCATCATGGTATGGCCGTTGGCGCTCATCTAATGTAGGAGCACGGCAGAATTCTCGTTCGGCTTTTCTCCCAACACACAAAATGTTAGTTTTCGGCCGCATTTGACGAAAGCGCTTCCTTCCGCAACCGCCAGTTCCTCGAGGACGGCGCGGGGAGGCGCGCCCGGCGTCCCAGCAGAGTGACGGCCGAATTGGCGGGCGCACCGCCGCGTGTGTGAGACGCACTGCTGTTCGTTGCACCCCCTGTCATTCGCTGGGCGCGTGCAGCCTTCGACACTAGCGGAGGACGCAACTTGTCCCTGGAGTTCAGCGGAAGGCCTGTGCGGGGTGTGGCAGTGTCGTGCTGGAGGGCCCACTGGTAGCGATGTGGGCTTCCTCGCCTCGCCTCGCCTCGCCTCGCCTCGCCTCACACCAGGTGTCTGCGTAGTTTGCAGTGCATTCGCACCATTCCTATCCCTGTCCCTGTCCCCGTCCCGACTTGTCCCGACTTTGCTCGACTGCCGCTCGCTGCCGCTCGGGTCGTGGTCCATATGACAGCGCAAGCACGACAAACGTCTGCGGGACGAGACGAGACGAGACGAGACGAGACGACTAAGGAATAAATTCGTGGTTACAAATCAAATTTGGAACTCTACACTCCTACACAACAATAGGCGGTGACGTATTTCAGAAATCATCTGCCGATTCGTACTGTTTTGTCGTTTTCAAAGTCTTCTTGGCAAACTTGGTTAGCACATTCTCCCTCAAACAGAGTTAATTACTGCATTTTCGTACCATTACAGTAGTTTAAAAGGCTTAAGGAAGCATCTTTGTCACAACAGAAAGGTAGTTTGAAAATTGGGCTGGCGACATAACAAAAAAAAAACAGGAAGGGAGCCAACAGCACCCGGGTTTCCCAGGCGGTCACCCATCCAAGTACTAGCCGGGCCCGATGATGCTTAACTTCGGTGATCGGACGAGAACCGGTGTATTCATCATGGTATGGCCGTTGGCGCTCATCTAATGTAGGAGCACGGCAGAATTCGCGTTCGGCTTTTCTCCCAACACACAAAATGTTAGTTTTCGGCCGCATTTGACGAAAGCGCTTCCTTCCGCAACCGCCAGTTCCTCGAGGACGGCGCGGGGAGGCGCGCCCAACGTCCCAGCAGAGTGACGGCCGAATTGGCGGGCGCACCGCCGCGTGTGTGAGACGCACTGCTGCTCGTTGCACCCCCTGTCATTCGCTGGGCGCGTGCAGCCTTCGACACTAGCGGAGGACGCATCTTGTCCCTGGTGTTCAGCGGAAGGCCTGTGCGGGGTGTGGCAGTGTCGTGCTGGAGGGCCCACTGGTAGCGATGTGGGCTTCCTCGCCTCGCCTCGCCTCGCCTCGCCTCGCCTCACACCAGGTGTCTGCGTAGTTTGCAGTGCATTCGCACCATTCCTATCCCTGTCCCTGTCCCCGTCCCGACTTGTCCCGACTTTGCTCGACTGCCGCTCGCTGCCGCTCGGGTCGTGGTCCATATGACAGCGCAAGCACGACAAACGTCTGCGGGACGAGACGAGACGAGACGAGACGAGACGACTAAGGAATAAATTCGTGGTTACAAATCAAATTTGGAACTCTACACTCCTACACAACAATAGGCGGTGACGTATTTCAGAAATCATCTGCCGATTCGTACTGTTTTGTCGTTTTCAAAGTCTTCTTGGCAAACTTGGTTAGCACATTCTCCCTCAAACAGAGTTAATTACTGCATTTTCGTACCATTACAGTAGTTTAAAAGGCTTAAGGAAGCATCTTTGTCACAACAGAAAGGTAGTTTGAAAATTGGGCTGGCGACATAACAAAAAAAAAACAGGAAGGGAGCCAACAGCACCCGGGTTTCCCAGGCGGTCACCCATCCAAGTACTAGCCGGGCCCGATGATGCTTAACTTCGGTGATCGGACGAGAACCGGTGTATTCATCATGGTATGGCCGTTGGCGCTCATCTAATGTAGGAGCACGGCAGAATTCGCGTTCGGCTTTTCTCCCAACACACAAAATGTTAGTTTTCGGCCGCATTTGACGAAAGCGCTTCCTTCCGCAACCGCCAGTTCCTCGAGGACGGCGCGGGGAGGCGCGCCCAACGTCCCAGCAGAGTGACGGCCGAATTGGCGGGCGCACCGCCGCGTGTGTGAGACGCACTGCTGCTCGTTGCACCCCCTGTCATTCGCTGGGCGCGTGCAGCCTTCGACACTAGCGGAGGACGCATCTTGTCCCTGGTGTTCAGCGGAAGGCCTGTGCGGGGTGTGGCAGTGTCGTGCTGGAGGGCCCACTGGTAGCGATGTGGGCTTCCTCGCCTCGCCTCGCCTCGCCTCGCCTCGCCTCACACCAGGTGTCTGCGTAGTTTGCAGTGCATTCGCACCATTCCTATCCCTGTCCCTGTCCCCGTCCCGACTTGTCCCGACTTTGCTCGACTGCCGCTCGCTGCCGCTCGGGTCGTGGTCCATATGACAGCGCAAGCACGACAAACGTCTGCGGGACGAGACGAGACGAGACGAGACGAGACGACTAAGGAATAAATTCGTGGTTACAAATCAAATTTGGAACTCTACACTCCTACACAACAATAGGCGGTGACGTATTTCAGAAATCATCTGCCGATTCGTACTGTTTTGTCGTTTTCAAAGTCTTCTTGGCAAACTTGGTTAGCACATTCTCCCTCAAACAGAGTTAATTACTGCATTTTCGTACCATTACAGTAGTTTAAAAGGCTTAAGGAAGCATCTTTGTCACAACAGAAAGGTAGTTTGAAAATTGGGCTGGCGACATAACAAAAAAAAAACAGGAAGGGAGCCAACAGCACCCGGGTTTCCCAGGCGGTCACCCATCCAAGTACTAGCCGGGCCCGATGATGCTTAACTTCGGTGATCGGACGAGAACCGGTGTATTCATCATGGTATGGCCGTTGGCGCTCATCTAATGTAGGAGCACGGCAGAATTCGCGTTCGGCTTTTCTCCCAACACACAAAATGTTAGTTTTCGGCCGCATTTGACGAAAGCGCTTCCTTCCGCAACCGCCAGTTCCTCGAGGACGGCGCGGGGAGGCGCGCCCAACGTCCCAGCAGAGTGACGGCCGAATTGGCGGGCGCACCGCCGCGTGTGTGAGACGCACTGCTGCTCGTTGCACCCCCTGTCATTCGCTGGGCGCGTGCAGCCTTCGACACTAGCGGAGGACGCATCTTGTCCCTGGTGTTCAGCGGAAGGCCTGTGCGGGGTGTGGCAGTGTCGTGCTGGAGGGCCCACTGGTAGCGATGTGGGCTTCCTCGCCTCGCCTCCCCATGCCTCGCCTCGCCTCACACCAGGTGTCTGCGTAGTTTGCAATGCATTCGCACCATTCCTATACCTGTCCCTGTCCCCGTCCCGACTTGTCCCGACTTTGCTCGACTGCCGCTCGCTGCCGCTGGGGTCGTGGTCCATATGACAGCCCAAGCACGACAAACTTCTGCGGGACGACACGAGACGAGACGAGTCGAGACGACTAAGGAATAAATTCGTTTTTACAAATCAATTTTGGAACTCTACACTCCTACACAACAATAGGCGGTGACGTATTTCAGAAATCACCTGCCGATTCGTACTGTTTTGTCGTTTTCAAAGTCTTCTTGGCAAACTTGGTTAGCACATTCTCCCTCAAACTGAGTTAATTACTGCATTTTCGTACCATTACAGTAGTTTAAAAGGCTTAAGGAAGCATCTTTGTCACAACAGAAAGGTAGTTTGAAAATTGGGCTGGCGACATAACAAAAAAAAAACAGGAAGGGAGCCAACAGCACCCGGGTTTCCCAGGCGGTCACCCATCCAAGTACTAGCCGTGCCCGATGATGCTTAACTTCGGTGATCGGACGAGAACCGGTGTATTCATCATGGTATGGCCGTTGGCGCTCATCTAATGTAGGAGCACGGCAGAATTCTCGTTCGGCTTTTCTCCCAACACACAAAATGTTAGTTTTCGGCCGCATTTGACGAAAGCGCTTCCTTCCGCAACCGCCAGTTCCTCGAGGACGGCGTGGGGAGGCGCGCCCGGCGTCCCAGCAGAGTGACGGCCGAATTGGCGGGCGCACCGCCGCGTGTGTGAGACGCACTGCTGTTCGTTGCACCCCCTGTCATTCGCTGGGCGCGTGCAGCCTTCGACACTAGCGGAGGACGCATCTTGTCCCTGGTGTTCAGCGGAAGGCCTGTGCGGGGTGTGGTAGTGTCGTGCTGGAGGGCCCACTGGTAGCGATGTGGGCTTCCTCGCCTCGCCTCCCCACGCCTCGCCTCGCCTCACACCAGGTGTCTGCGTAGTTTGCAATGCATTCGCACCATTCCTATACCTGTCCCTGTCCCCGTCCCGACTTGTCCCGACTTTGCTCGACTGCCGCTCGCTGCCGCTGGGGTCGTGGTCCATATGACAGCCCAAGCACGACAAACTTCTGCGGGACGACACGAGACGAGACGAGTCGAGACGACTAAGGAATAAATTCGTTTTTACAAATCAAATTTGGAACTCTACACTCCTACACAACAATAGGCGGTGACGTATTTCAGAAATCACCTGCCGATTCGTACTGTTTTGTCGTTTTCAAAGTCTTCTTGGCAAACTTGGTTAGCACATTCTCCCTCAAACTGAGTTAATTACTGCATTTTCGTACCATTACAGTAGTTTAAAAGGCTTAAGGAAGCATCTTTGTCACAACAGAAAGGTAGTTTGAAAATTGGGCTGGCGACATAACAAAAAAAAAACTGGAAGGGAGCCAACAGCACCCGGGTTTCCCAGGCGGTCACCCATCCAAGTACTAGCCGTGCCCGATGATGCTTAACTTCGGTGATCGGACGAGAACCGGTGTATTCATCATGGTATGGCCGTTGGCGCTCATCTAATGTAGGAGCACGGCAGAATTCTCGTTCGGCTTTTCTCCCAACACACAAAATGTTAGTTTTCGGCCGCATTTGACGAAAGCGCTTCCTTCCGCAACCGCCAGTTCCTCGAGGACGGCGCGGGGAGGCGCGCCCGGCGTCCCAGCAGAGTGACGGCCGAATTGGCGGGCGCACCGCCGCGTGTGTGAGACGCACTGCTGTTCGTTGCACCCCCTGTCATTCGCTGGGCGCGTGCAGCCTTCGACACTAGCGGAGGACGCATCTTGTCCCTGGTGTTCAGCGGAAGGCCTGTGCGGGGTGTGGCAGTGTCGTGCTGGAGGGCCCACTGGTAGCGATGTGGGCTTCCTCGCCTCGCCTCGCCTCGCCTCGCCTCGCCTCACACCAGGTGTCTGCGTAGTTTGCAGTGCATTCGCACCATTCTTATCCCTGTCCCTGTCCCCGTCCCGACTTGTCCCGACTTTGCTCGACTGCCGCTCGCTGCCGCTCGGGTCGTGGTCCATATGACAGCGCAAGCACGACAAACGTCTGCGGGACGAGACGAGACGAGACGAGACGAGACGACTAAGGAATAAATTCGTGGTTACAAATAAAATTTGGAACTCTACACTCCTACACAACAATAGGCGGTGACGTATTTCAGAAAACATCTGCCGATTCGTACTGTTTTGTCGTTTTCAAAGTCTTCTTGGCAAACTTGGTTAGCACATTCTCCCTCAAACAGAGTTAATTACTGCATTTTCGTACCATTACAGTAGTTTAAAAGGCTTAAGGAAGCATCTTTGTCACAACAGAAAGGTAGTTTGAAAATTGGGCTGGCGACATAACAAAAAAAAAACAGGAAGGGAGCCAACAGCACCCGGGTTTCCCAGGCGGTCACCCATCCAAGTACTAGCCGGGCCCGATGATGCTTAACTTCGGTGATCGGACGAGAACCGGTGTATTCATCATGGTATGGCCGTTGGCGCTCATCTAATGTAGGAGCACGGCAGAATTCGCGTTCGGCTTTTCTCCCAACACACAAAATGTTAGTTTTCGGCCGCATTTGACGAAAGCGCTTCCTTCCGCAACCGCCAGTTCCTCGAGGACGGCGCGGGGAGGCGCGCCCGGCGTCCCAGCAGAGTGACGGCCGAATTGGCGGGCGCACCGCCGCGTGTGTGAGACGCACTGCTGCTCGTTGCACCCCCTGTCATTCGCTGGGCGCGTGCAGCCTTCGACACTAGCGGAGGACGCATCTTGTCCCTGGTGTTCAGCGGAAGGCCTGTGCGGGGTGTGGCAGTGTCGTGCTGGAGGGCCCACTGGTAGCGATGTGGGCTTCCTCGCCTCGCCTCGCCACGCCTCGCCTCGCCTCACACCAGGTGTCTGCGTAGTTTGCAATGCATTCGCACCATTCCTATACCTGTCCCTGTCCCCGTCCCGACTTGTCCCGACTTTGCTCGACTGCCGCTCGCTGCCGCTGGGGTCGTGGTCCATATGACAGCCCAAGCACGACAAACTTCTGCGGGACGACACGAGACGAGACGAGTCGAGACGACTAAGGAATAAATTCGTGGTTACAAATCAAATTTGGAACTCTACACTCCTACACAACAATAGGCGGTGACGTATTTCAGAAATCACCTGCCGATTCGTACTGTTTTGTCGTTTTCAAAGTCTTCTTGGCAAACTTGGTTAGCACATTCTCCCTCAAACTGAGTTAATTACTGCATTTTCGTACCATTACAGTAGTTTAAAAGGCTTAAGGAAGCATCTTTGTCACAACAGAAAGGTAGTTTGAAAATTGGGCTGGCGACATAACAAAAAAAAAACAGGAAGGGAGCCAACAGCACCCGGGTTTCCCAGGCGGTCACCCATCCAAGTACTAGCCGTGCCCGATGATGCTTAACTTCGGTGATCGGACGAGAACCGGTGTATTCATCATGGTATGGCTGTTGGCGCTCATCTAATGTAGGAGCACGGCAGAATTCTCGTTCGGCTTTTCTCCCAACACACAAAATGTTAGTTTTCGGCCGCATTTGACGAAAGCGCTTCCTTCCGCAACCGCCAGTTCCTCGAGGACGGCGCGGGGAGGCGCGCCCGGCGTCCCAGCAGAGTGACGGCCGAATTGGCGGGCGCACCGCCGCGTGTGGGAGACGCACTGCTGCTCGTTGCACCCCCTGTCATTCGCTGGGCGCGTGCAGCCTTCGACACTAGCGGAGGACGCATCTTGTCCCTGGTGTTCAGCGGAAGGCCTGTGCGGGGTGTGGCAGTGTCGTGCTGGAGGGCCCACTGGTAGCGATGTGGGCTTCCTCGCCTCGCCTCGCCACGCCTCGCCTCGCCTCACACCAGGTGTCTGCGTAGTTTGCAATGCATTCGCACCATTCCTATACCTGTCCCTGTCCCCGTCCCGACTTGTCCCGACTTTGCTCGACTGCCGCTCGCTGCCGCTGGGGTCGTGGTCCATATGACAGCCCAAGCACGACAAACTTCTGCGGGACGAGACGAGACGAGACGAGTCGAGACGACTAAGGAATAAATTCGTTTTTACAAATCAAATTTGGAACTCTACACTCCTACACAACAATAGGCGGTGACGTATTTCAGAAATCATCTGCCGATTCGTACTGTTTTGTCGTTTTCAAAGTCTTCTTGGCAAACTTGGTTAGCACATTCTCCCTCAAACAGAGTTAATTACTGCATTTTCGTACCATTACAGTAGTTTAAAAGGCTTAAGGAAGCATCTTTGTCACAACAGAAAGGTAGTTTGAAAATTGGGCTGGCGACATAACAAAAAAAAAACAGGAAGGGAGCCAACAGCACCCGGGTTTCCCAGGCGGTCACCCATCCAAGTACTAGCCGGGCCCGATGATGCTTAACTTCGGTGATCGGACGAGAACCGCTGTATTCATCATGGTATGGCCGTTGGCGCTCATCTAATGTAGGAGCACGGCAGAATTCGCGTTCGGCTTTTCTCCCAACACACAAAATGTTAGTTTTCGGCCGCATTTGACGAAAGCGCTTCCTTCCGCAACCGCCAGTTCCTCGAGGACGGCGCGGGGAGGCGCGCCCAACGTCCCAGCAGAGTGACGGCCGAATTGGCGGGCGCACCGCCGCGTGTGTGAGACGCATTGCTGCTCGTTGCACCCCCTGTCATTCGCTGGGCGCGTGCAGCCTTCGACACTAGCGGAGGACGCATCTTGTCCCTGGTGTTCAGCGGAAGGCCTGTGCGGGGTGTGGCAGTGTCGTGCTGGAGGGCCCACTGGTAGCGATGTGGGCTTCCTCGCCTCGCCTCGCCTCGCCTCGCCTCGCCTCACACCAGGTGTCTGCGTAGTTTGCAGTGCATTCGCACCATTCCTATCCCTGTCCCTGTCCCCGTCCCGACTTGTCCCGACTTTGCTCGACTGCCGCTCGCTGCCGCTCGGGTCGTGGTCCATATGACAGCGCAAGCACGACAAACGTCTGCGGGACGAGACGAGACGAGACGAGACGAGACGACTAAGGAATAAATTCGTGGTTACAAATCAAATTTGGAACTCTACACTCCTACACAACAATAGGCGGTGACGTATTTCAGAAATCATCTGCCGATTCGTACTGTTTTGTCGTTTTCAAAGTCTTCTTGGCAAACTTGGTTAGCACATTCTCCCTCAAACAGAGTTAATTACTGCATTTTCGTACCATTACAGTAGTTTAAAAGGCTTAAGGAAGCATCTTTGTCACAACAGAAAGGTAGTTTGAAAATTGGGCTGGCGACATAACAAAAAAAAAACAGGAAGGGAGCCAACAGCACCCGGGTTTCCCAGGCGGTCACCCATCCAAGTACTAGCCGGGCCCGATGATGCTTAACTTCGGTGATCGGACGAGAACCGGTGTATTCATCATGGTATGGCCGTTGGCGCTCATCTAATGTAGGAGCACGGCAGAATTCGCGTTCGGCTTTTCTCCCAACACACAAAATGTTAGTTTTCGGCCGCATTTGACGAAAGCGCTTCCTTCCGCAACCGCCAGTTCCTCGAGGACGGCGCGGGGAGGCGCGCCCAACGTCCCAGCAGAGTGACGGCCGAATTGGCGGGCGCACCGCCGCGTGTGTGAGACGCACTGCTGCTCGTTGCACCCCCTGTCATTCGCTGGGCGCGTGCAGCCTTCGACACTAGCGGAGGACGCATCTTGTCCCTGGTGTTCAGCGGAAGGCCTGTGCGGGGTGTGGCAGTGTCGTGCTGGAGGGCCCACTGGTAGCGATGTGGGCTTCCTCGCCTCGCCTCGCCTCGCCTCGCCTCGCCTCACACCAGGTGTCTGCGTAGTTTGCAGTGCATTCGCACCATTCCTATCCCTGTCCCTGTCCCCGTCCCGACTTGTCCCGACTTTGCTCGACTGCCGCTCGCTGCCGCTCGGGTCGTGGTCCATATGACAGCGCAAGCACGACAAACGTCTGCGGGACGAGACGAGACGAGACGAGACGAGACGACTAAGGAATAAATTCGTGGTTACAAATCAAATTTGGAACTCTACACTCCTACACAACAATAGGCGGTGACGTATTTCAGAAATCATCTGCCGATTCGTACTGTTTTGTCGTTTTCAAAGTCTTCTTGGCAAACTTGGTTAGCACATTCTCCCTCAAACAGAGTTAATTACTGCATTTTCGTACCATTACAGTAGTTTAAAAGGCTTAAGGAAGCATCTTTGTCACAACAGAAAGGTAGTTTGAAAATTGGGCTGGCGACATAACAAAAAAAAAACAGGAAGGGAGCCAACAGCACCCGGGTTTCCCAGGCGGTCACCCATCCAAGTACTAGCCGGGCCCGATGATGCTTAACTTCGGTGATCGGACGAGAACCGGTGTATTCATCATGGTATGGCCGTTGGCGCTCATCTAATGTAGGAGCACGGCAGAATTCGCGTTCGGCTTTTCTCCCAACACACAAAATGTTAGTTTTCGGCCGCATTTGACGAAAGCGCTTCCTTCCGCAACCGCCAGTTCCTCGAGGACGGCGCGGGGAGGCGCGCCCAACGTCCCAGCAGAGTGACGGCCGAATTGGCGGGCGCACCGCCGCGTGTGTGAGACGCACTGCTGCTCGTTGCACCCCCTGTCATTCGCTGGGCGCGTGCAGCCTTCGACACTAGCGGAGGACGCATCTTGTCCCTGGTGTTCAGCGGAAGGCCTGTGCGGGGTGTGGCAGTGTCGTGCTGGAGGGCCCACTGGTAGCGATGTGGGCTTCCTCGCCTCGCCTCGCCTCGCCTCGCCTCGCCTCACACCAGGTGTCTGCGTAGTTTGCAGTGCATTCGCACCATTCCTATCCCTGTCCCTGTCCCCGTCCCGACTTGTCCCGACTTTGCTCGACTGCCGCTCGCTGCCGCTCGGGTCGTGGTCCATATGACAGCGCAAGCACGACAAACGTCTGCGGGACGAGACGAGACGAGACGAGACGAGACGACTAAGGAATAAATTCGTGGTTACAAATCAAATTTGGAACTCTACACTCCTACACAACAATAGGCGGTGACGTATTTCAGAAATCATCTGCCGATTCGTACTGTTTTGTCGTTTTCAAAGTCTTCTTGGCAAACTTGGTTAGCACATTCTCCCTCAAACAGAGTTAATTACTGCATTTTCGTACCATTACAGTAGTTTAAAAGGCTTAAGGAAGCATCTTTGTCACAACAGAAAGGTAGTTTGAAAATTGGGCTGGCGACATAACAAAAAAAAAACAGGAAGGGAGCCAACAGCACCCGGGTTTCCCAGGCGGTCACCCATCCAAGTACTAGCCGGGCCCGATGATGCTTAACTTCGGTGATCGGACGAGAACCGGTGTATTCATCATGGTATGGCCGTTGGCGCTCATCTAATGTAGGAGCACGGCAGAATTCGCGTTCGGCTTTTCTCCCAACACACAAAATGTTAGTTTTCGGCCGCATTTGACGAAAGCGCTTCCTTCCGCAACCGCCAGTTCCTCGAGGACGGCGCGGGGAGGCGCGCCCAACGTCCCAGCAGAGTGACGGCCGAATTGGCGGGCGCACCGCCGCGTGTGTGAGACGCACTGCTGCTCGTTGCACCCCCTGTCATTCGCTGGGCGCGTGCAGCCTTCGACACTAGCGGAGGACGCATCTTGTCCCTGGTGTTCAGCGGAAGGCCTGTGCGGGGTGTGGCAGTGTCGTGCTGGAGGGCCCACTGGTAGCGATGTGGGCTTCCTCGCCTCGCCTCCCCATGCCTCGCCTCGCCTCACACCAGGTGTCTGCGTAGTTTGCAATGCATTCGCACCATTCCTATACCTGTCCCTGTCCCCGTCCCGACTTGTCCCGACTTTGCTCGACTGCCGCTCGCTGCCGCTGGGGTCGTGGTCCATATGACAGCCCAAGCACGACAAACTTCTGCGGGACGACACGAGACGAGACGAGTCGAGACGACTAAGGAATAAATTCGTTTTTACAAATCAATTTTGGAACTCTACACTCCTACACAACAATAGGCGGTGACGTATTTCAGAAATCACCTGCCGATTCGTACTGTTTTGTCGTTTTCAAAGTCTTCTTGGCAAACTTGGTTAGCACATTCTCCCTCAAACAGAGTTAATTACTGCATTTTCGTACCATTACAGTAGTTTAAAAGGCTTAAGGAAGCATCTTTGTCACAACAGAAAGGTAGTTTGAAAATTGGGCTGGCGACATAACAAAAAAAAAACAGGAAGGGAGCCAACAGCACCCGGGTTTCCCAGGCGGTCACCCATCCAAGTACTAGCCGTGCCCGATGATGCTTAACTTCGGTGATCGGACGAGAACCGGTGTATTCATCATGGTATGGCCGTTGGCGCTCATCTAATGTAGGAGCACGGCAGAATTCTCGTTCGGCTTTTCTCCCAACACACAAAATGTTAGTTTTCGGCCGCATTTGACGAAAGCGCTTCCTTCCGCAACCGCCAGTTCCTCGAGGACGGCGTGGGGAGGCGCGCCCGGCGTCCCAGCAGAGTGACGGCCGAATTGGCGGGCGCACCGCCGCGTGTGTGAGACGCACTGCTGTTCGTTGCACCCCCTGTCATTCGCTGGGCGCGTGCAGCCTTCGACACTAGCGGAGGACGCATCTTGTCCCTGGTGTTCAGCGGAAGGCCTGTGCGGGGTGTGGTAGTGTCGTGCTGGAGGGCCCACTGGTAGCGATGTGGGCTTCCTCGCCTCGCCTCCCCACGCCTCGCCTCGCCTCACACCAGGTGTCTGCGTAGTTTGCAATGCATTCGCACCATTCCTATACCTGTCCCTGTCCCCGTCCCGACTTGTCCCGACTTTGCTCGACTGCCGCTCGCTGCCGCTGGGGTCGTGGTCCATATGACAGCCCAAGCACGACAAACTTCTGCGGGACGACACGAGACGAGACGAGTCGAGACGACTAAGGAATAAATTCGTTTTTACAAATCAAATTTGGAACTCTACACTCCTACACAACAATAGGCGGTGACGTATTTCAGAAATCACCTGCCGATTCGTACTGTTTTGTCGTTTTCAAAGTCTTCTTGGCAAACTTGGTTAGCACATTCTCCCTCAAACTGAGTTAATTACTGCATTTTCGTACCATTACAGTAGTTTAAAAGGCTTAAGGAAGCATCTTTGTCACAACAGAAAGGTAGTTTGAAAATTGGGCTGCCGACATAACAAAAAAAAAACTGGAAGGGAGCCAACAGCACCCGGGTTTCCCAGGCGGTCACCCATCCAAGTACTAGCCGTGCCCGATGATGCTTAACTTCGGTGATCGGACGAGAACCGGTGTATTCATCATGGTATGGCCGTTGGCGCTCATCTAATGTAGGAGCACGGCAGAATTCTCGTTCGGCTTTTCTCCCAACACACAAAATGTTAGTTTTCGGCCGCATTTGACGAAAGCGCTTCCTTCCGCAACCGCCAGTTCCTCGAGGACGGCGCGGGGAGGCGCGCCCGGCGTCCCAGCAGAGTGACGGCCGAATTGGCGGGCGCACCGCCGCGTGTGTGAGACGCACTGCTGTTCGTTGCACCCCCTGTCATTCGCTGGGCGCGTGCAGCCTTCGACACTAGCGGAGGACGCATCTTGTCCCTGGTGTTCAGCGGAAGGCCTGTGCGGGGTGTGGCAGTGTCGTGCTGGAGGGCCCACTGGTAGCGATGTGGGCTTCCTCGCCTCGCCTCGCCTCGCCTCGCCTCGCCTCACACCAGGTGTCTGCGTAGTTTGCAGTGCATTCGCACCATTCTTATCCCTGTCCCTGTCCCCGTCCCGACTTGTCCCGACTTTGCTCGACTGCCGCTCGCTGCCGCTCGGGTCGTGGTCCATATGACAGCGCAAGCACGACAAACGTCTGCGGGACGAGACGAGACGAGACGAGACGAGACGACTAAGGAATAAATTCGTGGTTACAAATAAAATTTGGAACTCTACACTCCTACACAACAATAGGCGGTGACGTATTTCAGAAAACATCTGCCGATTCGTACTGTTTTGTCGTTTTCAAAGTCTTCTTGGCAAACTTGGTTAGCACATTCTCCCTCAAACAGAGTTAATTACTGCATTTTCGTACCATTACAGTAGTTTAAAAGGCTTAAGGAAGCATCTTTGTCACAACAGAAAGGTAGTTTGAAAATTGGGCTGGCGACATAACAAAAAAAAAACAGGAAGGGAGCCAACAGCACCCGGGTTTCCCAGGCGGTCACCCATCCAAGTACTAGCCGGGCCCGATGATGCTTAACTTCGGTGATCGGACGAGAACCGGTGTATTCATCATGGTATGGCCGTTGGCGCTCATCTAATGTAGGAGCACGGCAGAATTCGCGTTCGGCTTTTCTCCCAACACACAAAATGTTAGTTTTCGGCCGCATTTGACGAAAGCGCTTCCTTCCGCAACCGCCAGTTCCTCGAGGACGGCGCGGGGAGGCGCGCCCGGCGTCCCAGCAGAGTGACGGCCGAATTGGCGGGCGCACCGCCGCGTGTGTGAGACGCACTGCTGCTCGTTGCACCCCCTGTCATTCGCTGGGCGCGTGCAGCCTTCGACACTAGCGGAGGACGCATCTTGTCCCTGGTGTTCAGCGGAAGGCCTGTGCGGGGTGTGGCAGTGTCGTGCTGGAGGGCCCACTGGTAGCGATGTGGGCTTCCTCGCCTCGCCTCGCCACGCCTCGCCTCGCCTCACACCAGGTGTCTGCGTAGTTTGCAATGCATTCGCACCATTCCTATACCTGTCCCTGTCCCCGTCCCGACTTGTCCCGACTTTGCTCGACTGCCGCTCGCTACCGCTGGGGTCGTGGTCCATATGACAGCCCAAGCACGACAAACTTCTGCGGGACGACACGAGACGAGACGAGTCGAGACGACTAAGGAATAAATTCGTGGTTACAAATCAAATTTGGAACTCTACACTCCTACACAACAATAGGCGGTGACGTATTTCAGAAATCACCTGCCGATTCGTACTGTTTTGTCGTTTTCAAAGTCTTCTTGGCAAACTTGGTTAGCACATTCTCCCTCAAACTGAGTTAATTACTGCATTTTCGTACCATTACAGTAGTTTAAAAGGCTTAAGGAAGCATCTTTGTCACAACAGAAAGGTAGTTTGAAAATTGGGCTGGCGACATAACAAAAAAAAAACAGGAAGGGAGCCAACAGCACCCGGGTTTCCCAGGCGGTCACCCATCCAAGTACTAGCCGTGCCCGATGATGCTTAACTTCGGTGATCGGACGAGAACCGGTGTATTCATCATGGTATGGCTGTTGGCGCTCATCTAATGTAGGAGCACGGCAGAATTCTCGTTCGGCTTTTCTCCCAACACACAAAATGTTAGTTTTCGGCCGCATTTGACGAAAGCGCTTCCTTCCGCAACCGCCAGTTCCTCGAGGACGGCGCGGGGAGGCGCGCCCGGCGTCCCAGCAGAGTGACGGCCGAATTGGCGGGCGCACCGCCGCGTGTGGGAGACGCACTGCTGCTCGTTGCACCCCCTGTCATTCGCTGGGCGCGTGCAGCCTTCGACACTAGCGGAGGACGCATCTTGTCCCTGGTGTTCAGCGGAAGGCCTGTGCGGGGTGTGGCAGTGTCGTGCTGGAGGGCCCACTGGTAGCGATGTGGGCTTCCTCGCCTCGCCTCGCCACGCCTCGCCTCGCCTCACACCAGGTGTCTGCGTAGTTTGCAATGCATTCGCACCATTCCTATACCTGTCCCTGTCCCCGCCCCGACTTGTCCCGACTTTGCTCGACTGCCGCTCGCTGCCGCTGGGGTCGTGGTCCATATGACAGCCCAAGCACGACAAACTTCTGCGGGACGAGACGAGACGAGACGAGTCGAGACGACTAAGGAATAAATTCGTTTTTACAAATCAAATTTGGAACTCTACACTCCTACACAACAATAGGCGGTGACGTATTTCAGAAATCATCTGCCGATTCGTACTGTTTTGTCGTTTTCAAAGTCTTCTTGGCAAACTTGGTTAGCACATTCTCCCTCAAACAGAGTTAATTACTGCATTTTCGTACCATTACAGTAGTTTAAAAGGCTTAAGGAAGCATCTTTGTCACAACAGAAAGGTAGTTTGAAAATTGGGCTGGCGACATAACAAAAAAAAAACAGGAAGGGAGCCAACAGCACCCGGGTTTCCCAGGCGGTCACCCATCCAAGTACTAGCCGGGCCCGATGATGCTTAACTTCGGTGATCGGACGAGAACCGGTGTATTCATCATGGTATGGCCGTTGGCGCTCATCTAATGTAGGAGCACGGCAGAATTCGCGTTCGGCTTTTCTCCCAACACACAAAATGTTAGTTTTCGGCCGCATTTGACGAAAGCGCTTCCTTCCGCAACCGCCAGTTCCTCGAGGACGGCGCGGGGAGGCGCGCCCAACGTCCCAGCAGAGTGACGGCCGAATTGGCGGGCGCACCGCCGCGTGTGTGAGACGCACTGCTGCTCGTTGCACCCCCTGTCATTCGCTGGGCGCGTGCAGCCTTCGACACTAGCGGAGGACGCATCTTGTCCCTGGTGTTCAGCGGAAGGCCTGTGCGGGGTGTGGCAGTGTCGTGCTGGAGGGCCCACTGGTAGCGATGTGGGCTTCCTCGCCTCGCCTCGCCTCGCCTCGCCTCGCCTCACACCAGGTGTCTGCGTAGTTTGCAGTGCATTCGCACCATTCCTATCCCTGTCCCTGTCCCCGTCCCGACTTGTCCCGACTTTGCTCGACTGCCGCTCGCTGCCGCTCGGGTCGTGGTCCATATGACAGCGCAAGCACGACAAACGTCTGCGGGACGAGACGAGACGAGACGAGACGAGACGACTAAGGAATAAATTCGTGGTTACAAATCAAATTTGGAACTCTACACTCCTACACAACAATAGGCGGTGACGTATTTCAGAAATCATCTGCCGATTCGTACTGTTTTGTCGTTTTCAAAGTCTTCTTGGCAAACTTGGTTAGCACATTCTCCCTCAAACAGAGTTAATTACTGCATTTTCGTACCATTACAGTAGTTTAAAAGGCTTAAGGAAGCATCTTTGTCACAACAGAAAGGTAGTTTGAAAATTGGGCTGGCGACATAACAAAAAAAAAACAGGAAGGGAGCCAACAGCACCCGGGTTTCCCAGGCGGTCACCCATCCAAGTACTAGCCGGGCCCGATGATGCTTAACTTCGGTGATCGGACGAGAACCGGTGTATTCATCATGGTATGGCCGTTGGCGCTCATCTAATGTAGGAGCACGGCAGAATTCGCGTTCGGCTTTTCTCCCAACACACAAAATGTTAGTTTTCGGCCGCATTTGACGAAAGCGCTTCCTTCCGCAACCGCCAGTTCCTCGAGGACGGCGCGGGGAGGCGCGCCCAACGTCCCAGCAGAGTGACGGCCGAATTGGCGGGCGCACCGCCGCGTGTGTGAGACGCACTGCTGCTCGTTGCACCCCCTGTCATTCGCTGGGCGCGTGCAGCCTTCGACACTAGCGGAGGACGCATCTTGTCCCTGGTGTTCAGCGGAAGGCCTGTGCGGGGTGTGGCAGTGTCGTGCTGGAGGGCCCACTGGTAGCGATGTGGGCTTCCTCGCCTCGCCTCCCCATGCCTCGCCTCGCCTCACACCAGGTGTCTGCGTAGTTTGCAATGCATTCGCACCATTCCTATACCTGTCCCTGTCCCCGTCCCGACTTGTCCCGACTTTGCTCGACTGCCGCTCGCTGCCGCTGGGGTCGTGGTCCATATGACAGCCCAAGCACGACAAACTTCTGCGGGACGACACGAGACGAGACGAGTCGAGACGACTAAGGAATAAATTCGTTTTTACAAATCAATTTTGGAACTCTACACTCCTACACAACAATAGGCGGTGACGTATTTCAGAAATCACCTGCCGATTCGTACTGTTTTGTCGTTTTCAAAGTCTTCTTGGCAAACTTGGTTAGCACATTCTCCCTCAAACTGAGTTAATTACTGCATTTTCGTACCATTACAGTAGTTTAAAAGGCTTAAGGAAGCATCTTTGTCACAACAGAAAGGTAGTTTGAAAATTGGGCTGGCGACATAACAAAAAAAAAACAGGAAGGGAGCCAACAGCACCCGGGTTTCCCAGGCGGTCACCCATCCAAGTACTAGCCGTGCCCGATGATGCTTAACTTCGGTGATCGGACGAGAACCGGTGTATTCATCATGGTATGGCCGTTGGCGCTCATCTAATGTAGGAGCACGGCAGAATTCTCGTTCGGCTTTTCTCCCAACACACAAAATGTTAGTTTTCGGCCGCATTTGACGAAAGCGCTTCCTTCCGCAACCGCCAGTTCCTCGAGGACGGCGTGGGGAGGCGCGCCCGGCGTCCCAGCAGAGTGACGGCCGAATTGGCGGGCGCACCGCCGCGTGTGTGAGACGCACTGCTGTTCGTTGCACCCCCTGTCATTCGCTGGGCGCGTGCAGCCTTCGACACTAGCGGAGGACGCATCTTGTCCCTGGTGTTCAGCGGAAGGCCTGTGCGGGGTGTGGTAGTGTCGTGCTGGAGGGCCCACTGGTAGCGATGTGGGCTTCCTCGCCTCGCCTCCCCACGCCTCGCCTCGCCTCACACCAGGTGTCTGCGTAGTTTGCAATGCATTCGCACCATTCCTATACCTGTCCCTGTCCCCGTCCCGACTTGTCCCGACTTTGCTCGACTGCCGCTCGCTGCCGCTGGGGTCGTGGTCCATATGACAGCCCAAGCACGACAAACTTCTGCGGGACGACACGAGACGAGACGAGTCGAGACGACTAAGGAATAAATTCGTTTTTACAAATCAAATTTGGAACTCTACACTCCTACACAACAATAGGCGGTGACGTATTTCAGAAATCACCTGCCGATTCGTACTGTTTTGTCGTTTTCAAAGTCTTCTTGGCAAACTTGGTTAGCACATTCTCCCTCAAACTGAGTTAATTACTGCATTTTCGTACCATTACAGTAGTTTAAAAGGCTTAAGGAAGCATCTTTGTCACAACAGAAAGGTAGTTTGAAAATTGGGCTGGCGACATAACAAAAAAAAAACTGGAAGGGAGCCAACAGCACCCGGGTTTCCCAGGCGGTCACCCATCCAAGTACTAGCCGTGCCCGATGATGCTTAACTTCGGTGATCGGACGAGAACCGGTGTATTCATCATGGTATGGCCGTTGGCGCTCATCTAATGTAGGAGCACGGCAGAATTCTCGTTCGGCTTTTCTCCCAACACACAAAATGTTAGTTTTCGGCCGCATTTGACGAAAGCGCTTCCTTCCGCAACCGCCAGTTCCTCGAGGACGGCGCGGGGAGGCGCGCCCGGCGTCCCAGCAGAGTGACGGCCGAATTGGCGGGCGCACCGCCGCGTGTGTGAGACGCACTGCTGTTCGTTGCACCCCCTGTCATTCGCTGGGCGCGTGCAGCCTTCGACACTAGCGGAGGACGCATCTTGTCCCTGGTGTTCAGCGGAAGGCCTGTGCGGGGTGTGGCAGTGTCGTGCTGGAGGGCCCACTGGTAGCGATGTGGGCTTCCTCGCCTCGCCTCGCCTCGCCTCGCCTCGCCTCACACCAGGTGTCTGCGTAGTTTGCAGTGCATTCGCACCATTCTTATCCCTGTCCCTGTCCCCGTCCCGACTTGTCCCGACTTTGCTCGACTGCCGCTCGCTGCCGCTCGGGTCGTGGTCCATATGACAGCGCAAGCACGACAAACGTCTGCGGGACGAGACGAGACGAGACGAGACGAGACGACTAAGGAATAAATTCGTGGTTACAAATAAAATTTGGAACTCTACACTCCTACACAACAATAGGCGGTGACGTATTTCAGAAAACATCTGCCGATTCGTACTGTTTTGTCGTTTTCAAAGTCTTCTTGGCAAACTTGGTTAGCACATTCTCCCTCAAACAGAGTTAATTACTGCATTTTCGTACCATTACAGTAGTTTAAAAGGCTTAAGGAAGCATCTTTGTCACAACAGAAAGGTAGTTTGAAAATTGGGCTGGCGACATAACAAAAAAAAAACAGGAAGGGAGCCAACAGCACCCGGGTTTCCCAGGCGGTCACCCATCCAAGTACTAGCCGGGCCCGATGATGCTTAACTTCGGTGATCGGACGAGAACCGGTGTATTCATCATGGTATGGCCGTTGGCGCTCATCTAATGTAGGAGCACGGCAGAATTCGCGTTCGGCTTTTCTCCCAACACACAAAATGTTAGTTTTCGGCCGCATTTGACGAAAGCGCTTCCTTCCGCAACCGCCAGTTCCTCGAGGACGGCGCGGGGAGGCGCGCCCGGCGTCCCAGCAGAGTGACGGCCGAATTGGCGGGCGCACCGCCGCGTGTGTGAGACGCACTGCTGCTCGTTGCACCCCCTGTCATTCGCTGGGCGCGTGCAGCCTTCGACACTAGCGGAGGACGCATCTTGTCCCTGGTGTTCAGCGGAAGGCCTGTGCGGGGTGTGGCAGTGTCGTGCTGGAGGGCCCACTGGTAGCGATGTGGGCTTCCTCGCCTCGCCTCGCCACGCCTCGCCTCGCCTCACACCAGGTGTCTGCGTAGTTTGCAATGCATTCGCACCATTCCTATACCTGTCCCTGTCCCCGTCCCGACTTGTCCCGACTTTGCTCGACTGCCGCTCGCTGCCGCTGGGGTCGTGGTCCATATGACAGCCCAAGCACGACAAACTTCTGCGGGACGACACGAGACGAGACGAGTCGAGACGACTAAGGAATAAATTCGTGGTTACAAATCAAATTTGGAACTCTACACTCCTACACAACAATAGGCGGTGACGTATTTCAGAAATCACCTGCCGATTCGTACTGTTTTGTCGTTTTCAAAGTCTTCTTGGCAAACTTGGTTAGCACATTCTCCCTCAAACTGAGTTAATTACTGCATTTTCGTACCATTACAGTAGTTTAAAAGGCTTAAGGAAGCATCTTTGTCACAACAGAAAGGTAGTTTGAAAATTGGGCTGGCGACATAACAAAAAAAAAAACAGGAAGGGAGCCAACAGCACCCGGGTTTCCCAGGCGGTCACCCATCCAAGTACTAGCCGTGCCCGATGATGCTTAACTTCGGTGATCGGACGAGAACCGGTGTATTCATCATGGTATGGCTGTTGGCGCTCATCTAATGTAGGAGCACGGCAGAATTCTCGTTCGGCTTTTCTCCCAACACACAAAATGTTAGTTTTCGGCCGCATTTGACGAAAGCGCTTCCTTCCGCAACCGCCAGTTCCTCGAGGACGGCGCGGGGAGGCGCGCCCGGCGTCCCAGCAGAGTGACGGCCGAATTGGCGGGCGCACCGCCGCGTGTGGGAGACGCACTGCTGCTCGTTGCACCCCCTGTCATTCGCTGGGCGCGTGCAGCCTTCGACACTAGCGGAGGACGCATCTTGTCCCTGGTGTTCAGCGGAAGGCCTGTGCGGGGTGTGGCAGTGTCGTGCTGGAGGGCCCACTGGTAGCGATGTGGGCTTCCTCGCCTCGCCTCGCCACGCCTCGCCTCGCCTCACACCAGGTGTCTGCGTAGTTTGCAATGCATTCGCACCATTCCTATACCTGTCCCTGTCCCCGTCCCGACTTGTCCCGACTTTGCTCGACTGCCGCTCGCTGCCGCTGGGGTCGTGGTCCATATGACAGCCCAAGCACGACAAACTTCTGCGGGACGAGACGAGACGAGACGAGTCGAGACGACTAAGGAATAAATTCGTTTTTACAAATCAAATTTGGAACTCTACACTCCTACACAACAATAGGCGGTGACGTATTTCAGAAATCACCTGCCGATTCGTACTGTTTTGTCGTTTTCAAAGTCTTCTTGGCAAACTTGGTTAGCACATTCTCCCTCAAACTGAGTTAATTACTGCATTTTCGTACCATTACAGTAGTTTAAAAGGCTTAAGGAAGCATCTTTGTCACAACAGAAAGGTAGTTTGAAAATTGGGCTGGCGACATAACAAAAAAAAAACAGGAAGGGAGCCAACAGCACCCGGGTTTCCCAGGCGGTCACCCATCCAAGTACTAGCCGTGCCCGATGATGCTTAACTTCGGTGATCGGACGAGAACCGGTGTATTCATCATGGTATGGCCGTTGGCGCTCATCTAATGTAGGAGCACGGCAGAATTCTCGTTCGGCTTTTCTCCCAACACACAAAATGTTAGTTTTCGGCCGCATTTGACGAAAGCGCTTCCTTCCGCAACCGCCAGTTCCTCGAGGACGGCGCGGGGAGGCGCGCCCGGCGTCCCAGCAGAGTGACGGCCGAATTGGCGGGCGCACCGCCGCGTGTGTGAGACGCACTGCTGTTCGTTGCACCCCCTGTCATTCGCTGGGCGCGTGCAGCCTTCGACACTAGCGGAGGACGCATCTTGTCCCTGGTGTTCAGCGGAAGGCCTGTGCGGGGTGTGGCAGTGTCGTGCTGGAGGGCCCACTGGTAGCGATGTGGGCTTCCTCGCCTCGCCTCGCCTCGCCTCGCCTCGCCTCACACCAGGTGTCTGCGTAGTTTGCAGTGCATTCGCACCATTCCTATCCCTGTCCCTGTCCCCGTCCCGACTTGTCCCGACTTTGCTCGACTGCCGCTCGCTGCCGCTCGGGTCGTGGTCCATATGACAGCGCAAGCACGACAAACGTCTGCGGGACGAGACGAGACGAGACGAGACGAGACGACTAAGGAATAAATTCGTGGTTACAAATAAAATTTGGAACTCTACACTCCTACACAACAATAGGCGGTGACGTATTTCAGAAAACATCTGCCGATTCGTACTGTTTTGTCGTTTTCAAAGTCTTCTTGGCAAACTTGGTTAGCACATTCTCCCTCAAACAGAGTTAATTACTGCATTTTCGTACCATTACAGTAGTTTAAAAGGCTTAAGGAAGCATCTTTGTCACAACAGAAAGGTAGTTTGAAAATTGGGCTGGCGACATAACAAAAAAAAAACAGGAAGGGAGCCAACAGCACCCGGGTTTCCCAGGCGGTCACCCATCCAAGTACTAGCCGGGCCCGATGATGCTTAACTTCGGTGATCGGACGAGAACCGGTGTATTCATCATGGTATGGCCGTTGGCGCTCATCTAATGTAGGAGCACGGCAGAATTCGCGTTCGGCTTTTCTCCCAACACACAAAATGTTAGTTTTCGGCCGCATTTGACGAAAGCGCTTCCTTCCGCAACCGCCAGTTCCTCGAGGACGGCGCGGGGAGGCGCGCCCGGCGTCCCAGCAGAGTGACGGCCGAATTGGCGGGCGCACCGCCGCGTGTGTGAGACGCACTGCTGCTCGTTGCACCCCCTGTCATTCGCTGGGCGCGTGCAGCCTTCGACACTAGCGGAGGACGCATCTTGTCCCTGGTGTTCAGCGGAAGGCCTGTGCGGGGTGTGGCAGTGTCGTGCTGGAGGGCCCACTGGTAGCGATGTGGGCTTCCTCGCCTCGCCTCGCCACGCCTCGCCTCGCCTCACACCAGGTGTCTGCGTAGTTTGCAATGCATTCGCACCATTCCTATACCTGTCCCTGTCCCCGTCCCGACTTGTCCCGACTTTGCTCGACTGCCGCTCGCTGCCGCTGGGGTCGTGGTCCATATGACAGCCCAAGCACGACAAACTTCTGCGGGACGACACGAGACGAGACGAGTCGAGACGACTAAGGAATAAATTCGTGGTTACAAATCAAATTTGGAACTCTACACTCCTACACAACAATAGGCGGTGACGTATTTCAGAAATCACCTGCCGATTCGTACTGTTTTGTCGTTTTCAAAGTCTTCTTGGCAAACTTGGTTAGCACATTCTCCCTCAAACTGAGTTAATTACTGCATTTTCGTACCATTACAGTAGTTTAAAAGGCTTAAGGAAGCATCTTTGTCACAACAGAAAGGTAGTTTGAAAATTGGGCTGGCGACATAACAAAAAAAAAACAGGAAGGGAGCCAACAGCACCCGGGTTTCCCAGGCGGTCACCCATCCAAGTACTAGCCGTGCCCGATGATGCTTAACTTCGGTGATCGGACGAGAACCGGTGTATTCATCATGGTATGGCCGTTGGCGCTCATCTAATGTAGGAGCACGGCAGAATTCTCGTTCGGCTTTTCTCCCAACACACAAAATGTTAGTTTTCGGCCGCATTTGACGAAAGCGCTTCCTTCCGCAACCGCCAGTTCCTCGAGGACGGCGCGGGGAGGCGCGCCCGGCGTCCCAGCAGAGTGACGGCCGAATTGGCGGGCGCACCGCCGCGTGTGTGAGACGCACTGCTGTTCGTTGCACCCCCTGTCATTCGCTGGGCGCGTGCAGCCTTCGACACTAGCGGAGGACGCATCTTGTCCCTGGTGTTCAGCGGAAGGCCTGTGCGGGGTGTGGCAGTGTCGTGCTGGAGGGCCCACTGGTAGCGATGTGGGCTTCCTCGCCTCGCCTCGCCTCGCCTCGCCTCGCCTCACACCAGGTGTCTGCGTAGTTTGCAGTGCATTCGCACCATTCTTATCCCTGTCCCTGTCCCCGTCCCGACTTGTCCCGACTTTGCTCGACTGCCGCTCGCTGCCGCTCGGGTCGTGGTCCATATGACAGCGCAAGCACGACAAACGTCTGCGGGACGAGACGAGACGAGACGAGACGAGACGACTAAGGAATAAATTCGTGGTTACAAATAAAATTTGGAACTCTACACTCCTACACAACAATAGGCGGTGACGTATTTCAGAAAACATCTGCCGATTCGTACTGTTTTGTCGTTTTCAAAGTCTTCTTGGCAAACTTGGTTAGCACATTCTCCCTCAAACAGAGTTAATTACTGCATTTTCGTACCATTACAGTAGTTTAAAAGGCTTAAGGAAGCATCTTTGTCACAACAGAAAGGTAGTTTGAAAATTGGGCTGGCGACATAACAAAAAAAAAACAGGAAGGGAGCCAACAGCACCCGGGTTTCCCAGGCGGTCACCCATCCAAGTACTAGCCGGGCCCGATGATGCTTAACTTCGGTGATCGGACGAGAACCGGTGTATTCATCATGGTATGGCCGTTGGCGCTCATCTAATGTAGGAGCACGGCAGAATTCGCGTTCGGCTTTTCTCCCAACACACAAAATGTTAGTTTTCGGCCGCATTTGACGAAAGCGCTTCCTTCCGCAACCGCCAGTTCCTCGAGGACGGCGCGGGGAGGCGCGCCCGGCGTCCCAGCAGAGTGACGGCCGAATTGGCGGGCGCACCGCCGCGTGTGTGAGACGCACTGCTGCTCGTTGCACCCCCTGTCATTCGCTGGGCGCGTGCAGCCTTCGACACTAGCGGAGGACGCATCTTGTCCCTGGTGTTCAGCGGAAGGCCTGTGCGGGGTGTGGCAGTGTCGTGCTGGAGGGCCCACTGGTAGCGATGTGGGCTTCCTCGCCTCGCCTCGCCACGCCTCGCCTCGCCTCACACCAGGTGTCTGCGTAGTTTGCAATGCATTCGCACCATTCCTATACCTGTCCCTGTCCCCGTCCCGACTTGTCCCGACTTTGCTCGACTGCCGCTCGCTGCCGCTGGGGTCGTGGTCCATATGACAGCCCAAGCACGACAAACTTCTGCGGGACGACACGAGACGAGACGAGTCGAGACGACTAAGGAATAAATTCGTGGTTACAAATCAAATTTGGAACTCTACACTCCTACACAACAATAGGCGGTGACGTATTTCAGAAATCACCTGCCGATTCGTACTGTTTTGTCGTTTTCAAAGTCTTCTTGGCAAACTTGGTTAGCACATTCTCCCTCAAACTGAGTTAATTACTGCATTTTCGTACCATTACAGTAGTTTAAAAGGCTTAAGGAAGCATCTTTGTCACAACAGAAAGGTAGTTTGAAAATTGGGCTGGCGACATAACAAAAAAAAAACAGGAAGGGAGCCAACAGCACCCGGGTTTCCCAGGCGGTCACCCATCCAAGTACTAGCCGTGCCCGATGATGCTTAACTTCGGTGATCGGACGAGAACCGGTGTATTCATCATGGTATGGCTGTTGGCGCTCATCTAATGTAGGAGCACGGCAGAATTCTCGTTCGGCTTTTCTCCCAACACACAAAATGTTAGTTTTCGGCCGCATTTGACGAAAGCGCTTCCTTCCGCAACCGCCAGTTCCTCGAGGACGGCGCGGGGAGGCGCGCCCGGCGTCCCAGCAGAGTGACGGCCGAATTGGCGGGCGCACCGCCGCGTGTGGGAGACGCACTGCTGCTCGTTGCACCCCCTGTCATTCGCTGGGCGCGTGCAGCCTTCGACACTAGCGGAGGACGCATCTTGTCCCTGGTGTTCAGCGGAAGGCCTGTGCGGGGTGTGGCAGTGTCGTGCTGGAGGGCCCACTGGTAGCGATGTGGGCTTCCTCGCCTCGCCTCGCCACGCCTCGCCTCGCCTCACACCAGGTGTCTGCGTAGTTTGCAATGCATTCGCACCATTCCTATACCTGTCCCTGTCCCCGTCCCGACTTGTCCCGACTTTGCTCGACTGCCGCTCGCTGCCGCTGGGGTCGTGGTCCATATGACAGCCCAAGCACGACAAACTTCTGCGGGACGAGACGAGACGAGACGAGTCGAGACGACTAAGGAATAAATTCGTTTTTACAAATCAAATTTGGAACTCTACACTCCTACACAACAATAGGCGGTGACGTATTTCAGAAATCACCTGCCGATTCGTACTGTTTTGTCGTTTTCAAAGTCTTCTTGGCAAACTTGGTTAGCACATTCTCCCTCAAACTGAGTTAATTACTGCATTTTCGTACCATTACAGTAGTTTAAAAGGCTTAAGGAAGCATCTTTGTCACAACAGAAAGGTAGTTTGAAAATTGGGCTGGCGACATAACAAAAAAAAAACAGGAAGGGAGCCAACAGCACCCGGGTTTCCCAGGCGGTCACCCATCCAAGTACTAGCCGTGCCCGATGATGCTTAACTTCGGTGATCGGACGAGAACCGGTGTATTCATCATGGTATGGCCGTTGGCGCTCATCTAATGTAGGAGCACGGCAGAATTCTCGTTCGGCTTTTCTCCCAACACACAAAATGTTAGTTTTCGGCCGCATTTGACGAAAGCGCTTCCTTCCGCAACCGCCAGTTCCTCGAGGACGGCGCGGGGAGGCGCGCCCGGCGTCCCAGCAGAGTGACGGCCGAATTGGCGGGCGCACCGCCGCGTGTGTGAGACGCACTGCTGTTCGTTGCACCCCCTGTCATTCGCTGGGCGCGTGCAGCCTTCGACACTAGCGGAGGACGCATCTTGTCCCTGGTGTTCAGCGGAAGGCCTGTGCGGGGTGTGGCAGTGTCGTGCTGGAGGGCCCACTGGTAGCGATGTGGGCTTCCTCGCCTCGCCTCGCCTCGCCTCGCCTCGCCTCACACCAGGTGTCTGCGTAGTTTGCAGTGCATTCGCACCATTCCTATCCCTGTCCCTGTCCCCGTCCCGACTTGTCCCGACTTTGCTCGACTGCCGCTCGCTGCCGCTCGGGTCGTGGTCCATATGACAGCGCAAGCACGACAAACGTCTGCGGGACGAGACGAGACGAGACGAGACGAGACGACTAAGGAATAAATTCGTGGTTACAAATAAAATTTGGAACTCTACACTCCTACACAACAATAGGCGGTGACGTATTTCAGAAAACATCTGCCGATTCGTACTGTTTTGTCGTTTTCAAAGTCTTCTTGGCAAACTTGGTTAGCACATTCTCCCTCAAACAGAGTTAATTACTGCATTTTCGTACCATTACAGTAGTTTAAAAGGCTTAAGGAAGCATCTTTGTCACAACAGAAAGGTAGTTTGAAAATTGGGCTGGCGACATAACAAAAAAAAAACAGGAAGGGAGCCAACAGCACCCGGGTTTCCCAGGCGGTCACCCATCCAAGTACTAGCCGGGCCCGATGATGCTTAACTTCGGTGATCGGACGAGAACCGGTGTATTCATCATGGTATGGCCGTTGGCGCTCATCTAATGTAGGAGCACGGCAGAATTCGCGTTCGGCTTTTCTCCCAACACACAAAATGTTAGTTTTCGGCCGCATTTGACGAAAGCGCTTCCTTCCGCAACCGCCAGTTCCTCGAGGACGGCGCGGGGAGGCGCGCCCGGCGTCCCAGCAGAGTGACGGCCGAATTGGCGGGCGCACCGCCGCGTGTGTGAGACGCACTGCTGCTCGTTGCACCCCCTGTCATTCGCTGGGCGCGTGCAGCCTTCGACACTAGCGGAGGACGCATCTTGTCCCTGGTGTTCAGCGGAAGGCCTGTGCGGGGTGTGGCAGTGTCGTGCTGGAGGGCCCACTGGTAGCGATGTGGGCTTCCTCGCCTCGCCTCGCCACGCCTCGCCTCGCCTCACACCAGGTGTCTGCGTAGTTTGCAATGCATTCGCACCATTCCTATACCTGTCCCTGTCCCCGTCCCGACTTGTCCCGACTTTGCTCGACTGCCGCTCGCTGCCGCTGGGGTCGTGGTCCATATGACAGCCCAAGCACGACAAACTTCTGCGGGACGACACGAGACGAGACGAGTCGAGACGACTAAGGAATAAATTCGTGGTTACAAATCAAATTTGGAACTCTACACTCCTACACAACAATAGGCGGTGACGTATTTCAGAAATCACCTGCCGATTCGTACTGTTTTGTCGTTTTCAAAGTCTTCTTGGCAAACTTGGTTAGCACATTCTCCCTCAAACTGAGTTAATTACTGCATTTTCGTACCATTACAGTAGTTTAAAAGGCTTAAGGAAGCATCTTTGTCACAACAGAAAGGTAGTTTGAAAATTGGGCTGGCGACATAACAAAAAAAAAACAGGAAGGGAGCCAACAGCACCCGGGTTTCCCAGGCGGTCACCCATCCAAGTACTAGCCGTGCCCGATGATGCTTAACTTCGGTGATCGGACGAGAACCGGTGTATTCATCATGGTATGGCCGTTGGCGCTCATCTAATGTAGGAGCGCGGCAGAATTCTCGTTCGGCTTTTCTCCCAACGCACAAAATGTTAGTTTTCGGCCGCATTTGACGAAAGCGCTTCCTTCCGCAACCGCCAGTTCCTCGAGGACGGCGCGGGGAGGCGCGCCCGGCGTCCCAGCAGAGTGACGGCCGAATTGGCGGGCGCACCGCCGCGTGTGTGAGACGCACTGCTGTTCGTTGCACCCCCTGTCATTCGCTGGGCGCGTGCAGCCTTCGACACTAGCGGAGGACGCATCTTGTCCCTGGTGTTCAGCGGAAGGCCTGTGCGGGGTGTGGCAGTGTCGTGCTGGAGGGCCCACTGGTAGCGATGTGGGCTTCCTCGCCTCGCCTCGCCTCGCCTCACACCAGGTGTCTGCGTAGTTTGCAGTGCATTCGCACCATTCTTATCCCTGTCCCTGTCCCCGTCCCGACTTGTCCCGACTTTGCTCGACTGCCGCTCGCTGCCGCTCGGGTCGTGGTCCATATGACAGCGCAAGCACGACAAACGTCTGCGGGACGAGACGAGACGAGACGAGACGAGACGACTAAGGAATAAATTCGTGGTTACAAATAAAATTTGGAACTCTACACTCCTACACAACAATAGGCGGTGACGTATTTCAGAAAACATCTGCCGATTCGTACTGTTTTGTCGTTTTCAAAGTCTTCTTGGCAAACTTGGTTAGCACATTCTCCCTCAAACAGAGTTAATTACTGCATTTTCGTACCATTACAGTAGTTTAAAAGGCTTAAGGAAGCATCTTTGTCACAACAGAAAGGTAGTTTGAAAATTGGGCTGGCGACATAACAAAAAAAAAACAGGAAGGGAGCCAACAGCACCCGGGTTTCCCAGGCGGTCACCCATCCAAGTACTAGCCGGGCCCGATGATGCTTAACTTCGGTGATCGGACGAGAACCGGTGTATTCATCATGGTATGGCCGTTGGCGCTCATCTAATGTAGGAGCACGGCAGAATTCGCGTTCGGCTTTTCTCCCAACACACAAAATGTTAGTTTTCGGCCGCATTTGACGAAAGCGCTTCCTTCCGCAACCGCCAGTTCCTCGAGGACGGCGCGGGGAGGCGCGCCCGGCGTCCCAGCAGAGTGACGGCCGAATTGGCGGGCGCACCGCCGCGTGTGTGAGACGCACTGCTGCTCGTTGCACCCCCTGTCATTCGCTGGGCGCGTGCAGCCTTCGACACTAGCGGAGGACGCATCTTGTCCCTGGTGTTCAGCGGAAGGCCTGTGCGGGGTGTGGCAGTGTCGTGCTGGAGGGCCCACTGGTAGCGATGTGGGCTTCCTCGCCTCGCCTCGCCACGCCTCGCCTCGCCTCACACCAGGTGTCTGCGTAGTTTGCAATGCATTCGCACCATTCCTATACCTGTCCCTGTCCCCGTCCCGACTTGTCCCGACTTTGCTCGACTGCCGCTCGCTGCCGCTGGGGTCGTGGTCCATATGACAGCCCAAGCACGACAAACTTCTGCGGGACGACACGAGACGAGACGAGTCGAGACGACTAAGGAATAAATTCGTGGTTACAAATCAAATTTGGAACTCTACACTCCTACACAACAATAGGCGGTGACGTATTTCAGAAATCACCTGCCGATTCGTACTGTTTTGTCGTTTTCAAAGTCTTCTTGGCAAACTTGGTTAGCACATTCTCCCTCAAACTGAGTTAATTACTGCAATTTCGTACCATTACAGTAGTTTAAAAGGCTTAAGGAAGCATCTTTGTCACAACAGAAAGGTAGTTTGAAAATTGGGCTGGCGACATAACAAAAAAAAAACAGGAAGGGAGCCAACAGCACCCGGGTTTCCCAGGCGGTCACCCATCCAAGTACTAGCCGTGCCCGATGATGCTTAACTTCGGTGATCGGACGAGAACCGGTGTATTCATCATGGTATGGCTGTTGGCGCTCATCTAATGTAGGAGCACGGCAGAATTCTCGTTCGGCTTTTCTCCCAACACACAAAATGTTAGTTTTCGGCCGCATTTGACGAAAGAGCTTCCTTCCGCAACCGCCAGTTCCTCGAGGACGGCGCGGGGAGGCGCGCCCGGCGTCCCAGCAGAGTGACGGCCGAATTGGCGGGCGCACCGCCGCGTGTGGGAGACGCACTGCTGCTCGTTGCACCCCCTGTCATTCGCTGGGCGCGTGCAGCCTTCGACACTAGCGGAGGACGCATCTTGTCCCTGGTGTTCAGCGGAAGGCCTGTGCGGGGTGTGGCAGTGTCGTGCTGGAGGGCCCACTGGTAGCGATGTGGGCTTCCTCGCCTCGCCTCGCCACGCCTCGCCTCGCCTCACACCAGGTGTCTGCGTAGTTTGCAATGCATTCGCACCATTCCTATACCTGTCCCTGTCCCCGTCCCGACTTGTCCCGACTTTGCTCGACTGCCGCTCGCTGCCGCTGGGGTCGTGGTCCATATGACAGCCCAAGCACGACAAACTTCTGCGGGACGACACGAGACGAGACGAGTCGAGACGACTAAGGAATAAATTCGTGGTTACAAATCAAATTTGGAACTCTACACTCCTACACAACAATAGGCGGTGACGTATTTCAGAAATCACCTGCCGATTCGTACTGTTTTGTCGTTTTCAAAGTCTTCTTGGCAAACTTGGTTAGCACATTCTCCCTCAAACTGAGTTAATTACTGCATTTTCGTACCATTACAGTAGTTTAAAAGGCTTAAGGAAGCATCTTTGTCACAACAGAAAGGTAGTTTGAAAATTGGGCTGGCGACATAACAAAAAAAAAACAGGAAGGGAGCCAACAGCACCCGGGTTTCCCAGGCGGTCACCCATCCAAGTACTAGCCGGGCCCGATGATGCTTAACTTCGGTGATCGGACGAGAACCGGTGTATTCATCATGGTATGGCTGTTGGCGCTCATCTAATGTAGGAGCACGGCAGAATTCTCGTTCGGCTTTTCTCCCAACACACAAAATGTTAGTTTTCGGCCGCATTTGACGAAAGCGCTTCCTTCCGCAACCGCCAGTTCCTCGAGGACGGCGCGGGGAGGCGCGCCCGGCGTCCCAGCAGAGTGACGGCCGAATTGGCGGGCGCACCGCCGCGTGTGGGAGACGCACTGCTGCTCGTTGCACCCCCTGTCATTCGCTGGGCGCGTGCAGCCTTCGACACTAGCGGAGGACGCATCTTGTCCCTGGTGTTCAGCGGAAGGCCTGTGCGGGGTGTGGCAGTGTCGTGCTGGAGGGCCCACTGGTAGCGATGTGGGCTTCCTCGCCTCGCCTCGCCACGCCTCGCCTCGCCTCACACCAGGTGTCTGCGTAGTTTGCAATGCATTCGCACCATTCCTATACCTGTCCCTGTCCCCGTCCCGACTTGTCCCGACTTTGCTCGACTGCCGCTCGCTGCCGCTGGGGTCGTGGTCCATATGACAGCCCAAGCACGACAAACTTCTGCGGGACGAGACGAGACGAGACGAGTCGAGACGACTAAGGAATAAATTCGTTTTTACAAATCAAATTTGGAACTCTACACTCCTACACAACAATAGGCGGTGACGTATTTCAGAAATCACCTGCCGATTCGTACTGTTTTGTCGTTTTCAAAGTCTTCTTGGCAAACTTGGTTAGCACATTCTCCCTCAAACTGAGTTAATTACTGCATTTTCGTACCATTACAGTAGTTTAAAAGGCTTAAGGAAGCATCTTTGTCACAACAGAAAGGTAGTTTGAAAATTGGGCTGGCGACATAACAAAAAAAAAAAACAGGAAGGGAGCCAACAGCACCCGGGTTTCCCAGGCGGTCACCCATCCAAGTACTAGCCGTGCCCGATGATGCTTAACTTCGGTGATCGGACGAGAACCGGTGTATTCATCATGGTATGGCCGTTGGCGCTCATCTAATGTAGGAGCACGGCAGAATTCTCGTTCGGCTTTTCTCCCAACACACAAAATGTTAGTTTTCGGCCGCATTTGACGAAAGCGCTTCCTTCCGCAACCGCCAGTTCCTCGAGGACGGCGCGGGGAGGCGCGCCCGGCGTCCCAGCAGAGTGACGGCCGAATTGGCGGGCGCACCGCCGCGTGTGTGAGACGCACTGCTGTTCGTTGCACCCCCTGTCATTCGCTGGGCGCGTGCAGCCTTCGACACTAGCGGAGGACGCATCTTGTCCCTGGTGTTCAGCGGAAGGCCTGTGCGGGGTGTGGCAGTGTCGTGCTGGAGGGCCCACTGGTAGCGATGTGGGCTTCCTCGCCTCGCCTCGCCTCGCCTCGCCTCGCCTCACACCAGGTGTCTGCGTAGTTTGCAGTGCATTCGCACCATTCCTATCCCTGTCCCTGTCCCCGTCCCGACTTGTCCCGACTTTGCTCGACTGCCGCTCGCTGCCGCTCGGGTCGTGGTCCATATGACAGCGCAAGCACGACAAACGTCTGCGGGACGAGACGAGACGAGACGAGACGAGACGACTAAGGAATAAATTCGTGGTTACAAATAAAATTTGGAACTCTACACTCCTACACAACAATAGGCGGTGACGTATTTCAGAAAACATCTGCCGATTCGTACTGTTTTGTCGTTTTCAAAGTCTTCTTGGCAAACTTGGTTAGCACATTCTCCCTCAAACAGAGTTAATTACTGCATTTTCGTACCATTACAGTAGTTTAAAAGGCTTAAGGAAGCATCTTTGTCACAACAGAAAGGTAGTTTGAAAATTGGGCTGGCGACATAACAAAAAAAAAACAGGAAGGGAGCCAACAGCACCCGGGTTTCCCAGGCGGTCACCCATCCAAGTACTAGCCGGGCCCGATGATGCTTAACTTCGGTGATCGGACGAGAACCGGTGTATTCATCATGGTATGGCCGTTGGCGCTCATCTAATGTAGGAGCACGGCAGAATTCGCGTTCGGCTTTTCTCCCAACACACAAAATGTTAGTTTTCGGCCGCATTTGACGAAAGCGCTTCCTTCCGCAACCGCCAGTTCCTCGAGGACGGCGCGGGGAGGCGCGCCCGGCGTCCCAGCAGAGTGACGGCCGAATTGGCGGGCGCACCGCCGCGTGTGTGAGACGCACTGCTGCTCGTTGCACCCCCTGTCATTCGCTGGGCGCGTGCAGCCTTCGACACTAGCGGAGGACGCATCTTGTCCCTGGTGTTCAGCGGAAGGCCTGTGCGGGGTGTGGCAGTGTCGTGCTGGAGGGCCCACTGGTAGCGATGTGGGCTTCCTCGCCTCGCCTCGCCACGCCTCGCCTCGCCTCACACCAGGTGTCTGCGTAGTTTGCAATGCATTCGCACCATTCCTATACCTGTCCCTGTCCCCGTCCCGACTTGTCCCGACTTTGCTCGACTGCCGCTCGCTGCCGCTGGGGTCGTGGTCCATATGACAGCCCAAGCACGACAAACTTCTGCGGGACGACACGAGACGAGACGAGTCGAGACGACTAAGGAATAAATTCGTGGTTACAAATCAAATTTGGAACTCTACACTCCTACACAACAATAGGCGGTGACGTATTTCAGAAATCACCTGCCGATTCGTACTGTTTTGTCGTTTTCAAAGTCTTCTTGGCAAACTTGGTTAGCACATTCTCCCTCAAACTGAGTTAATTACTGCATTTTCGTACCATTACAGTAGTTTAAAAGGCTTAAGGAAGCATCTTTGTCACAACAGAAAGGTAGTTTGAAAATTGGGCTGGCGACATAACAAAAAAAAAACAGGAAGGGAGCCAACAGCACCCGGGTTTCCCAGGCGGTCACCCATCCAAGTACTAGCCGTGCCCGATGATGCTTAACTTCGGTGATCGGACGAGAACCGGTGTATTCATCATGGTATGGCCGTTGGCGCTCATCTAATGTAGGAGCACGGCAGAATTCTCGTTCGGCTTTTCTCCCAACACACAAAATGTTAGTTTTCGGCCGCATTTGACGAAAGCGCTTCCTTCCGCAACCGCCAGTTCCTCGAGGACGGCGCGGGGAGGCGCGCCCGGCGTCCCAGCAGAGTGACGGCCGAATTGGCGGGCGCACCGCCGCGTGTGTGAGACGCACTGCTGTTCGTTGCACCCCCTGTCATTCGCTGGGCGCGTGCAGCCTTCGACACTAGCGGAGGACGCATCTTGTCCCTGGTGTTCAGCGGAAGGCCTGTGCGGGGTGTGGCAGTGTCGTGCTGGAGGGCCCACTGGTAGCGATGTGGGCTTCCTCGCCTCGCCTCGCCTCGCCTCGCCTCGCCTCACACCAGGTGTCTGCGTAGTTTGCAGTGCATTCGCACCATTCTTATCCCTGTCCCTGTCCCCGTCCCGACTTGTCCCGACTTTGCTCGACTGCCGCTCGCTGCCGCTCGGGTCGTGGTCCATATGACAGCGCAAGCACGACAAACGTCTGCGGGACGAGACGAGACGAGACGAGACGAGACGACTAAGGAATAAATTCGTGGTTACAAATAAAATTTGGAACTCTACACTCCTACACAACAATAGGCGGTGACGTATTTCAGAAAACATCTGCCGATTCGTACTGTTTTGTCGTTTTCAAAGTCTTCTTGGCAAACTTGGTTAGCACATTCTCCCTCAAACAGAGTTAATTACTGCATTTTCGTACCATTACAGTAGTTTAAAAGGCTTAAGGAAGCATCTTTGTCACAACAGAAAGGTAGTTTGAAAATTGGGCTGGCGACATAACAAAAAAAAAACAGGAAGGGAGCCAACAGCACCCGGGTTTCCCAGGCGGTCACCCATCCAAGTACTAGCCGGGCCCGATGATGCTTAACTTCGGTGATCGGACGAGAACCGGTGTATTCATCATGGTATGGCCGTTGGCGCTCATCTAATGTAGGAGCACGGCAGAATTCGCGTTCGGCTTTTCTCCCAACACACAAAATGTTAGTTTTCGGCCGCATTTGACGAAAGCGCTTCCTTCCGCAACCGCCAGTTCCTCGAGGACGGCGCGGGGAGGCGCGCCCGGCGTCCCAGCAGAGTGACGGCCGAATTGGCGGGCGCACCGCCGCGTGTGTGAGACGCACTGCTGCTCGTTGCACCCCCTGTCATTCGCTGGGCGCGTGCAGCCTTCGACACTAGCGGAGGACGCATCTTGTCCCTGGTGTTCAGCGGAAGGCCTGTGCGGGGTGTGGCAGTGTCGTGCTGGAGGGCCCACTGGTAGCGATGTGGGCTTCCTCGCCTCGCCTCGCCACGCCTCGCCTCGCCTCACACCAGGTGTCTGCGTAGTTTGCAATGCATTCGCACCATTCCTATACCTGTCCCTGTCCCCGTCCCGACTTGTCCCGACTTTGCTCGACTGCCGCTCGCTGCCGCTGGGGTCGTGGTCCATATGACAGCGCAAGCACGACAAACGTCTGCGGGACGAGACGAGACGAGACGAGACGAGACGACTAAGGAATAAATTCGTGGTTACAAATCAAATTTGGAACTCTACACTCCTACACAACAATAGGCGGTGACGTATTTCAGAAAACATCTGCCGATTCGTACTGTTTTGTCGTTTTCAAAGTCTTCTTGGCAAACTTGGTTAGCACATTCTCCCTCAAACAGAGTTAATTACTGCATTTTCGTACCATTACAGTAGTTTAAAAGGCTTAAGGAAGCATCTTTGTCACAACAGAAAGGTAGTTTGAAAATTGGGCTGGCGACATAACAAAAAAAAAACAGGAAGGGAGCCAACAGCACCCGGGTTTCCCAGGCGGTCACCCATCCAAGTACTAGCCGGGCCCGATGATGCTTAACTTCGGTGATCGGACGAGAACCGGTGTATTCATCATGGTATGGCCGTTGGCGCTCATCTAATGTAGGAGCACGGCAGAATTCGCGTTCGGCTTTTCTCCCAACACACAAAATGTTAGTTTTCGGCCGCATTTGACGAAAGCGCTTCCTTCCGCAACCGCCAGTTCCTCGAGGACGGCGCGGGGAGGCGCGCCCGGCGTCCCAGCAGAGTGACGGCCGAATTGGCGGGCGCACCGCCGCGTGTGTGAGACGCACTGCTGCTCGTTGCACCCCCTGTCATTCGCTGGGCGCGTGCAGCCTTCGACACTAGCGGAGGACGCATCTTGTCCCTGGTGTTCAGCGGAAGGCCTGTGCGGGGTGTGGCAGTGTCGTGCTGGAGGGCCCACTGGTAGCGATGTGGGCTTCCTCGCCTCGCCTCGCCACGCCTCGCCTCGCCTCACACCAGGTGTCTGCGTAGTTTGCAATGCATTCGCACCATTCCTATACCTGTCCCTGTCCCCGTCCCGACTTGTCCCGACTTTGCTCGACTGCCGCTCGCTGCCGCTGGGGTCGTGGTCCATATGACAGCCCAAGCACGACAAACTTCTGCGGGACGACACGAGACGAGACGAGTCGAGACGACTAAGGAATAAATTCGTGGTTACAAATCAAATTTGGAACTCTACACTCCTACACAACAATAGGCGGTGACGTATTTCAGAAATCACCTGCCGATTCGTACTGTTTTGTCGTTTTCAAAGTCTTCTTGGCAAACTTGGTTAGCACATTCTCCCTCAAACTGAGTTAATTACTGCATTTTCGTACCATTACAGTAGTTTAAAAGGCTTAAGGAAGCATCTTTGTCACAACAGAAAGGTAGTTTGAAAATTGGGCTGGCGACATAACAAAAAAAAAACAGGAAGGGAGCCAACAGCACCCGGGTTTCCCAGGCGGTCACCCATCCAAGTACTAGCCGTGCCCGATGATGCTTAACTTCGGTGATCGGACGAGAACCGGTGTATTCATCATGGTATGGCCGTTGGCGCTCATCTAATGTAGGAGCACGGCAGAATTCTCGTTCGGCTTTTCTCCCAACACACAAAATGTTAGTTTTCGGCCGCATTTGACGAAAGCGCTTCCTTCCGCAACCGCCAGTTCCTCGAGGACGGCGCGGGGAGGCGCGCCCGGCGTCCCAGCAGAGTGACGGCCGAATTGGCGGGCGCACCGCCGCGTGTGTGAGACGCACTGCTGTTCGTTGCACCCCCTGTCATTCGCTGGGCGCGTGCAGCCTTCGACACTAGCGGAGGACGCATCTTGTCCCTGGTGTTCAGCGGAAGGCCTGTGCGGGGTGTGGCAGTGTCGTGCTGGAGGGCCCACTGGTAGCGATGTGGGCTTCCTCGCCTCGCCTCGCCTCGCCTCGCCTCGCCTCACACCAGGTGTCTGCGTAGTTTGCAGTGCATTCGCACCATTCTTATCCCTGTCCCTGTCCCCGTCCCGACTTGTCCCGACTTTGCTCGACTGCCGCTCGCTGCCGCTCGGGTCGTGGTCCATATGACAGCGCAAGCACGACAAACGTCTGCGGGACGAGACGAGACGAGACGAGACGAGACGACTAAGGAATAAATTCGTGGTTACAAATAAAATTTGGAACTCTACACTCCTACACAACAATAGGCGGTGACGTATTTCAGAAAACATCTGCCGATTCGTACTGTTTTGTCGTTTTCAAAGTCTTCTTGGCAAACTTGGTTAGCACATTCTCCCTCAAACAGAGTTAATTACTGCATTTTCGTACCATTACAGTAGTTTAAAAGGCTTAAGGAAGCATCTTTGTCACAACAGAAAGGTAGTTTGAAAATTGGGCTGGCGACATAACAAAAAAAAAACAGGAAGGGAGCCAACAGCACCCGGGTTTCCCAGGCGGTCACCCATCCAAGTACTAGCCGGGCCCGATGATGCTTAACTTCGGTGATCGGACGAGAACCGGTGTATTCATCATGGTATGGCCGTTGGCGCTCATCTAATGTAGGAGCACGGCAGAATTCGCGTTCGGCTTTTCTCCCAACACACAAAATGTTAGTTTTCGGCCGCATTTGACGAAAGCGCTTCCTTCCGCAACCGCCAGTTCCTCGAGGACGGCGCGGGGAGGCGCGCCCGGCGTCCCAGCAGAGTGACGGCCGAATTGGCGGGCGCACCGCCGCGTGTGTGAGACGCACTGCTGCTCGTTGCACCCCCTGTCATTCGCTGGGCGCGTGCAGCCTTCGACACTAGCGGAGGACGCATCTTGTCCCTGGTGTTCAGCGGAAGGCCTGTGCGGGGTGTGGCAGTGTCGTGCTGGAGGGCCCACTGGTAGCGATGTGGGCTTCCTCGCCTCGCCTCGCCACGCCTCGCCTCGCCTCACACCAGGTGTCTGCGTAGTTTGCAATGCATTCGCACCATTCCTATACCTGTCCCTGTCCCCGTCCCGACTTGTCCCGACTTTGCTCGACTGCCGCTCGCTGCCGCTGGGGTCGTGGTCCATATGACAGCGCAAGCACGACAAACGTCTGCGGGACGAGACGAGACGAGACGAGACGAGACGACTAAGGAATAAATTCGTGGTTACAAATAAAATTTGGAACTCTACACTCCTACACAACAATAGGCGGTGACGTATTTCAGAAAACATCTGCCGATTCGTACTGTTTTGTCGTTTTCAAAGTCTTCTTGGCAAACTTGGTTAGCACATTCTCCCTCAAACAGAGTTAATTACTGCATTTTCGTACCATTACAGTAGTTTAAAAGGCTTAAGGAAGCATCTTTGTCACAACAGAAAGGTAGTTTGAAAATTGGGCTGGCGACATAACAAAAAAAAAACAGGAAGGGAGCCAACAGCACCCGGGTTTCCCAGGCGGTCACCCATCCAAGTACTAGCCGGGCCCGATGATGCTTAACTTCGGTGATCGGACGAGAACCGGTGTATTCATCATGGTATGGCCGTTGGCGCTCATCTAATGTAGGAGCACGGCAGAATTCGCGTTCGGCTTTTCTCCCAACACACAAAATGTTAGTTTTCGGCCGCATTTGACGAAAGCGCTTCCTTCCGCAACCGCCAGTTCCTCGAGGACGGCGCGGGGAGGCGCGCCCGGCGTCCCAGCAGAGTGACGGCCGAATTGGCGGGCGCACCGCCGCGTGTGTGAGACGCACTGCTGCTCGTTGCACCCCCTGTCATTCGCTGGGCGCGTGCAGCCTTCGACACTAGCGGAGGACGCATCTTGTCCCTGGTGTTCAGCGGAAGGCCTGTGCGGGGTGTGGCAGTGTCGTGCTGGAGGGCCCACTGGTAGCGATGTGGGCTTCCTCGCCTCGCCTCGCCACGCCTCGCCTCGCCTCACACCAGGTGTCTGCGTAGTTTGCAATGCATTCGCACCATTCCTATACCTGTCCCTGTCCCCGTCCCGACTTGTCCCGACTTTGCTCGACTGCCGCTCGCTGCCGCTGGGGTCGTGGTCCATATGACAGCCCAAGCACGACAAACTTCTGCGGGACGACACGAGACGAGACGAGTCGAGACGACTAAGGAATAAATTCGTGGTTACAAATCAAATTTGGAACTCTACACTCCTACACAACAATAGGCGGTGACGTATTTCAGAAATCACCTGCCGATTCGTACTGTTTTGTCGTTTTCAAAGTCTTCTTGGCAAACTTGGTTAGCACATTCTCCCTCAAACTGAGTTAATTACTGCATTTTCGTACCATTACAGTAGTTTAAAAGGCTTAAGGAAGCATCTTTGTCACAACAGAAAGGTAGTTTGAAAATTGGGCTGGCGACATAACAAAAAAAAAACAGGAAGGGAGCCAACAGCACCCGGGTTTCCCAGGCGGTCACCCATCCAAGTACTAGCCGTGCCCGATGATGCTTAACTTCGGTGATCGGACGAGAACCGGTGTATTCATCATGGTATGGCCGTTGGCGCTCATCTAATGTAGGAGCACGGCAGAATTCTCGTTCGGCTTTTCTCCCAACACACAAAATGTTAGTTTTCGGCCGCATTTGACGAAAGCGCTTCCTTCCGCAACCGCCAGTTCCTCGAGGACGGCGCGGGGAGGCGCGCCCGGCGTCCCAGCAGAGTGACGGCCGAATTGGCGGGCGCACCGCCGCGTGTGTGAGACGCACTGCTGTTCGTTGCACCCCCTGTCATTCGCTGGGCGCGTGCAGCCTTCGACACTAGCGGAGGACGCATCTTGTCCCTGGTGTTCAGCGGAAGGCCTGTGCGGGGTGTGGCAGTGTCGTGCTGGAGGGCCCACTGGTAGCGATGTGGGCTTCCTCGCCTCGCCTCGCCTCGCCTCGCCTCGCCTCACACCAGGTGTCTGCGTAGTTTGCAGTGCATTCGCACCATTCTTATCCCTGTCCCTGTCCCCGTCCCGACTTGTCCCGACTTTGCTCGACTGCCGCTCGCTGCCGCTCGGGTCGTGGTCCATATGACAGCGCAAGCACGACAAACGTCTGCGGGACGAGACGAGACGAGACGAGACGAGACGACTAAGGAATAAATTCGTGGTTACAAATAAAATTTGGAACTCTACACTCCTACACAACAATAGGCGGTGACGTATTTCAGAAAACATCTGCCGATTCGTACTGTTTTGTCGTTTTCAAAGTCTTCTTGGCAAACTTGGTTAGCACATTCTCCCTCAAACAGAGTTAATTACTGCATTTTCGTACCATTACAGTAGTTTAAAAGGCTTAAGGAAGCATCTTTGTCACAACAGAAAGGTAGTTTGAAAATTGGGCTGGCGACATAACAAAAAAAAAACAGGAAGGGAGCCAACAGCACCCGGGTTTCCCAGGCGGTCACCCATCCAAGTACTAGCCGGGCCCGATGATGCTTAACTTCGGTGATCGGACGAGAACCGGTGTATTCATCATGGTATGGCCGTTGGCGCTCATCTAATGTAGGAGCACGGCAGAATTCGCGTTCGGCTTTTCTCCCAACACACAAAATGTTAGTTTTCGGCCGCATTTGACGAAAGCGCTTCCTTCCGCAACCGCCAGTTCCTCGAGGACGGCGCGGGGAGGCGCGCCCGGCGTCCCAGCAGAGTGACGGCCGAATTGGCGGGCGCACCGCCGCGTGTGTGAGACGCACTGCTGCTCGTTGCACCCCCTGTCATTCGCTGGGCGCGTGCAGCCTTCGACACTAGCGGAGGACGCATCTTGTCCCTGGTGTTCAGCGGAAGGCCTGTGCGGGGTGTGGCAGTGTCGTGCTGGAGGGCCCACTGGTAGCGATGTGGGCTTCCTCGCCTCGCCTCGCCACGCCTCGCCTCGCCTCACACCAGGTGTCTGCGTAGTTTGCAATGCATTCGCACCATTCCTATACCTGTCCCTGTCCCCGTCCCGACTTGTCCCGACTTTGCTCGACTGCCGCTCGCTGCCGCTGGGGTCGTGGTCCATATGACAGCCCAAGCACGACAAACTTCTGCGGGACGACACGAGACGAGACGAGTCGAGACGACTAAGGAATAAATTCGTGGTTACAAATCAAATTTGGAACTCTACACTCCTACACAACAATAGGCGGTGACGTATTTCAGAAATCACCTGCCGATTCGTACTGTTTTGTCGTTTTCAAAGTCTTCTTGGCAAACTTGGTTAGCACATTCTCCCTCAAACTGAGTTAATTACTGCATTTTCGTACCATTACAGTAGTTTAAAAGGCTTAAGGAAGCATCTTTGTCACAACAGAAAGGTAGTTTGAAAATTGGGCTGGCGACATAACAAAAAAAAAACAGGAAGGGAGCCAACAGCACCCGGGTTTCCCAGGCGGTCACCCATCCAAGTACTAGCCGGGCCCGATGATGCTTAACTTCGGTGATCGGACGAGAACCGGTGTATTCATCATGGTATGGCCGTTGGCGCTCATCTAATGTAGGAGCACGGCAGAATTCGCGTTCGGCTTTTCTCCCAACACACAAAATGTTAGTTTTCGGCCGCATTTGACGAAAGCGCTTCCTTCCGCAACCGCCAGTTCCTCGAGGACGGCGCGGGGAGGCGCGCCCGGCGTCCCAGCAGAGTGACGGCCGAATTGGCGGGCGCACCGCCGCGTGTGTGAGACGCACTGCTGCTCGTTGCACCCCCTGTCATTCGCTGGGCGCGTGCAGCCTTCGACACTAGCGGAGGACGCATCTTGTCCCTGGTGTTCAGCGGAAGGCCTGTGCGGGGTGTGGCAGTGTCGTGCTGGAGGGCCCACTGGTAGCGATGTGGGCTTCCTCGCCTCGCCTCGCCACGCCTCGCCTCGCCTCACACCAGGTGTCTGCGTAGTTTGCAATGCATTCGCACCATTCCTATACCTGTCCCTGTCCCCGTCCCGACTTGTCCCGACTTTGCTCGACTGCCGCTCGCTGCCGCTCGGGTCGTGGTCCATATGACAGCGCAAGCACGACAAACGTCTGCGGGACGAGACGAGACGAGACGAGACGAGACGACTAAGGAATAAATTCGTGGTTACAAATAAAATTTGGAACTCTACACTCCTACACAACAATAGGCGGTGACGTATTTCAGAAAACATCTGCCGATTCGTACTGTTTTGTCGTTTTCAAAGTCTTCTTGGCAAACTTGGTTAGCACATTCTCCCTCAAACAGAGTTAATTACTGCATTTTCGTACCATTACAGTAGTTTAAAAGGCTTAAGGAAGCATCTTTGTCACAACAGAAAGGTAGTTTGAAAATTGGGCTGGCGACATAACAAAAAAAAAACAGGAAGGGAGCCAACAGCACCCGGGTTTCCCAGGCGGTCACCCATCCAAGTACTAGCCGGGCCCGATGATGCTTAACTTCGGTGATCGGACGAGAACCGGTGTATTCATCATGGTATGGCCGTTGGCGCTCATCTAATGTAGGAGCACGGCAGAATTCGCGTTCGGCTTTTCTCCCAACACACAAAATGTTAGTTTTCGGCCGCATTTGACGAAAGCGCTTCCTTCCGCAACCGCCAGTTCCTCGAGGACGGCGCGGGGAGGCGCGCCCGGCGTCCCAGCAGAGTGACGGCCGAATTGGCGGGCGCACCGCCGCGTGTGTGAGACGCACTGCTGCTCGTTGCACCCCCTGTCATTCGCTGGGCGCGTGCAGCCTTCGACACTAGCGGAGGACGCATCTTGTCCCTGGTGTTCAGCGGAAGGCCTGTGCGGGGTGTGGCAGTGTCGTGCTGGAGGGCCCACTGGTAGCGATGTGGGCTTCCTCGCCTCGCCTCGCCACGCCTCGCCTCGCCTCACACCAGGTGTCTGCGTAGTTTGCAATGCATTCGCACCATTCCTATACCTGTCCCTGTCCCCGTCCCGACTTGTCCCGACTTTGCTCGACTGCCGCTCGCTGCCGCTGGGGTCGTGGTCCATATGACAGCCCAAGCACGACAAACTTCTGCGGGACGACACGAGACGAGACGAGTCGAGACGACTAAGGAATAAATTCGTGGTTACAAATCAAATTTGGAACTCTACACTCCTACACAACAATAGGCGGTGACGTATTTCAGAAATCACCTGCCGATTCGTACTGTTTTGTCGTTTTCAAAGTCTTCTTGGCAAACTTGGTTAGCACATTCTCCCTCAAACTGAGTTAATTACTGCATTTTCGTACCATTACAGTAGTTTAAAAGGCTTAAGGAAGCATCTTTGTCACAACAGAAAGGTAGTTTGAAAATTGGGCTGGCGACATAACAAAAAAAAAACAGGAAGGGAGCCAACAGCACCCGGGTTTCCCAGGCGGTCACCCATCCAAGTACTAGCCGGGCCCGATGATGCTTAACTTCGGTGATCGGACGAGAACCGGTGTATTCATCATGGTATGGCCGTTGGCGCTCATCTAATGTAGGAGCACGGCAGAATTCGCGTTCGGCTTTTCTCCCAACACACAAAATGTTAGTTTTCGGCCGCATTTGACGAAAGCGCTTCCTTCCGCAACCGCCAGTTCCTCGAGGACGGCGCGGGGAGGCGCGCCCGGCGTCCCAGCAGAGTGACGGCCGAATTGGCGGGCGCACCGCCGCGTGTGTGAGACGCACTGCTGCTCGTTGCACCCCCTGTCATTCGCTGGGCGCGTGCAGCCTTCGACACTAGCGGAGGACGCATCTTGTCCCTGGTGTTCAGCGGAAGGCCTGTGCGGGGTGTGGCAGTGTCGTGCTGGAGGGCCCACTGGTAGCGATGTGGGCTTCCTCGCCTCGCCTCGCCACGCCTCGCCTCGCCTCACACCAGGTGTCTGCGTAGTTTGCAATGCATTCGCACCATTCCTATACCTGTCCCTGTCCCCGTCCCGACTTGTCCCGACTTTGCTCGACTGCCGCTCGCTGCCGCTGGGGTCGTGGTCCATATGACAGCCCAAGCACGACAAACTTCTGCGGGACGACACGAGACGAGACGAGTCGAGACGACTAAGGAATAAATTCGTGGTTACAAATCAAATTTGGAACTCTACACTCCTACACAACAATAGGCGGTGACGTATTTCAGAAATCACCTGCCGATTCGTACTGTTTTGTCGTTTTCAAAGTCTTCTTGGCAAACTTGGTTAGCACATTCTCCCTCAAACTGAGTTAATTACTGCATTTTCGTACCATTACAGTAGTTTAAAAGGCTTAAGGAAGCATCTTTGTCACAACAGAAAGGTAGTTTGAAAATTGGGCTGGCGACATAACAAAAAAAAAACAGGAAGGGAGCCAACAGCACCCGGGTTTCCCAGGCGGTCACCCATCCAAGTACTAGCCGTGCCCGATGATGCTTAACTTCGGTGATCGGACGAGAACCGGTGTATTCATCATGGTATGGCCGTTGGCGCTCATCTAATGTAGGAGCACGGCAGAATTCTCGTTCGGCTTTTCTCCCAACACACAAAATGTTAGTTTTCGGCCGCATTTGACGAAAGCGCTTCCTTCCGCAACCGCCAGTTCCTCGAGGACGGCGCGGGGAGGCGCGCCCGGCGTCCCAGCAGAGTGACGGCCGAATTGGCGGGCGCACCGCCGCGTGTGTGAGACGCACTGCTGTTCGTTGCACCCCCTGTCATTCGCTGGGCGCGTGCAGCCTTCGACACTAGCGGAGGACGCATCTTGTCCCTGGTGTTCAGCGGAAGGCCTGTGCGGGGTGTGGCAGTGTCGTGCTGGAGGGCCCACTGGTAGCGATGTGGGCTTCCTCGCCTCGCCTCGCCTCGCCTCGCCTCGCCTCACACCAGGTGTCTGCGTAGTTTGCAGTGCATTCGCACCATTCTTATCCCTGTCCCTGTCCCCGTCCCGACTTGTCCCGACTTTGCTCGACTGCCGCTCGCTGCCGCTCGGGTCGTGGTCCATATGACAGCGCAAGCACGACAAACGTCTGCGGGACGAGACGAGACGAGACGAGACGAGACGACTAAGGAATAAATTCGTGGTTACAAATAAAATTTGGAACTCTACACTCCTACACAACAATAGGCGGTGACGTATTTCAGAAAACATCTGCCGATTCGTACTGTTTTGTCGTTTTCAAAGTCTTCTTGGCAAACTTGGTTAGCACATTCTCCCTCAAACAGAGTTAATTACTGCATTTTCGTACCATTACAGTAGTTTAAAAGGCTTAAGGAAGCATCTTTGTCACAACAGAAAGGTAGTTTGAAAATTGGGCTGGCGACATAACAAAAAAAAAACAGGAAGGGAGCCAACAGCACCCGGGTTTCCCAGGCGGTCACCCATCCAAGTACTAGCCGGGCCCGATGATGCTTAACTTCGGTGATCGGACGAGAACCGGTGTATTCATCATGGTATGGCCGTTGGCGCTCATCTAATGTAGGAGCACGGCAGAATTCGCGTTCGGCTTTTCTCCCAACACACAAAATGTTAGTTTTCGGCCGCATTTGACGAAAGCGCTTCCTTCCGCAACCGCCAGTTCCTCGAGGACGGCGCGGGGAGGCGCGCCCGGCGTCCCAGCAGAGTGACGGCCGAATTGGCGGGCGCACCGCCGCGTGTGTGAGACGCACTGCTGCTCGTTGCACCCCCTGTCATTCGCTGGGCGCGTGCAGCCTTCGACACTAGCGGAGGACGCATCTTGTCCCTGGTGTTCAGCGGAAGGCCTGTGCGGGGTGTGGCAGTGTCGTGCTGGAGGGCCCACTGGTAGCGATGTGGGCTTCCTCGCCTCGCCTCGCCACGCCTCGCCTCGCCTCACACCAGGTGTCTGCGTAGTTTGCAATGCATTCGCACCATTCCTATACCTGTCCCTGTCCCCGTCCCGACTTGTCCCGACTTTGCTCGACTGCCGCTCGCTGCCGCTGGGGTCGTGGTCCATATGACAGCCCAAGCACGACAAACTTCTGCGGGACGACACGAGACGAGACGAGTCGAGACGACTAAGGAATAAATTCGTGGTTACAAATCAAATTTGGAACTCTACACTCCTACACAACAATAGGCGGTGACGTATTTCAGAAATCACCTGCCGATTCGTACTGTTTTGTCGTTTTCAAAGTCTTCTTGGCAAACTTGGTTAGCACATTCTCCCTCAAACTGAGTTAATTACTGCATTTTCGTACCATTACAGTAGTTTAAAAGGCTTAAGGAAGCATCTTTGTCACAACAGAAAGGTAGTTTGAAAATTGGGCTGGCGACATAACAAAAAAAAAACAGGAAGGGAGCCAACAGCACCCGGGTTTCCCAGGCGGTCACCCATCCAAGTACTAGCCGTGCCCGATGATGCTTAACTTCGGTGATCGGACGAGAACCGGTGTATTCATCATGGTATGGCCGTTGGCGCTCATCTAATGTAGGAGCACGGCAGAATTCTCGTTCGGCTTTTCTCCCAACACACAAAATGTTAGTTTTCGGCCGCATTTGACGAAAGCGCTTCCTTCCGCAACCGCCAGTTCCTCGAGGACGGCGCGGGGAGGCGCGCCCGGCGTCCCAGCAGAGTGACGGCCGAATTGGCGGGCGCACCGCCGCGTGTGTGAGACGCACTGCTGTTCGTTGCACCCCCTGTCATTCGCTGGGCGCGTGCAGCCTTCGACACTAGCGGAGGACGCATCTTGTCCCTGGTGTTCAGCGGAAGGCCTGTGCGGGGTGTGGCAGTGTCGTGCTGGAGGGCCCACTGGTAGCGATGTGGGCTTCCTCGCCTCGCCTCGCCTCGCCTCGCCTCGCCTGACACCAGGTGTCTGCGTAGTTTGCAGTGCATTCGCACCATTCTTATCCCTGTCCCTGTCCCCGTCCCGACTTGTCCCGACTTTGCTCGACTGCCGCTCGCTGCCGCTCGGGTCGTGGTCCATATGACAGCGCAAGCACGACAAACGTCTGCGGGACGAGACGAGACGAGACGAGACGAGACGACTAAGGAATAAATTCGTGGTTACAAATAAAATTTGGAACTCTACACTCCTACACAACAATAGGCGGTGACGTATTTCAGAAAACATCTGCCGATTCGTACTGTTTTGTCGTTTTCAAAGTCTTCTTGGCAAACTTGGTTAGCACATTCTCCCTCAAACAGAGTTAATTACTGCATTTTCGTACCATTACAGTAGTTTAAAAGGCTTAAGGAAGCATCTTTGTCACAACAGAAAGGTAGTTTGAAAATTGGGCTGGCGACATAACAAAAAAAAAACAGGAAGGGAGCCAACAGCACCCGGGTTTCCCAGGCGGTCACCCATCCAAGTACTAGCCGGGCCCGATGATGCTTAACTTCGGTGATCGGACGAGAACCGGTGTATTCATCATGGTATGGCCGTTGGCGCTCATCTAATGTAGGAGCACGGCAGAATTCGCGTTCGGCTTTTCTCCCAACACACAAAATGTTAGTTTTCGGCCGCATTTGACGAAAGCGCTTCCTTCCGCAACCGCCAGTTCCTCGAGGACGGCGCGGGGAGGCGCGCCCGGCGTCCCAGCAGAGTGACGGCCGAATTGGCGGGCGCACCGCCGCGTGTGTGAGACGCACTGCTGCTCGTTGCACCCCCTGTCATTCGCTGGGCGCGTGCAGCCTTCGACACTAGCGGAGGACGCATCTTGTCCCTGGTGTTCAGCGGAAGGCCTGTGCGGGGTGTGGCAGTGTCGTGCTGGAGGGCCCACTGGTAGCGATGTGGGCTTCCTCGCCTCGCCTCGCCACGCCTCGCCTCGCCTCACACCAGGTGTCTGCGTAGTTTGCAATGCATTCGCACCATTCCTATACCTGTCCCTGTCCCCGTCCCGACTTGTCCCGACTTTGCTCGACTGCCGCTCGCTGCCGCTGGGGTCGTGGTCCATATGACAGCCCAAGCACGACAAACTTCTGCGGGACGACACGAGACGAGACGAGTCGAGACGACTAAGGAATAAATTCGTGGTTACAAATCAAATTTGGAACTCTACACTCCTACACAACAATAGGCGGTGACGTATTTCAGAAATCACCTGCCGATTCGTACTGTTTTGTCGTTTTCAAAGTCTTCTTGGCAAACTTGGTTAGCACATTCTCCCTCAAACTGAGTTAATTACTGCATTTTCGTACCATTACAGTAGTTTAAAAGGCTTAAGGAAGCATCTTTGTCACAACAGAAAGGTAGTTTGAAAATTGGGCTGGCGACATAACAAAAAAAAAACAGGAAGGGAGCCAACAGCACCCGGGTTTCCCAGGCGGTCACCCATCCAAGTACTAGCCGTGCCCGATGATGCTTAACTTCGGTGATCGGACGAGAACCGGTGTATTCATCATGGTATGGCCGTTGGCGCTCATCTAATGTAGGAGCACGGCAGAATTCTCGTTCGGCTTTTCTCCCAACACACAAAATGTTAGTTTTCGGCCGCATTTGACGAAAGCGCTTCCTTCCGCAACCGCCAGTTCCTCGAGGACGGCGCGGGGAGGCGCGCCCGGCGTCCCAGCAGAGTGACGGCCGAATTGGCGGGCGCACCGCCGCGTGTGTGAGACGCACTGCTGTTCGTTGCACCCCCTGTCATTCGCTGGGCGCGTGCAGCCTTCGACACTAGCGGAGGACGCATCTTGTCCCTGGTGTTCAGCGGAAGGCCTGTGCGGGGTGTGGCAGTGTCGTGCTGGAGGGCCCACTGGTAGCGATGTGGGCTTCCTCGCCTCGCCTCGCCTCGCCTCGCCTCGCCTCACACCAGGTGTCTGCGTAGTTTGCAGTGCATTCGCACCATTCTTATCCCTGTCCCTGTCCCCGTCCCGACTTGTCCCGACTTTGCTCGACTGCCGCTCGCTGCCGCTCGGGTCGTGGTCCATATGACAGCGCAAGCACGACAAACGTCTGCGGGACGAGACGAGACGAGACGAGACGAGACGACTAAGGAATAAATTCGTGGTTACAAATAAAATTTGGAACTCTACACTCCTACACAACAATAGGCGGTGACGTATTTCAGAAAACATCTGCCGATTCGTACTGTTTTGTCGTTTTCAAAGTCTTCTTGGCAAACTTGGTTAGCACATTCTCCCTCAAACAGAGTTAATTACTGCATTTTCGTACCATTACAGTAGTTTAAAAGGCTTAAGGAAGCATCTTTGTCACAACAGAAAGGTAGTTTGAAAATTGGGCTGGCGACATAACAAAAAAAAAACAGGAAGGGAGCCAACAGCACCCGGGTTTCCCAGGCGGTCACCCATCCAAGTACTAGCCGGGCCCGATGATGCTTAACTTCGGTGATCGGACGAGAACCGGTGTATTCATCATGGTATGGCCGTTGGCGCTCATCTAATGTAGGAGCACGGCAGAATTCGCGTTCGGCTTTTCTCCCAACACACAAAATGTTAGTTTTCGGCCGCATTTGACGAAAGCGCTTCCTTCCGCAACCGCCAGTTCCTCGAGGACGGCGCGGGGAGGCGCGCCCGGCGTCCCAGCAGAGTGACGGCCGAATTGGCGGGCGCACCGCCGCGTGTGTGAGACGCACTGCTGCTCGTTGCACCCCCTGTCATTCGCTGGGCGCGTGCAGCCTTCGACACTAGCGGAGGACGCATCTTGTCCCTGGTGTTCAGCGGAAGGCCTGTGCGGGGTGTGGCAGTGTCGTGCTGGAGGGCCCACTGGTAGCGATGTGGGCTTCCTCGCCTCGCCTCGCCACGCCTCGCCTCGCCTCACACCAGGTGTCTGCGTAGTTTGCAATGCATTCGCACCATTCCTATACCTGTCCCTGTCCCCGTCCCGACTTGTCCCGACTTTGCTCGACTGCCGCTCGCTGCCGCTGGGGTCGTGGTCCATATGACAGCCCAAGCACGACAAACTTCTGCGGGACGACACGAGACGAGACGAGTCGAGACGACTAAGGAATAAATTCGTGGTTACAAATCAAATTTGGAACTCTACACTCCTACACAACAATAGGCGGTGACGTATTTCAGAAATCACCTGCCGATTCGTACTGTTTTGTCGTTTTCAAAGTCTTCTTGGCAAACTTGGTTAGCACATTCTCCCTCAAACTGAGTTAATTACTGCATTTTCGTACCATTACAGTAGTTTAAAAGGCTTAAGGAAGCATCTTTGTCACAACAGAAAGGTAGTTTGAAAATTGGGCTGGCGACATAACAAAAAAAAAAACAGGAAGGGAGCCAACAGCACCCGGGTTTCCCAGGCGGTCACCCATCCAAGTACTAGCCGTGCCCGATGATGCTTAACTTCGGTGATCGGACGAGAACCGGTGTATTCATCATGGTATGGCTGTTGGCGCTCATCTAATGTAGGAGCACGGCAGAATTCTCGTTCGGCTTTTCTCCCAACACACAAAATGTTAGTTTTCGGCCGCATTTGACGAAAGAGCTTCCTTCCGCAACCGCCAGTTCCTCGAGGACGGCGCGGGGAGGCGCGCCCGGCGTCCCAGCAGAGTGACGGCCGAATTGGCGGGCGCACCGCCGCGTGTGGGAGACGCACTGCTGCTCGTTGCACCCCCTGTCATTCGCTGGGCGCGTGCAGCCTTCGACACTAGCGGAGGACGCATCTTGTCCCTGGTGTTCAGCGGAAGGCCTGTGCGGGGTGTGGCAGTGTCGTGCTGGAGGGCCCACTGGTAGCGATGTGGGCTTCCTCGCCTCGCCTCGCCACGCCTCGCCTCGCCTCACACCAGGTGTCTGCGTAGTTTGCAATGCATTCGCACCATTCCTATACCTGTCCCTGTCCCCGTCCCGACTTGTCCCGACTTTGCTCGACTGCCGCTCGCTGCCGCTCGGGTCGTGGTCCATATGACAGCGCAAGCACGACAAACGTCTGCGGGACGAGACGAGACGAGACGAGACGAGACGACTAAGGAATAAATTCGTGGTTACAAATAAAATTTGGAACTCTACACTCCTACACAACAATAGGCGGTGACGTATTTCAGAAAACATCTGCCGATTCGTACTGTTTTGTCGTTTTCAAAGTCTTCTTGGCAAACTTGGTTAGCACATTCTCCCTCAAACAGAGTTAATTACTGCATTTTCGTACCATTACAGTAGTTTAAAAGGCTTAAGGAAGCATCTTTGTCACAACAGAAAGGTAGTTTGAAAATTGGGCTGGCGACATAACAAAAAAAAAACAGGAAGGGAGCCAACAGCACCCGGGTTTCCCAGGCGGTCACCCATCCAAGTACTAGCCGGGCCCGATGATGCTTAACTTCGGTGATCGGACGAGAACCGGTGTATTCATCATGGTATGGCCGTTGGCGCTCATCTAATGTAGGAGCACGGCAGAATTCGCGTTCGGCTTTTCTCCCAACACACAAAATGTTAGTTTTCGGCCGCATTTGACGAAAGCGCTTCCTTCCGCAACCGCCAGTTCCTCGAGGACGGCGCGGGGAGGCGCGCCCGGGGTCCCAGCAGAGTGACGGCCGAATTGGCGGGCGCACCGCCGCGTGTGTGAGACGCACTGCTGCTCGTTGCACCCCCTGTCATTCGCTGGGCGCGTGCAGCCTTCGACACTAGCGGAGGACGCATCTTGTACCTGGTGTTCAGCGGAAGGCCTGTGCGGGGTGTGGCAGTGTCGTGCTGGAGGGCCCACTGGTAGCGATGTGGGCTTCCTCGCCTCGCCTCGCCACGCCTCGCCTCGCCTCACACCAGGTGTCTGCGTAGTTTGCAATGCATTCGCACCATTCCTATACCTGTCCCTGTCCCCGTCCCGACTTGTCCCGACTTTGCTCGACTGCCGCTCGCTGCCGCTGGGGTCGTGGTCCATATGACAGCCCAAGCACGACAAACTTCTGCGGGACGACACGAGACGAGACGAGTCGAGACGACTAAGGAATAAATTCGTGGTTACAAATCAAATTTGGAACTCTACACTCCTACACAACAATAGGCGGTGACGTATTTCAGAAATCACCTGCCGATTCGTACTGTTTTGTCGTTTTCAAAGTCTTCTTGGCAAACTTGGTTAGCACATTCTCCCTCAAACTGAGTTAATTACTGCATTTTCGTACCATTACAGTAGTTTAAAAGGCTTAAGGAAGCATCTTTGTCACAACAGAAAGGTAGTTTGAAAATTGGGCTGGCGACATAACAAAAAAAAAACAGGAAGGGAGCCAACAGCACCCGGGTTTCCCAGGCGGTCACCCATCCAAGTACTAGCCGTGCCCGATGATGCTTAACTTCGGTGATCGGACGAGAACCGGTGTATTCATCATGGTATGGCCGTTGGCGCTCATCTAATGTAGGAGCACGGCAGAATTCTCGTTCGGCTTTTCTCCCAACACACAAAATGTTAGTTTTCGGCCGCATTTGACGAAAGCGCTTCCTTCCGCAACCGCCAGTTCCTCGAGGACGGCGCGGGGAGGCGCGCCCGGCGTCCCAGCAGAGTGACGGCCGAATTGGCGGGCGCACCGCCGCGTGTGTGAGACGCACTGCTGTTCGTTGCACCCCCTGTCATTCGCTGGGCGCGTGCAGCCTTCGACACTAGCGGAGGACGCATCTTGTCCCTGGTGTTCAGCGGAAGGCCTGTGCGGGGTGTGGCAGTGTCGTGCTGGAGGGCCCACTGGTAGCGATGTGGGCTTCCTCGCCTCGCCTCGCCTCGCCTCGCCTCGCCTCACACCAGGTGTCTGCGTAGTTTGCAGTGCATTCGCACCATTCCTATCCCTGTCCCTGTCCCCGTCCCGACTTGTCCCGACTTTGCTCGACTGCCGCTCGCTGCCGCTCGGGTCGTGGTCCATATGACAGCGCAAGCACGACAAACGTCTGCGGGACGAGACGAGACGAGACGAGACGAGACGACTAAGGAATAAATTCGTGGTTACAAATAAAATTTGGAACTCTACACTCCTACACAACAATAGGCGGTGACGTATTTCAGAAAACATCTGCCGATTCGTACTGTTTTGTCGTTTTCAAAGTCTTCTTGGCAAACTTGGTTAGCACATTCTCCCTCAAACAGAGTTAATTACTGCATTTTCGTACCATTACAGTAGTTTAAAAGGCTTAAGGAAGCATCTTTGTCACAACAGAAAGGTAGTTTGAAAATTGGGCTGGCGACATAACAAAAAAAAAACAGGAAGGGAGCCAACAGCACCCGGGTTTCCCAGGCGGTCACCCATCCAAGTACTAGCCGGGCCCGATGATGCTTAACTTCGGTGATCGGACGAGAACCGGTGTATTCATCATGGTATGGCCGTTGGCGCTCATCTAATGTAGGAGCACGGCAGAATTCGCGTTCGGCTTTTCTCCCAACACACAAAATGTTAGTTTTCGGCCGCATTTGACGAAAGCGCTTCCTTCCGCAACCGCCAGTTCCTCGAGGACGGCGCGGGGAGGCGCGCCCGGCGTCCCAGCAGAGTGACGGCCGAATTGGCGGGCGCACCGCCGCGTGTGTGAGACGCACTGCTGCTCGTTGCACCCCCTGTCATTCGCTGGGCGCGTGCAGCCTTCGACACTAGCGGAGGACGCATCTTGTCCCTGGTGTTCAGCGGAAGGCCTGTGCGGGGTGTGGCAGTGTCGTGCTGGAGGGCCCACTGGTAGCGATGTGGGCTTCCTCGCCTCGCCTCGCCACGCCTCGCCTCGCCTCACACCAGGTGTCTGCGTAGTTTGCAATGCATTCGCACCATTCCTATACCTGTCCCTGTCCCCGTCCCGACTTGTCCCGACTTTGCTCGACTGCCGCTCGCTGCCGCTGGGGTCGTGGTCCATATGACAGCCCAAGCACGACAAACTTCTGCGGGACGACACGAGACGAGACGAGTCGAGACGACTAAGGAATAAATTCGTGGTTACAAATCAAATTTGGAACTCTACACTCCTACACAACAATAGGCGGTGACGTATTTCAGAAATCACCTGCCGATTCGTACTGTTTTGTCGTTTTCAAAGTCTTCTTGGCAAACTTGGTTAGCACATTCTCCCTCAAACTGAGTTAATTACTGCATTTTCGTACCATTACAGTAGTTTAAAAGGCTTAAGGAAGCATCTTTGTCACAACAGAAAGGTAGTTTGAAAATTGGGCTGGCGACATAACAAAAAAAAAACAGGAAGGGAGCCAACAGCACCCGGGTTTCCCAGGCGGTCACCCATCCAAGTACTAGCCGTGCCCGATGATGCTTAACTTCGGTGATCGGACGAGAACCGGTGTATTCATCATGGTATGGCTGTTGGCGCTCATCTAATGTAGGAGCACGGCAGAATTCTCGTTCGGCTTTTCTCCCAACACACAAAATGTTAGTTTTCGGCCGCATTTGACGAAAGCGCTTCCTTCCGCAACCGCCAGTTCCTCGAGGACGGCGCGGGGAGGCGCGCCCGGCGTCCCAGCAGAGTGACGGCCGAATTGGCGGGCGCACCGCCGCGTGTGGGAGACGCACTGCTGCTCGTTGCACCCCCTGTCATTCGCTGGGCGCGTGCAGCCTTCGACACTAGCGGAGGACGCATCTTGTCCCTGGTGTTCAGCGGAAGGCCTGTGCGGGGTGTGGCAGTGTCGTGCTGGAGGGCCCACTGGTAGCGATGTGGGCTTCCTCGCCTCGCCTCGCCACGCCTCGCCTCGCCTCACACCAGGTGTCTGCGTAGTTTGCAATGCATTCGCACCATTCCTATACCTGTCCCTGTCCCCGTCCCGACTTGTCCCGACTTTGCTCGACTGCCGCTCGCTGCCGCTGGGGTCGTGGTCCATATGACAGCCCAAGCACGACAAACTTCTGCGGGACGAGACGAGACGAGACGAGTCGAGACGACTAAGGAATAAATTCGTTTTTACAAATCAAATTTGGAACTCTACACTCCTACACAACAATAGGCGGTGACGTATTTCAGAAATCACCTGCCGATTCGTACTGTTTTGTCGTTTTCAAAGTCTTCTTGGCAAACTTGGTTAGCACATTCTCCCTCAAACTGAGTTAATTACTGCATTTTCGTACCATTACAGTAGTTTAAAAGGCTTAAGGAAGCATCTTTGTCACAACAGAAAGGTAGTTTGAAAATTGGGCTGGCGACATAACAAAAAAAAAACAGGAAGGGAGCCAACAGCACCCGGGTTTCCCAGGCGGTCACCCATCCAAGTACTAGCCGTGCCCGATGATGCTTAACTTCGGTGATCGGACGAGAACCGGTGTATTCATCATGGTATGGCCGTTGGCGCTCATCTAATGTAGGAGCACGGCAGAATTCTCGTTCGGCTTTTCTCCCAACACACAAAATGTTAGTTTTCGGCCGCATTTGACGAAAGCGCTTCCTTCCGCAACCGCCAGTTCCTCGAGGACGGCGCGGGGAGGCGCGCCCGGCGTCCCAGCAGAGTGACGGCCGAATTGGCGGGCGCACCGCCGCGTGTGTGAGACGCACTGCTGTTCGTTGCACCCCCTGTCATTCGCTGGGCGCGTGCAGCCTTCGACACTAGCGGAGGACGCATCTTGTCCCTGGTGTTCAGCGGAAGGCCTGTGCGGGGTGTGGCAGTGTCGTGCTGGAGGGCCCACAGGTAGCGATGTGGGCTTCCTCGCCTCGCCTCGCCTCGCCTCGCCTCGCCTCACACCAGGTGTCTGCGTAGTTTGCAGTGCATTCGCACCATTCCTATCCCTGTCCCTGTCCCCGTCCCGACTTGTCCCGACTTTGCTCGACTGCCGCTCGCTGCCGCTCGGGTCGTGGTCCATATGACAGCGCAAGCACGACAAACGTCTGCGGGACGAGACGAGACGAGACGAGACGAGACGACTAAGGAATAAATTCGTGGTTACAAATAAAATTTGGAACTCTACACTCCTACACAACAATAGGCGGTGACGTATTTCAGAAAACATCTGCCGATTCGTACTGTTTTGTCGTTTTCAAAGTCTTCTTGGCAAACTTGGTTAGCACATTCTCCCTCAAACAGAGTTAATTACTGCATTTTCGTACCATTACAGTAGTTTAAAAGGCTTAAGGAAGCATCTTTGTCACAACAGAAAGGTAGTTTGAAAATTGGGCTGGCGACATAACAAAAAAAAAAACAGGAAGGGAGCCAACAGCACCCGGGTTTCCCAGGCGGTCACCCATCCAAGTACTAGCCGGGCCCGATGATGCTTAACTTCGGTGATCGGACGAGAACCGGTGTATTCATCATGGTATGGCCGTTGGCGCTCATCTAATGTAGGAGCACGGCAGAATTCGCGTTCGGCTTTTCTCCCAACACACAAAATGTTAGTTTTCGGCCGCATTTGACGAAAGCGCTTCCTTCCGCAACCGCCAGTTCCTCGAGGACGGCGCGGGGAGGCGCGCCCGGCGTCCCAGCAGAGTGACGGCCGAATTGGCGGGCGCACCGCCGCGTGTGTGAGACGCACTGCTGCTCGTTGCACCCCCTGTCATTCGCTGGGCGCGTGCAGCCTTCGACACTAGCGGAGGACGCATCTTGTCCCTGGTGTTCAGCGGAAGGCCTGTGCGGGGTGTGGCAGTGTCGTGCTGGAGGGCCCACTGGTAGCGATGTGGGCTTCCTCGCCTCGCCTCGCCACGCCTCGCCTCGCCTCACACCAGGTGTCTGCGTAGTTTGCAATGCATTCGCACCATTCCTATACCTGTCCCTGTCCCCGTCCCGACTTGTCCCGACTTTGCTCGACTGCCGCTCGCTGCCGCTGGGGTCGTGGTCCATATGACAGCCCAAGCACGACAAACTTCTGCGGGACGACACGAGACGAGACGAGTCGAGACGACTAAGGAATAAATTCGTGGTTACAAATCAAATTTGGAACTCTAAACTCCTACACAACAATAGGCGGTGACGTATTTCAGAAATCACCTGCCGATTCGTACTGTTTTGTCGTTTTCAAAGTCTTCTTGGCAAACTTGGTTAGCACATTCTCCCTCAAACTGAGTTAATTACTGCATTTTCGTACCATTACAGTAGTTTAAAAGGCTTAAGGAAGCATCTTTGTCACAACAGAAAGGTAGTTTGAAAATTGGGCTGGCGACATAACAAAAAAAAAACAGGAAGGGAGCCAACAGCACCCGGGTTTCCCAGGCGGTCACCCATCCAAGTACTAGCCGTGCCCGATGATGCTTAACTTCGGTGATCGGACGAGAACCGGTGTATTCATCATGGTATGGCTGTTGGCGCTCATCTAATCTAGGAGCACGGCAGAATTCTCGTTCGGCTTTTCTCCCAACACACAAAATGTTAGTTTTCGGCCGCATTTGACGAAAGCGCTTCCTTCCGCAACCGCCAGTTCCGCGAGGACGGCGCGGGGAGGCGCGCCCGGCGTCCCAGCAGAGTGACGGCCGAATTGGCGGGCGCACCGCCGCGTGTGGGAGACGCACTGCTGCTCGTTGCACCCCCTGTCATTCGCTGGGCGCGTGCAGCCTTCGACACTAGCGGAGGACGCATCTTGTCCCTGGTGTTCAGCGGAAGGCCTGTGCGGGGTGTGGCAGTGTCGTGCTGGAGGGCCCACTGGTAGCGATGTGGGCTTCCTCGCCTCGCCTCGCCACGCCTCGCCTCGCCTCACACCAGGTGTCTGCGTAGTTTGCAATGCATTCGCACCATTCCTATACCTGTCCCTGTCCCCGTCCCGACTTGTCCCGACTTTGCTCGACTGCCGCTCGCTGCCGCTGGGGTCGTGGTCCATATGACAGCCCAAGCACGACAAACTTCTGCGGGACGAGACGAGACGAGACGAGTCGAGACGGCTAAGGAATAAATTCGTTTTTACAAATCAAATTTGGAACTCTACACTCCTACACAACAATAGGCGGTGACGTATTTCAGAAATCACCTGCCGATTCGTACTGTTTTGTCGTTTTCAAAGTCTTCTTGGCAAACTTGGTTAGCACATTCTCCCTCAAACTGAGTTAATTACTGCATTTTCGTACCATTACAGTAGTTTAAAAGGCTTAAGGAAGCATCTTTGTCACAACAGAAAGGTAGTTTGAAAATTGGGCTGGCGACATAACAAAAAAAAAAACAGGAAGGGAGCCAACAGCACCCGGGTTTCCCAGGCGGTCACCCATCCAAGTACTAGCCGTGCCCGATGATGCTTAACTTCGGTGATCGGACGAGAACCGGTGTATTCATCATGGTATGGCCGTTGGCGCTCATCTAATGTAGGAGCACGGCAGAATTCTCGTTCGGCTTTTCTCCCAACACACAAAATGTTAGTTTTCGGCCGCATTTGACGAAAGCGCTTCCTTCCGCAACCGCCAGTTCCTCGAGGACGGCGCGGGGAGGCGCGCCCGGCGTCCCAGCAGAGTGACGGCCGAATTGGCGGGCGCACCGCCGCGTGTGTGAGACGCACTGCTGTTCGTTGCACCCCCTGTCATTCGCTGGGCGCGTGCAGCCTTCGACACTAGCGGAGGACGCATCTTGTCCCTGGTGTTCAGCGGAAGGCCTGTGCGGGGTGTGGCAGTGTCGTGCTGGAGGGCCCACTGGTAGCGATGTGGGCTTCCTCGCCTCGCCTCGCCTCGCCTCGCCTCGCCTCACACCAGGTGTCTGCGTAGTTTGCAGTGCATTCGCGCCATTCCTATCCCTGTCCCTGTCCCCGTCCCGACTTGTCCCGACTTTGCTCGACTGCCGCTCGCTGCCGCTCGGGTCGTGGTCCATATGACAGCGCAAGCACGACAAACGTCTGCGGGACGAGACGAGACGAGACGAGACGAGACGACTAAGGAATAAATTCGTGGTTACAAATAAAATTTGGAACTCTACACTCCTACACAACAATAGGCGGTGACGTATTTCAGAAAACATCTGCCGATTCGTACTGTTTTGTCGTTTTCAAAGTCTTCTTGGCAAACTTGGTTAGCACATTCTCCCTCAAACAGAGTTAATTACTGCATTTTCGTACCATTACAGTAGTTTAAAAGGCTTAAGGAAGCATCTTTGTCACAACAGAAAGGTAGTTTGAAAATTGGGCTGGCGACATAACAAAAAAAAAACAGGAAGGGAGCCAACAGCACCCGGCTTTCCCAGGCGGTCACCCATCCAAGTACTAGCCGGGCCCGATGATGCTTAACTTCGGTGATCGGACGAGAACCGGTGTATTCATCATGGTATGGCCGTTGGCGCTCATCTAATGTAGGAGCACGGCAGAATTCGCGTTCGGCTTTTCTCCCAACACACAAAATGTTAGTTTTCGGCCGCATTTGACGAAAGCGCTTCCTTCCGCAACCGCCAGTTCCTCGAAGACGGCGCGGGGAGGCGCGCCCGGCGTCCCAGCAGAGTGACGGCCGAATTGGCGGGCGCACCGCCGCGTGTGTGAGACGCACTGCTGCTCGTTGCACCCCCTGTCATTCGCTGGGCGCGTGCAGCCTTCGACACTAGCGGAGGACGCATCTTGTCCCTGGTGTTCAGCGGAAGGCCTGTGCGGGGTGTGGCAGTGTCGTGCTGGAGGGCCCACTGGTAGCGATGTGGGCTTCCTCGCCTCGCCTCGCCACGCCTCGCCTCGCCTCACACCAGGTGTCTGCGTAGTTTGCAATGCATTCGCACCATTCCTATACCTGTCCCTGTCCCCGTCCCGACTTGTCCCGACTTTGCTCGACTGCCGCTCGCTGCCGCTCGGGTCGTGGTCCATATGACAGCCCAAGCACGACAAACTTCTGCGGGACGACACGAGACGAGACGAGTCGAGACGACTAAGGAATAAATTCGTGGTTACAAATCAAATTTGGAACTCTACACTCCTACACAACAATAGGCGGTGACGTATTTCAGAAATCACCTGCCGATTCGTACTGTTTTGTCGTTTTCAAAGTCTTCTTGGCAAACTTGGTTAGCACATTCTCCCTCAAACTGAGTTAATTACTGCATTTTCGTACCATTACAGTAGTTTAAAAGGCTTAAGGAAGCATCTTTGTCACAACAGAAAGGTAGTTTGAAAATTGGGCTGGCGACATAACAAAAAAAAAACAGGAAGGGAGCCAACAGCACCCGGGTTTCCCAGGCGGTCACCCATCCAAGTACTAGCCGTGCCCGATGATGCTTAACTTCGGTGATCGGACGAGAACCGGTGTATTCATCATGGTATGGCTGTTGGCGCTCATCTAATGTAGGAGCACGGCAGAATTCTCGTTCGGCTTTTCTCCCAACACACAAAATGTTAGTTTTCGCCCGCATTTGACGAAAGCGCTTCCTTCCGCAACCGCCAGTTCCTCGAGGACGGCGCGGGGAGGCGCGCCCGGCGTCCCAGCAGAGTGACGGCCGAATTGGCGGGCGCACCGCCGCGTGTGGGAGACGCACTGCTGCTCGTTGCACCCCCTGTCATTCGCTGGGCGCGTGCAGCCTTCGACTCTAGCGGAGGACGCATCTTGTCCCTGGTGTTCAGCGGAAGGCCTGTGCGGGGTGTGGCAGTGTCGTGCTGGAGGGCCCACTGGTAGCGATGTGGGCTTCCTCGCCTCGCCTCGCCACGCCTCGCCTCGCCTCACACCAGGTGTCTGCGTAGTTTGCAATGCATTCGCACCATTCCTATACCTGTCCCTGTCCCCGTCCCGACTTGTCCCGACTTTGCTCGACTGCCGCTCGCTGCCGCTGGGGTCGTGGTCCATATGACAGCCCAAGCACGACAAACTTCTGCGGGACGAGACGAGACGAGACGAGTCGAGACGACTAAGGAATAAATTCGTTTTTACAAATCAAATTTGGAACTCTACACTCCTACACAACAATAGGCGGTGACGTATTTCAGAAATCACCTGCCGATTCGTACTGTTTTGTCGTTTTCAAAGTCTTCTTGGCAAACTTGGTTAGCACATTCTCCCTCAAACTGAGTTAATTACTGCATTTTCGTACCATTACAGTAGTTTAAAAGGCTTAAGGAAGCATCTTTGTCACAACAGAAAGGTAGTTTGAAAATTGGGCTGGCGACATAACAAAAAAAAAACAGGAAGGGAGCCAACAGCACCCGGGTTTCCCAGGCGGTCACCCATCCAAGTACTAGCCGTGCCCGATGATGCTTAACTTCGGTGATCGGACGAGAACCGGTGTATTCATCATGGTATGGCCGTTGGCGCTCATCTAATGTAGGAGCACGGCAGAATTCTCGTTCGGCTTTTCTCCCAACACACAAAATGTTAGTTTTCGGCCGCATTTGACGAAAGCGCTTCCTTCCGCAACCGCCAGTTCCTCGAGGACGGCGCGGGGAGGCGCGCCCGGCGTCCCAGCAGAGTGACGGCCGAATTGGCGGGCGCACCGCCGCGTGTGTGAGACGCACTGCTGTTCGTTGCACCCCCTGTCATTCGCTGGGCGCGTGCAGCCTTCGACACTAGCGGAGGACGCATCTTGTCCCTGGTGTTCAGCGGAAGGCCTGTGCGGGGTGTGGCAGTGTCGTGCTGGAGGGCCCACTGGTAGCGATGTGGGCTTCCTCGCCTCGCCTCGCCTCGCCTCGCCTCGCCTCACACCAGGTGTCTGCGTAGTTTGCAGTGCATTCGCACCATTCCTATCCCTGTCCCTGTCCCCGTCCCGACTTGTCCCGACTTTGCTCGACTGCCGCTCGCTGCCGCTCGGGTCGTGGTCCATATGACAGCGCAAGCACGACAAACGTCTGCGGGACGAGACGAGACGAGACGAGACGAGACGACTAAGGAATAAATTCGTGGTTACAAATCAAATTTGGAACTCTACACTCCTACACAACAATAGGCGGTGACGTATTTCAGAAATCACCTGCCGATTCGTACTGTTTTGTCGTTTTCAAAGTCTTCTTGGCAAACTTGGTTAGCACATTCTCCCTCAAACTGAGTTAATTACTGCATTTTCGTACCATTACAGTAGTTTAAAAGGCTTAAGGAAGCATCTTTGTCACAACAGAAAGGTAGTTTGAAAATTGGGCTGGCGACATAACAAAAAAAAAACAGGAAGGGAGCCAACAGCACCCGGGTTTCCCAGGCGGTCACCCATCCAAGTACTAGCCGTGCCCGATGATGCTTAACTTCGGTGATCGGACGAGAACCGGTGTATTCATCATGGTATGGCCGTTGGCGCTCATCTAATGTAGGAGCACGGCAGAATTCTCGTTCGGCTTTTCTCCCAACACACAAAATGTTAGTTTTCGGCCGCATTTGACGAAAGCGCTTCCTTCCGCAACCGCCAGTTCCTCGAGGACGGCGCGGGGAGGCGCGCCCGGCGTCCCAGCAGAGTGACGGCCGAATTGGCGGGCGCACCGCCGCGTGTGTGAGACGCACTGCTGTTCGTTGCACCCCCTGTCATTCGCTGGGCGCGTGCAGCCTTCGACACTAGCGGAGGACGCATCTTGTCCCTGGTGTTCAGCGGAAGGCCTGTGCGGGGTGTGGCAGTGTCGTGCTGGAGGGCCCACTGGTAGCGATGTGGGCTTCCTCGCCTCGCCTCGCCTCGCCTCGCCTCGCCTCACACCAGGTGTCTGCGTAGTTTGCAGTGCATTCGCACCATTCCTATCCCTGTCCCTGTCCCCGTCCCGACTTGTCCCGACTTTGCTCGACTGCCGCTCGCTGCCGCTCGGGTCGTGGTCCATATGACAGCGCAAGCACGACAAACGTCTGCGGGACGAGACGAGACGAGACGAGACGAGACGACTAAGGAATAAATTCGTGGTTACAAATCAAATTTGGAACTCTACACTCCTACACAACAATAGGCGGTGACGTATTTCAGAAATCACCTGCCGATTCGTACTGTTTTGTCGTTTTCAAAGTCTTCTTGGCAAACTTGGTTAGCACATTCTCCCTCAAACTGAGTTAATTACTGCATTTTCGTACCATTACAGTAGTTTAAAAGGCTTAAGGAAGCATCTTTGTCACAACAGAAAGGTAGTTTGAAAATTGGGCTGGCGACATAACAAAAAAAAAACAGGAAGGGAGCCAACAGCACCCGGGTTTCCCAGGCGGTCACCCATCCAAGTACTAGCCGTGCCCGATGATGCTTAATTTCGGTGATCGTACGAGAACCGGTGTATTCATCATGGTATGGCTGTTGGCGCTCATCTAATGTAGGAGCACGGCAGAATTCTCGTTCGGCTTTTCTCCCAACACACAAAATGTTAGTTTTCGGCCGCATTTGACGAAAGCGCTTCCTTCCGCAACCGCCAGTTCCTCGAGGACGGCGCGGGGAGGCGCGCCCGGCGTCCCAGCAGAGTGACGGCCGAATTGGCGGGCGCACCGCCGCGTGTGGGAGACGCACTGCTGCTCGTTGCACCCCCTGTCATTCGCTGGGCGCGTGCAGCCTTCGACACTAGCGGAGGACGCATCTTGTCCCTGGTGTTCAGCGGAAGGCCTGTGCGGGGTGTGGCAGTGTCGTGCTGGAGGGCCCACTGGTAGCGATGTGGGCTTCCTCGCCTCGCCTCGCCACGCCTCGCCTCGCCTCACACCAGGTGTCTGCGTAGTTTGAAATGCATTCGCACCATTCCTATACCTGTCCCTGTCCCCGTCCCGACTTGTCCCGACTTTGCTCGACTGCCGCTCGCTGCCGCTGGGGTCGTGGTCCATATGACAGCCCAAGCACGACAAACTTCTGCGGGACGAGACGAGACGAGACGAGTCGAGACGACTAAGGAATAAATTCGTTTTTACAAATCAAATTTGGAACTCTACACTCCTACACAACAATAGGCGGTGACGTATTTCAGAAATCACCTGCCGATTCGTACTGTTTTGTCGTTTTCAAAGTCTTCTTGGCAAACTTGGTTAGCACATTCTCCCTCAAACTGAGTTAATTACTGCATTTTCGTACCATTACAGTAGTTTAAAAGGCTTAAGGAAGCATCTTTGTCACAACAGAAAGGTAGTTTGAAAATTGGGCTGGCGACATAACAAAAAAAAAACAGGAAGGGAGCCAACAGCACCCGGGTTTCCCAGGCGGTCACCCATCCAAGTACTAGCCGTGCCCGATGATGCTTAACTTCGGTGATCGGACGAGAACCGGTGTATTCATCATGGTATGGCCGTTGGCGCTCATCTAATGTAGGAGCACGGCAGAATTCTCGTTCGGCTTTTCTCCCAACACACAAAATGTTAGTTTTCGGCCGCATTTGACGAAAGCGCTTCCTTCCGCAACCGCCAGTTCCTCGAGGACGGCGCGGGGAGGCGCGCCCGGCGTCCCTGCAGAGTGACGGCCGAATTGGCGGGCGCACCGCCGCGTGTGTGAGACGCACTGCTGTTCGTTGCACCCCCTGTCATTCGCTGGGCGCGTGCAGCCTTCGACACTAGCGGAGGACGCATCTTGTCCCTGGTGTTCAGCGGAAGGCCTGTGCGGGGTGTGGCAGTGTCGTGCTGGAGGGCCCACTGGTAGCGATGTGGGCTTCCTCGCCTCGCCTCGCCTCGCCTCACACCAGGTGTCTGCGTAGTTTGCAGTGCATTCGCACCATTCCTATCCCTGTCCCTGTCCCCGTCCCGACTTGTCCCGACTTTGCTCGACTGCCGCTCGCTGCCGCTCGGGTCGTGGTCCATATGACAGCGCAAGCACGACAAACGTCTGCGGGACGAGACGAGACGAGACGAGACGAGACGACTAAGGAATAAATTCGTGGTTACAAATCAAATTTGGAACTCTACACTCCTACACAACAATAGGCGGTGACGTATTTCAGAAATCACCTGCCGATTCGTACTGTTTTGTCGTTTTCAAAGTCTTCTTGGCAAACTTGGTTAGCACATTCTCCCTCAAACTGAGTTAATTACTGCATTTTCGTACCATTACAGTAGTTTAAAAGGCTTAAGGAAGCATCTTTGTCACAACAGAAAGGTAGTTTGAAAATTGGGCTGGCGACATAACAAAAAAAAAACAGGAAGGGAGCCAACAGCACCCGGGTTTCCCAGGCGGTCACCCATCCAAGTACTAGCCGTGCCCGATGATGCTTAATTTCGGTGATCGTACGAGAACCGGTGTATTCATCATGGTATGGCTGTTGGCGCTCATCTAATGTAGGAGCACGGCAGAATTCTCGTTCGGCTTTTCTCCCAACACACAAAATGTTAGTTTTCGGCCGCATTTGACGAAAGCGCTTCCTTCCGCAACCGCCAGTTCCTCGAGGACGGCGCGGGGAGGCGCGCCCGGCGTCCCAGCAGAGTGACGGCCGAATTGGCGGGCGCACCGCCGCGTGTGGGAGACGCACTGCTGCTCGTTGCACCCCCTGTCATTCGCTGGGCGCGTGCAGCCTTCGACACTAGCGGAGGACGCATCTTGTCCCTGGTGTTCAGCGGAAGGCCTGTGCGGGGTGTGGCAGTGTCGTGCTGGAGGGCCCACTGGTAGCGATGTGGGCTTCCTCGCCTCGCCTCGCCACGCCTCGCCTCGCCTCACACCAGGTGTCTGCGTAGTTTGAAATGCATTCGCACCATTCCTATACCTGTCCCTGTCCCCGTCCCGACTTGTCCCGACTTTGCTCGACTGCCGCTCGCTGCCGCTGGGGTCGTGGTCCATATGACAGCCCAAGCACGACAAACTTCTGCGGGACGAGACGAGACGAGACGAGTCGAGACGACTAAGGAATAAATTCGTTTTTACAAATCAAATTTGGAACTCTACACTCCTACACAACAATAGGCGGTGACGTATTTCAGAAATCACCTGCCGATTCGTACTGTTTTGTCGTTTTCAAAGTCTTCTTGGCAAACTTGGTTAGCACATTCTCCCTCAAACTGAGTTAATTACTGCATTTTCGTACCATTACAGTAGTTTAAAAGGCTTAAAGAAGCATCTTTGTCACAACAGAAAGGTAGTTTGAAAATTGGGCTGGCGACATAACAAAAAAAAAACAGGAAGGGAGCCAACAGCAGCCGGGTTTCCCAGGCGGTCACCCATCCAAGTACTAGCCGTGCCCGATGATGCTTAACTTCGGTGATCGGACGAGAACCGGTGTATTCATCATGGTATGGCCGTTGGCGCTCATCTAATGTAGGAGCACGGCAGAATTCTCGTTCGGCTTTTCTCCCAACACACAAAATGTTAGTTTTCGGCCGCATTTGACGAAAGCGCTTCCTTCCGCAACCGCCAGTTCCTCGAGGACGGCGCGGGGAGGCGCGCCCGGCGTCCCAGCAGAGTGACGGCCGAATTGGCGGGCGCACCGCCGCGTGTGTGAGACGCACTGCTGTTCGTTGCACCCCCTGTCATTCGCTGGGCGCGTGCAGCCTTCGACACTAGCGGAGGACGCATCTTGTCCCTGGTGTTCAGCGGAAGGCCTGTGCGGGGTGTGGCAGTGTCGTGCTGGAGGGCCCACTGGTAGCGATGTGGGCTTCCTCGCCTCGCCTCGCCTCGCCTCGCCTCGCCTCACACCAGGTGTCTGCGTAGTTTGCAGTGCATTCGCACCATTCCTATCCCTGTCCCTGTCCCCGTCCCGACTTGTCCCGACTTTGCTCGACTGCCGCTCGCTGCCGCTCGGGTCGTGGTCCATATGACAGCCCAAGCACGACAAACGTCTGCGGGACGAGACGAGACGAGACGAGACGAGACGACTAAGGAATAAGTTCGTGGTTACAAATCAAATTTGGAACTCTACACTCCTACACAACAATAGGCGGTGACGTATTTCAGAAATCATCTGCCGATTCGTACTGTTTTGTCGTTTTCAAAGTCTTCTTGGCAAACTTGGTTAGCACATTCTCCCTCAAACAGAGTTAATTACTGCATTTTCGTACCATTACAGTAGTTTAAAAGGCTTAAGGAAGCATCTTTGTCACAACAGAAAGGTAGTTTGAAAATTGGGCTGGCGACATAACAAAAAAAAAACAGGAAGGGAGCCAACAGCACCCGGGTTTCCCAGGCGGTCACCCATCCAAGTACTAGCCGGGCCCGATGATGCTTAACTTCGGTGATCGGACGAGAACCGGTGTATTCATCATGGTATGGCCGTTGGCGCTCATCTAATGTAGGAGCACGGCAGAATTCGCGTTCGGCTTTTCTCCCAACACACAAAATGTTAGTTTTCGGCCGCATTTGACGAAAGCGCTTCCTTCCGCAACCGCCAGTTCCTCGAGGACGGCGCGGGGAGGCGCGCCCGGCGTCCCAGCAGAGTGACGGCCGAATTGGCGGGCGCACCGCCGCGTGTGTGAGACGCACTGCTGCTCGTTGCACCCCCTGTCATTCGCTGGGCGCGTGCAGCCTTCGACACTAGCGGAGGACGCATCTTGTCCCTGGTGTTCAGCGGAAGGCCTGTGCGGGGTGTGGTAGTGTCGTGCTGGAGGGCCCACTGGTAGCGATGTGGGCTTCCTCGCCTCGCCTCCCCACGCCTCGCCTCGCCTCACACCAGGTGTCTGCGTAGTTTGCAATGCATTCGCACCATTCCTATACCTGTCCCTGTCCCCGTCCCGACTTGTCCCGACTTTGCTCGACTGCCGCTCGCTGCCGCTGGGGTCGTGGTCCATATGACAGCCCAAGCACGACAAACTTCTGCGGGACGAGACGAGACGAGACGAGTCGAGACGACTAAGGAATAAATTCGTTTTTACAAATCAAATTTGGAACTCTACACTCCTACACAACAATAGGCGGTGACGTATTTCAGAAATCACCTGCCGATTCGTACTGTTTTGTCGTTTTCAAAGTCTTCTTGGCAAACTTGGTTAGCACATTCTCCCTCAAACTGAGTTAATTACTGCATTTTCGTACCATTACAGTAGTTTAAAAGGCTTAAGGAAGCATCTTTGTCACAACAGAAAGGTAGTTTGAAAATTGGGCTGGCGACATAACAAAAAAAAAACAGGAAGGGAGCCAACAGCACCCGGGTTTCCCAGGCGGTCACCCATCCAAGTACTAGCCGTGCCCGATGATGCTTAACTTCGGTGATCGGACGAGAACCGGTGTATTCATCATGGTATGGCCGTTGGCGCTCATCTAATGTAGGAGCACGGCAGAATTCTCGTTCGGCTTTTCTCCCAACACACAAAATGTTAGTTTTCGGCCGCATTTGACGAAAGCGCTTCCTTCCGCAACCGCCAGTTCCTCGAGGACGGCGCGGGGAGGCGCGCCCGGCGTCCCAGCAGAGTGACGGCCGAATTGGCGGGCGCACCGCCGCGTGTGTGAGACGCACTGCTGTTCGTTGCACCCCCTGTCATTCGCTGGGCGCGTGCAGCCTTCGACACTAGCGGAGGACGCATCTTGTCCCTGGTGTTCAGCGGAAGGCCTGTGCGGGGTGTGGCAGTGTCGTGCTGGAGGGCCCACTGGTAGCGATGTGGGCTTCCTCGCCTCGCCTCGCCTCGCCTCGCCTCACACCAGGTGTCTGCGTAGTTTGCAGTGCATTCGCACCATTCCTATCCCTGTCCCTGTCCCCGTCCCGACTTGTCCCGACTTTGCTCGACTGCCGCTCGCTGCCGCTCGGGTCGTGGTCCATATGACAGCGCAAGCACGACAAACGTCTGCGGGACGAGACGAGACGAGACGAGACGAGACGACTAAGGAATAAATTCGTGGTTACAAATAAAATTTGGAACTCTACACTCCTACACAACAATAGGCGGTGACGTATTTCAGAAATCACCTGCCGATTCGTACTGTTTTGTCGTTTTCAAAGTCTTCTTGGCAAACTTGGTTAGCACATTCTCCCTCAAACTGAGTTAATTACTGCATTTTCGTACCATTACAGTAGTTTAAAAGGCTTAAGGAAGCATCTTTGTCACAACAGAAAGGTAGTTTGAAAATTGGGCGGGCGACATAACAAAAAAAAAACAGGAAGGGAGCCAACAGCACCCGGGTTTCCCAGGCGGTCACCCATCCAAGTACTAGCCGTGCCCGATGATGCTTAACTTCGGTGATCGGACGAGAACCGGTGTATTCATCATGGTATGGCCGTTGGCGCTCATCTAATGTAGGAGCACGGCAGAATTCTCGTTCGGCTTTTCTCCCAACACACAAAATGTTAGTTTTCGGCCGCATTTGACGAAAGCGCTTCCTTCCGCAACCGCCAGTTCCTCGAGGACGGCGCGGGGAGGCGCGCCCGGCGTCCCAGCAGAGTGACGGCCGAATTGGCGGGCGCACCGCCGCGTGTGTGAGACGCACTGCTGTTCGTTGCACCCCCTGTCATTCGCTGGGCGCGTGCAGCCTTCGACACTAGCGGAGGACGCATCTTGTCCCTGGTGTTCAGCGGAAGGCCTGTGCGGGGTGTGGCAGTGTCGTGCTGGAGGGCCCACTGGTAGCGATGTGGGCTTCCTCGCCTCGCCTCGCCTCGCCTCGCCTCGCCTCACACCAGGTGTCTGCGTAGTTTGCAGTGCATTCGCACCATTCCTATCCCTGTCCCTGTCCCCGTCCCGACTTGTCCCGACTTTGCTCGACTGCCGCTCGCTGCCGCTCGGGTCGTGGTCCATATGACAGCGCAAGCACGACAAACGTCTGCGGGACGAGACGAGACGAGACGAGACGAGACGACTAAGGAATAAATTCGTGGTTACAAATCAAATTTGGAACTCTACACTCCTACACAACAATAGGCGGTGACGTATTTCAGAAAACATCTGCCGATTCGTACTGTTTTGTCGTTTTCAAAGTCTTCTTGGCAAACTTGGTTAGCACATTCTCCCTCAAACAGAGTTAATTACTGCATTTTCGTACCATTACAGTAGTTTAAAAGGCTTAAGGAAGCATCTTTGTCACAACAGAAAGGTAGTTTGAAAATTGGGCTGGCGACATAACAAAAAAAAACAGGAAGGGAGCCAACAGCACCCGGGTTTCCCAGGCGGTCACCCATCCAAGTACTAGCCGGGCCCGATGATGCTTAACTTCGGTGATCGGACGAGAACCGGTGTATTCATCATGGTATGGCCGTTGGCGCTCATCTAATGTAGGAGCACGGCAGAATTCGCGTTCGGCTTTTCTCCCAACACACAAAATGTTAGTTTTCGGCCGCATTTGACGAAAGCGCTTCCTTCCGCAACCGCCAGTTCCTCGAGGACGGCGCGGGGAGGCGCGCCCGGCGTCCCAGCAGAGTGACGGCCGAATTGGCGGGCGCACCGCCGCGTGTGTGAGACGCACTGCTGCTCGTTGCACCCCCTGTCATTCGCTGGGCGCGTGCAGCCTTCGACACTAGCGGAGGACGCATCTTGTCCCTGGTGTTCAGCGGAAGGCCTGTGCGGGGTGTGGCAGTGTGGTGCTGGAGGGCCCACTGGTAGCGATGTGGGCTTCCTCGCCTCGCCTCGCCTCGCCTCGCCTCGCCTCACACCAGGTGTCTGCGTAGTTTGCAGTGCATTCGCACCATTCCTATCCCTGTCCCTGTCCCCGTCCCGACTTGTCCCGACTTTGCTCGACTGCCGCTCGCTGCCGCTCGGGTCGTGGTCCATATGACAGCGCAAGCACGACAAACGTCTGCGGGACGAGACGAGACGAGACGAGACGAGACGACTAAGGAATAAATTCGTGGTTACAAATCAAATTTGGAACTCTACACTCCTACACAACAATAGGCGGTGACGTATTTCAGAAATCATCTGCCGATTCGTACTGTTTTGTCGTTTTCAAAGTCTTCTTGGCAAACTTGGTTAGCACATTCTCCCTCAAACAGAGTTAATTACTGCATTTTCGTACCATTACAGTAGTTTAAAAGGCTTAAGGAAGCATCTTTGTCACAACAGAAAGGTAGTTTGAAAATTGGGCTGGCGACATAACAAAAAAAAAACAGGAAGGGAGCCAACAGCACCCGGGTTTCCCAGGCGGTCACCCATCCAAGTACTAGCCGGGCCCGATGATGCTTAACTTCGGTGATCGGACGAGAACCGGTGTATTCATCATGGTATGGCCGTTGGCGCTCATCTAATGTAGGAGCACGGCAGAATTCTCGTTCGGCTTTTCTCCCAACACACAAAATGTTAGTTTTCGGCCGCATTTGACGAAAGCGCTTCCTTCCGCAACCGCCAGTTCCTCGAGGACGGCGCGGGGAGGCGCGCCCGGCGTCCCAGCAGAGTGACGGCCGAATTGGCGGGCGCACCGCCGCGTGTGTGAGACGCACTGCTGTTCGTTGCACCCCCTGTCATTCGCTGGGCGCGTGCAGCCTTCGACACTAGCGGAGGACGCATCTTGTCCCTGGTGTTCAGCGGAAGGCCTGTGCGGGGTGTGGCAGTGTCGTGCTGGAGGGCCCACTGGTAGCGATGTGGGCTTCCTCGCCTCGCCTCGCCTCGCCTCGCCTCGCCTCACACCAGGTGTCTGCGTAGTTTGCAGTGCATTCGCACCATTCCTATCCCTGTCCCTGTCCCCGTCCCGACTTGTCCCGACTTTGCTCGACTGCCGCTCGCTGCCGCTCGGGTCGTGGTCCATATGACAGCGCAAGCACGACAAACGTCTGCGGGACGAGACGAGACGAGACGAGACGAGACGACTAAGGAATAAATTCGTGGTTACAAATCAAATTTGGAACTCTACACTCCTACACAACAATAGGCGGTGACGTATTTCAGAAAACATCTGCCGATTCGTACTGTTTTGTCGTTTTCAAAGTCTTCTTGGCAAACTTGGTTAGCACATTCTCCCTCAAACAGAGTTAATTACTGCATTTTCGTACCATTACAGTAGTTTAAAAGGCTTAAGGAAGCATCTTTGTCACAACAGAAAGGTAGTTTGAAAATTGGGCTGGCGACATAACAAAAAAAAACAGGAAGGGAGCCAACAGCACCCGGGTTTCCCAGGCGGTCACCCATCCAAGTACTAGCCGGGCCCGATGATGCTTAACTTCGGTGATCGGACGAGAACCGGTGTATTCATCATGGTATGGCCGTTGGCGCTCATCTAATGTAGGAGCACGGCAGAATTCGCGTTCGGCTTTTCTCCCAACACACAAAATGTTAGTTTTCGGCCGCATTTGACGAAAGCGCTTCCTTCCGCAACCGCCAGTTCCTCGAGGACGGCGCGGGGAGGCGCGCCCGGCGTCCCAGCAGAGTGACGGCCGAATTGGCGGGCGCACCGCCGCGTGTGTGAGACGCACTGCTGCTCGTTGCACCCCCTGTCATTCGCTGGGCGCGTGCAGCCTTCGACACTAGCGGAGGACGCATCTTGTCCCTGGTGTTCAGCGGAAGGCCTGTGCGGGGTGTGGCAGTGTGGTGCTGGAGGGCCCACTGGTAGCGATGTGGGCTTCCTCGCCTCGCCTCGCCTCGCCTCGCCTCGCCTCACACCAGGTGTCTGCGTAGTTTGCAGTGCATTCGCACCATTCCTATCCCTGTCCCTGTCCCCGTCCCGACTTGTCCCGACTTTGCTCGACTGCCGCTCGCTGCCGCTCGGGTCGTGGTCCATATGACAGCGCAAGCACGACAAACGTCTGCGGGACGAGACGAGACGAGACGAGACGAGACGACTAAGGAATAAATTCGTGGTTACAAATCAAATTTGGAACTCTACACTCCTACACAACAATAGGCGGTGACGTATTTCAGAAATCATCTGCCGATTCGTACTGTTTTGTCGTTTTCAAAGTCTTCTTGGCAAACTTGGTTAGCACATTCTCCCTCAAACAGAGTTAATTACTGCATTTTCGTACCATTACAGTAGTTTAAAAGGCTTAAGGAAGCATCTTTGTCACAACAGAAAGGTAGTTTGAAAATTGGGCTGGCGACATAACAAAAAAAAAACAGGAAGGGAGCCAACAGCACCCGGGTTTCCCAGGCGGTCACCCATCCAAGTACTAGCCGGGCCCGATGATGCTTAACTTCGGTGATCGGACGAGAACCGGTGTATTCATCATGGTATGGCCGTTGGCGCTCATCTAATGTAGGAGCACGGCAGAATTCTCGTTCGGCTTTTCTCCCAACACACAAAATGTTAGTTTTCGGCCGCATTTGACGAAAGCGCTTCCTTCCGCAACCGCCAGTTCCTCGAGGACGGCGCGGGGAGGCGCGCCCGGCGTCCCAGCAGAGTGACGGCCGAATTGGCGGGCGCACCGCCGCGTGTGTGAGACGCACTGCTGCTCGTTGCACCCCCTGTCATTCGCTGGGCGCGTGCAGCCTTCGACACTAGCGGAGGACGCATCTTGTCCCTGGTGTTCAGCGGAAGGCCTGTGCGGGGTGTGGCAGTGTCGTGCTGGAGGGCCCACTGGTAGCGATGTGGGCTTCCTCGCCTCGCCTCGCCACGCCTCGCCTCGCCTCACACCAGGTGTCTGCGTAGTTTGCAATGCATTCGCACCATTCCTATACCTGTCCCTGTCCCCGTCCCGACTTGTCCCGACTTTGCTCGACTGCCGCTCGCTGCCGCTGGGGTCGTGGTCCATATGACAGCCCAAGCACGACAAACTTCTGCGGGACGAGACGAGACGAGACGAGTCGAGACGACTAAGGAATAAATTCGTTTTCACAAATCAAATTTGGAACTCTACACTCCTACACAACAATAGGCGGTGACGTATTTCAGAAATCACCTGCCGATTCGTACTGTTTCGTCGTTTTCAAAGTCTTCTTGGCAAACTTGGTTAGCACATTCTCCCTCAAACTGAGTTAATTACTGCATTTTCGTACCATTACAGTAGTTTAAAAGGCTTAAGGAAGCATCTTTGTCACAACAGAAAGGTAGTTTGAAAATTGGGCTGGCGACATAACAAAAAAAAAACAGGAAGGGAGCCAACAGCACCCGGGTTTCCCAGGCGGTCACCCATCCAAGTACTAGCCGTGCCCGATGATGCTTAACTTCGGTGATCGGACGAGAACCGGTGTATTCATCATGGTATGGCCGTTGGCGCTCATCTAATGTAGGAGCACGGCAGAATTCTCGTTCGGCTTTTCTCCCAACACACAAAATGTTAGTTTTTGGCCGCATTTGACGAAAGCGCTTCCTTCCGCAACCGCCAGTTCCTCGAGGACGGCGCGGGGAGGCGCGCCCGGCGTCCCAGCAGAGTGACGGCCGAATTGGCGGGCGCACCGCCGCGTGTGTGAGGCGCACTGCTGTTCGTTGCACCCCCTGTCATTCGCTGGGCGCGTGCAGCCTTCGACACTAGCGGAGGACGCATCTTGTCCCTGGTGTTCAGCGGAAGGCCTGTGCGGGGTGTGGCAGTGTCGTGCTGGAGGGCCCACTGGTAGCGATGTGGGCTTCCTCGCCTCGCCTCGCCTCGCCTCGCCTCGCCTCACACCAGGTGTCTGCGTAGTTTGCAGTGCATTCGCACCATTCCTATCCCTGTCCCTGTCCCCGTCCCGACTTGTCCCGACTTTGCTCGACTGCCGCTCGCTGCCGCTCGGGTCGTGGTCCATATGACAGCGCAAGCACGACAAACGTCTGCGGGACGAGACGAGACGAGACGAGACGAGACGACTAAGGAATAAATTCGTGGTTACAAATCAAATTTGGAACTCTACACTCCTACACAACAATAGGCGGTGACGTATTTCAGAAATCATCTGCCGATTCGTACTGTTTTGTCGTTTTCAAAGTCTTCTTGGCAAACTTGGTTAGCACATTCTCCCTCAAACAGAGTTAATTACTGCATTTTCGTACCATTACAGTAGTTTAAAAGGCTTAAGGAAGCATCTTTGTCACAACAGAAAGGTAGTTTGAAAATTGGGCTGGCGACATAACAAAAAAAAAACAGGAAGGGAGCCAACAGCACCCGGGTTTCCCAGGCGGTCACCCATCCAAGTACTAGCCGGGCCCGATGATGCTTAACTTCGGTGATCGGACGAGAACCGGTGTATTCATCATGGTATGGCCGTTGGCGCTCATCTAATGTAGGAGCACGGCAGAATTCGCGTTCGGCTTTTCTCCCAACACACAAAATGTTAGTTTTCGGCCGCATTTGACGAAAGCGCTTCCTTCCGCAACCGCCAGTTCCTCGAGGACGGCGCGGGGAGGCGCGCCCGGCGTCCCAGCAGAGTGACGGCCGAATTGGCGGGCGCACCGCCGCGTGTGTGAGACGCACTGCTGCTCGTTGCACCCCCTGTCATTCGCTGGGCGCGTGCAGCCTTCGACACTAGCGGAGGACGCATCTTGTCCCTGGTGTTCAGCGGAAGGCCTGTGCGGGGTGTGGCAGTGTCGTGCTGGAGGGCCCACTGGTAGCGATGTGGGCTTCCTCGCCTCGCCTCGCCACGCCTCGCCTCGCCTCACACCAGGTGTCTGCGTAGTTTGCAATGCATTCGCACCATTCCTATACCTGTCCCTGTCCCCGTCCCGACTTGTCCCGACTTTGCTCGGCTGCCGCTCGCTGCCGCTGGGGTCGTGGTCCATATGACAGCCCAAGCACGACAAACTTCTGCGGGACGAGACGAGACGAGACGAGTCGAGACGACTAAGGAATAAATTCGTTTTTACAAATCAAATTTGGAACTCTACACTCCTACACAACAATAGGCGGTGACGTATTTCAGAAATCACCTGCCGATTCGTACAGTTTTGTCGTTTTCAAAGTCTTCTTGGCAAACTTGGTTAGCACATTCTCCCTCAAACTGAGTTAATTACTGCATTTTCGTACCATTACAGTAGTTTAAAAGGCTTAAGGAAGCATCTTTGTCACAACAGAAAGGTAGTTTGAAAATTGGGCTGGCGACATAACAAAAAAAAACAGGAAGGGAGCCAACAGCACCCGGGTTTCCCAGGCGGTCACCCATCCAAGTACTAGCCGGGCCCGATGATGCTTAACTTCGGTGATCGGACGAGAACCGGTGTATTCATCATGGTATGGCCGTTGGCGCTCATCTAATGTAGGAGCACGGCAGAATTCGCGTTCGGCTTTTCTCCCAACACACAAAATGTTAGTTTTCGGCCGCATTTGACGAAAGCGCTTCCTTCCGCAACCGCCAGTTCCTCGAGGACGGCGCGGGGAGGCGCGCCCGGCGTCCCAGCAGAGTGACGGCCGAATTGGCGGGCGCACCGCCGCGTGTGTGAGACGCACTGCTGCTCGTTGCACCCCCTGTCATTCGCTGGGCGCGTGCAGCCTTCGACACTAGCGGAGGACGCATCTTGTCCCTGGTGTTCAGCGGAAGGCCTGTGCGGGGTGTGGCAGTGTGGTGCTGGAGGGCCCACTGGTAGCGATGTGGGCTTCCTCGCCTCGCCTCGCCTCGCCTCGCCTCGCCTCACACCAGGTGTCTGCGTAGTTTGCAGTGCATTCGCACCATTCCTATCCCTGTCCCTGTCCCCGTCCCGACTTGTCCCGACTTTGCTCGACTGCCGCTCGCTGCCGCTCGGGTCGTGGTCCATATGACAGCGCAAGCACGACAAACGTCTGCGGGACGAGACGAGACGAGACGAGACGAGACGACTAAGGAATAAATTCGTGGTTACAAATCAAATTTGGAACTCTACACTCCTACACAACAATAGGCGGTGACGTATTTCAGAAATCATCTGCCGATTCGTACTGTTTTGTCGTTTTCAAAGTCTTCTTGGCAAACTTGGTTAGCACATTCTCCCTCAAACAGAGTTAATTACTGCATTTTCGTACCATTACAGTAGTTTAAAAGGCTTAAGGAAGCATCTTTGTCACAACAGAAAGGTAGTTTGAAAATTGGGCTGGCGACATAACAAAAAAAAAACAGGAAGGGAGCCAACAGCACCCGGGTTTCCCAGGCGGTCACCCATCCAAGTACTAGCCGGGCCCGATGATGCTTAACTTCGGTGATCGGACGAGAACCGGTGTATTCATCATGGTATGGCCGTTGGCGCTCATCTAATGTAGGAGCACGGCAGAATTCTCGTTCGGCTTTTCTCCCAACACACAAAATGTTAGTTTTCGGCCGCATTTGACGAAAGCGCTTCCTTCCGCAACCGCCAGTTCCTCGAGGACGGCGCGGGGAGGCGCGCCCGGCGTCCCAGCAGAGTGACGGCCGAATTGGCGGGCGCACCGCCGCGTGTGTGAGACGCACTGCTGCTCGTTGCACCCCCTGTCATTCGCTGGGCGCGTGCAGCCTTCGACACTAGCGGAGGACGCATCTTGTCCCTGGTGTTCAGCGGAAGGCCTGTGCGGGGTGTGGCAGTGTCGTGCTGGAGGGCCCACTGGTAGCGATGTGGGCTTCCTCGCCTCGCCTCGCCACGCCTCGCCTCGCCTCACACCAGGTGTCTGCGTAGTTTGCAATGCATTCGCACCATTCCTATACCTGTCCCTGTCCCCGTCCCGACTTGTCCCGACTTTGCTCGACTGCCGCTCGCTGCCGCTGGGGTCGTGGTCCATATGACAGCCCAAGCACGACAAACTTCTGCGGGACGAGACGAGACGAGACGAGTCGAGACGACTAAGGAATAAATTCGTTTTTACAAATCAAATTTGGAACTCTACACTCCTACACAACAATAGGCGGTGACGTATTTCAGAAATCACCTGCCGATTCGTACTGTTTTGTCGTTTTCAAAGTCTTCTTGGCAAACTTGGTTAGCACATTCTCCCTCAAACTGAGTTAATTACTGCATTTTCGTACCATTACAGTAGTTTAAAAGGCTTAAGGAAGCATCTTTGTCACAACAGAAAGGTAGTTTGAAAATTGGGCTGGCGACATAACAAAAAAAAAACAGGAAGGGAGCCAACAGCACCCGGGTTTCCCAGGCGGTCACCCATCCAAGTACTAGCCGTGCCCGATGATGCTTAACTTCGGTGATCGGACGAGAACCGGTGTATTCATCATGGTATGGCCGTTGGCGCTCATCTAATGTAGGAGCACGGCAGAATTCTCGTTCGGCTTTTCTCCCAACACACAAAATGTTAGTTTTTGGCCGCATTTGACGAAAGCGCTTCCTTCCGCAACCGCCAGTTCCTCGAGGACGGCGCGGGGAGGCGCGCCCGGCGTCCCAGCAGAGTGACGGCCGAATTGGCGGGCGCACCGCCGCGTGTGTGAGGCGCACTGCTGTTCGTTGCACCCCCTGTCATTCGCTGGGCGCGTGCAGCCTTCGACACTAGCGGAGGACGCATCTTGTCCCTGGTGTTCAGCGGAAGGCCTGTGCGGGGTGTGGCAGTGTCGTGCTGGAGGGCCCACTGGTAGCGATGTGGGCTTCCTCGCCTCGCCTCGCCTCGCCTCGCCTCGCCTCACACCAGGTGTCTGCGTAGTTTGCAGTGCATTCGCACCATTCCTATCCCTGTCCCTGTCCCCGTCCCGACTTGTCCCGACTTTGCTCGACTGCCGCTCGCTGCCGCTCGGGTCGTGGTCCATATGACAGCGCAAGCACGACAAACGTCTGCGGGACGAGACGAGACGAGACGAGACGAGACGACTAAGGAATAAATTCGTGGTTACAAATCAAATTTGGAACTCTACACTCCTACACAACAATAGGCGGTGACGTATTTCAGAAATCATCTGCCGATTCGTACTGTTTTGTCGTTTTCAAAGTCTTCTTGGCAAACTTGGTTAGCACATTCTCCCTCAAACAGAGTTAATTACTGCATTTTCGTACCATTACAGTAGTTTAAAAGGCTTAAGGAAGCATCTTTGTCACAACAGAAAGGTAGTTTGAAAATTGGGCTGGCGACATAACAAAAAAAAAACAGGAAGGGAGCCAACAGCACCCGGGTTTCCCAGGCGGTCACCCATCCAAGTACTAGCCGGGCCCGATGATGCTTAACTTCGGTGATCGGACGAGAACCGGTGTATTCATCATGGTATGGCCGTTGGCGCTCATCTAATGTAGGAGCACGGCAGAATTCTCGTTCGGCTTTTCTCCCAACACACAAAATGTTAGTTTTCGGCCGCATTTGACGAAAGCGCTTCCTTCCGCAACCGCCAGTTCCTCGAGGACGGCGCGGGGAGGCGCGCCCGGCGTCCCAGCAGAGTGACGGCCGAATTGGCGGGCGCACCGCCGCGTGTGTGAGACGCACTGCTGCTCGTTGCACCCCCTGTCATTCGCTGGGCGCGTGCAGCCTTCGACACTAGCGGAGGACGCATCTTGTCCCTGGTGTTCAGCGGAAGGCCTGTGCGGGGTGTGGCAGTGTCGTGCTGGAGGGCCCACTGGTAGCGATGTGGGCTTCCTCGCCTCGCCTCGCCACGCCTCGCCTCGCCTCACACCAGGTGTCTGCGTAGTTTGCAATGCATTCGCACCATTCCTATACCTGTCCCTGTCCCCGTCCCGACTTGTCCCGACTTTGCTCGACTGCCGCTCGCTGCCGCTGGGGTCGTGGTCCATATGACAGCCCAAGCACGACAAACTTCTGCGGGACGAGACGAGACGAGACGAGTCGAGACGACTAAGGAATAAATTCGTTTTTACAAATCAAATTTGGAACTCTACACTCCTACACAACAATAGGCGGTGACGTATTTCAGAAATCACCTGCCGATTCGTACTGTTTTGTCGTTTTCAAAGTCTTCTTGGCAAACTTGGTTAGCACATTCTCCCTCAAACTGAGTTAATTACTGCATTTTCGTACCATTACAGTAGTTTAAAAGGCTTAAGGAAGCATCTTTGTCACAACAGAAAGGTAGTTTGAAAATTGGGCTGGCGACATAACAAAAAAAAAACAGGAAGGGAGCCAACAGCACCCGGGTTTCCCAGGCGGTCACCCATCCAAGTACTAGCCGTGCCCGATGATGCTTAACTTCGGTGATCGGACGAGAACCGGTGTATTCATCATGGTATGGCCGTTGGCGCTCATCTAATGTAGGAGCACGGCAGAATTCTCGTTCGGCTTTTCTCCCAACACACAAAATGTTAGTTTTTGGCCGCATTTGACGAAAGCGCTTCCTTCCGCAACCGCCAGTTCCTCGAGGACGGCGCGGGGAGGCGCGCCCGGCGTCCCAGCAGAGTGACGGCCGAATTGGCGGGCGCACCGCCGCGTGTGTGAGGCGCACTGCTGTTCGTTGCACCCCCTGTCATTCGCTGGGCGCGTGCAGCCTTCGACACTAGCGGAGGACGCATCTTGTCCCTGGTGTTCAGCGGAAGGCCTGTGCGGGGTGTGGCAGTGTCGTGCTGGAGGGCCCACTGGTAGCGATGTGGGCTTCCTCGCCTCGCCTCGCCTCGCCTCGCCTCGCCTCACACCAGGTGTCTGCGTAGTTTGCAGTGCATTCGCACCATTCCTATCCCTGTCCCTGTCCCCGTCCCGACTTGTCCCGACTTTGCTCGACTGCCGCTCGCTGCCGCTCGGGTCGTGGTCCATATGACAGCGCAAGCACGACAAACGTCTGCGGGACGAGACGAGACGAGACGAGACGAGACGACTAAGGAATAAATTCGTGGTTACAAATCAAATTTGGAACTCTACACTCCTACACAACAATAGGCGGTGACGTATTTCAGAAATCATCTGCCGATTCGTACTGTTTTGTCGTTTTCAAAGTCTTCTTGGCAAACTTGGTTAGCACATTCTCCCTCAAACAGAGTTAATTACTGCATTTTCGTACCATTACAGTAGTTTAAAAGGCTTAAGGAAGCATCTTTGTCACAACAGAAAGGTAGTTTGAAAATTGGGCTGGCGACATAACAAAAAAAAAAACAGGAAGGGAGCCAACAGCACCCGGGTTTCCCAGGCGGTCACCCATCCAAGTACTAGCCGGGCCCGATGATGCTTAACTTCGGTGATCGGACGAGAACCGGTGTATTCATCATGGTATGGCCGTTGGCGCTCATCTAATGTAGGAGCACGGCAGAATTCGCGTTCGGCTTTTCTCCCAACACACAAAATGTTAGTTTTCGGCCGCATTTGACGAAAGCGCTTCCTTCCGCAACCGCCAGTTCCTCGAGGACGGCGCGGGGAGGCGCGCCCGGCGTCCCAGCAGAGTGACGGCCGAATTGGCGGGCGCACCGCCGCGTGTGTGAGACGCACTGCTGCTCGTTGCACCCCCTGTCATTCGCTGGGCGCGTGCAGCCTTCGACACTAGCGGAGGACGCATCTTGTCCCTGGTGTTCAGCGGAAGGCCTGTGCGGGGTGTGGCAGTGTCGTGCTGGAGGGCCCACTGGTAGCGATGTGGGCTTCCTCGCCTCGCCTCGCCACGCCTCGCCTCGCCTCACACCAGGTGTCTGCGTAGTTTGCAATGCATTCGCACCATTCCTATACCTGTCCCTGTCCCCGTCCCGACTTGTCCCGACTTTGCTCGGCTGCCGCTCGCTGCCGCTGGGGTCGTGGTCCATATGACAGCCCAAGCACGACAAACTTCTGCGGGACGAGACGAGACGAGACGAGTCGAGACGACTAAGGAATAAATTCGTTTTTACAAATCAAATTTGGAACTCTACACTCCTACACAACAATAGGCGGTGACGTATTTCAGAAATCACCTGCCGATTCGTACAGTTTTGTCGTTTTCAAAGTCTTCTTGGCAAACTTGGTTAGCACATTCTCCCTCAAACTGAGTTAATTACTGCATTTTCGTACCATTACAGTAGTTTAAAAGGCTTAAGGAAGCATCTTTGTCACAACAGAAAGGTAGTTTGAAAATTGGGCTGGCGACATAACAAAAAAAAAACAGGAAGGGAGCCAACAGCACCCGGGTTTCCCAGGCGGTCACCCATCCAAGTACTAGCCGTGCCCGATGATGCTTAACTTCGGTGATCGGACGAGAACCGGTGTATTCATCATGGTATGGCCGTTGGCGCTCATCTAATGTAGGAGCACGGCAGAATTCTCGTTCGGCTTTTCTCCCAACACACAAAATGTTAGTTTTCGGCCGCATTTGACGAAAGCGCTTCCTTCCGCAACCGCCAGTTCCTCGAGGACGGCGCGGGGAGGCGCGCCCGGCGTCCCAGCAGAGTGACGGCCGAATTGGCGGGCGCACCGCCGCGTGTGTGAGACGCACTGCTGTTCGTTGCACCCCCTGTCATTCGCTGGGCGCGTGCAGCCTTCGACACTAGCGGAGGACGCATCTTGTCCCTGGTGTTCAGCGGAAGGCCTGTGCGGGGTGTGGCAGTGTCGTGCTGGAGGGCCCACTGGTAGCGATGTGGGCTTCCTCGCCTCGCCTCGCCTCGCCTCGCCTCGCCTCACACCAGGTGTCTGCGTAGTTTGCAGTGCATTCGCACCATTCCTATCCCTGTCCCTGTCCCCGTCCCGACTTGTCCCGACTTTGCTCGACTGCCGCTCGCTGCCGCTCGGGTCGTGGTCCATATGACAGCGCAAGCACGACAAACGTCTGCGGGACGAGACGAGACGAGACGAGACGAGACGACTAAGGAATAAATTCGTGGTTACAAATCAAATTTGGAACTCTACACTCCTACACAACAATAGGCGGTGACGTATTTCAGAAATCATCTGCCGATTCGTACTGTTTTGTCGTTTTCAAAGTCTTCTTGGCAAACTTGGTTAGCACATTCTCCCTCAAACAGAGTTAATTACTGCATTTTCGTACCATTACAGTAGTTTAAAAGGCTTAAGGAAGCATCTTTGTCACAACAGAAAGGTAGTTTGAAAATTGGGCTGGCGACATAACAAAAAAAAAACAGGAAGGGAGCCAACAGCACCCGGGTTTCCCAGGCGGTCACCCATCCAAGTACTAGCCGGGCCCGATGATGCTTAACTTCGGTGATCGGACGAGAACCGGTGTATTCATCATGGTATGGCCGTTGGCGCTCATCTAATGTAGGAGCACGGCAGAATTCTCGTTCGGCTTTTCTCCCAACACACAAAATGTTAGTTTTCGGCCGCATTTGACGAAAGCGCTTCCTTCCGCAACCGCCAGTTCCTCGAGGACGGCGCGGGGAGGCGCGCCCGGCGTCCCAGCAGAGTGACGGCCGAATTGGCGGGCGCACCGCCGCGTGTGTGAGACGCACTGCTGCTCGTTGCACCCCCTGTCATTCGCTGGGCGCGTGCAGCCTTCGACACTAGCGGAGGACGCATCTTGTCCCTGGTGTTCAGCGGAAGGCCTGTGCGGGGTGTGGCAGTGTCGTGCTGGAGGGCCCACTGGTAGCGATGTGGGCTTCCTCGCCTCGCCTCGCCACGCCTCGCCTCGCCTCACACCAGGTGTCTGCGTAGTTTGCAATGCATTCGCACCATTCCTATACCTGTCCCTGTCCCCGTCCCGACTTGTCCCGACTTTGCTCGACTGCCGCTCGCTGCCGCTGGGGTCGTGGTCCATATGACAGCCCAAGCACGACAAACTTCTGCGGGACGAGACGAGACGAGACGAGTCGAGACGACTAAGGAATAAATTCGTTTTTACAAATCAAATTTGGAACTCTACACTCCTACACAACAATAGGCGGTGACGTATTTCAGAAATCACCTGCCGATTCGTACTGTTTTGTCGTTTTCAAAGTCTTCTTGGCAAACTTGGTTAGCACATTCTCCCTCAAACTGAGTTAATTACTGCATTTTCGTACCATTACAGTAGTTTAAAAGGCTTAAGGAAGCATCTTTGTCACAACAGAAAGGTAGTTTGAAAATTGGGCTGGCGACATAACAAAAAAAAAACAGGAAGGGAGCCAACAGCACCCGGGTTTCCCAGGCGGTCACCCATCCAAGTACTAGCCGTGCCCGATGATGCTTAACTTCGGTGATCGGACGAGAACCGGTGTATTCATCATGGTATGGCCGTTGGCGCTCATCTAATGTAGGAGCACGGCAGAATTCTCGTTCGGCTTTTCTCCCAACACACAAAATGTTAGTTTTTGGCCGCATTTGACGAAAGCGCTTCCTTCCGCAACCGCCAGTTCCTCGAGGACGGCGCGGGGAGGCGCGCCCGGCGTCCCAGCAGAGTGACGGCCGAATTGGCGGGCGCACCGCCGCGTGTGTGAGGCGCACTGCTGTTCGTTGCACCCCCTGTCATTCGCTGGGCGCGTGCAGCCTTCGACACTAGCGGAGGACGCATCTTGTCCCTGGTGTTCAGCGGAAGGCCTGTGCGGGGTGTGGCAGTGTCGTGCTGGAGGGCCCACTGGTAGCGATGTGGGCTTCCTCGCCTCGCCTCGCCTCGCCTCGCCTCGCCTCACACCAGGTGTCTGCGTAGTTTGCAGTGCATTCGCACCATTCCTATCCCTGTCCCTGTCCCCGTCCCGACTTGTCCCGACTTTGCTCGACTGCCGCTCGCTGCCGCTCGGGTCGTGGTCCATATGACAGCGCAAGCACGACAAACGTCTGCGGGACGAGACGAGACGAGACGAGACGAGACGACTAAGGAATAAATTCGTGGTTACAAATCAAATTTGGAACTCTACACTCCTACACAACAATAGGCGGTGACGTATTTCAGAAATCATCTGCCGATTCGTACTGTTTTGTCGTTTTCAAAGTCTTCTTGGCAAACTTGGTTAGCACATTCTCCCTCAAACAGAGTTAATTACTGCATTTTCGTACCATTACAGTAGTTTAAAAGGCTTAAGGAAGCATCTTTGTCACAACAGAAAGGTAGTTTGAAAATTGGGCTGGCGACATAACAAAAAAAAAACAGGAAGGGAGCCAACAGCACCCGGGTTTCCCAGGCGGTCACCCATCCAAGTACTAGCCGGGCCCGATGATGCTTAACTTCGGTGATCGGACGAGAACCGGTGTATTCATCATGGTATGGCCGTTGGCGCTCATCTAATGTAGGAGCACGGCAGAATTCTCGTTCGGCTTTTCTCCCAACACACAAAATGTTAGTTTTCGGCCGCATTTGACGAAAGCGCTTCCTTCCGCAACCGCCAGTTCCTCGAGGACGGCGCGGGGAGGCGCGCCCGGCGTCCCAGCAGAGTGACGGCCGAATTGGCGGGCGCACCGCCGCGTGTGTGAGACGCACTGCTGCTCGTTGCACCCCCTGTCATTCGCTGGGCGCGTGCAGCCTTCGACACTAGCGGAGGACGCATCTTGTCCCTGGTGTTCAGCGGAAGGCCTGTGCGGGGTGTGGCAGTGTCGTGCTGGAGGGCCCACTGGTAGCGATGTGGGCTTCCTCGCCTCGCCTCGCCACGCCTCGCCTCGCCTCACACCAGGTGTCTGCGTAGTTTGCAATGCATTCGCACCATTCCTATACCTGTCCCTGTCCCCGTCCCGACTTGTCCCGACTTTGCTCGACTGCCGCTCGCTGCCGCTGGGGTCGTGGTCCATATGACAGCCCAAGCACGACAAACTTCTGCGGGACGAGACGAGACGAGACGAGTCGAGACGACTAAGGAATAAATTCGTTTTTACAAATCAAATTTGGAACTCTACACTCCTACACAACAATAGGCGGTGACGTATTTCAGAAATCACCTGCCGATTCGTACTGTTTTGTCGTTTTCAAAGTCTTCTTGGCAAACTTGGTTAGCACATTCTCCCTCAAACTGAGTTAATTACTGCATTTTCGTACCATTACAGTAGTTTAAAAGGCTTAAGGAAGCATCTTTGTCACAACAGAAAGGTAGTTTGAAAATTGGGCTGGCGACATAACAAAAAAAAAACAGGAAGGGAGCCAACAGCACCCGGGTTTCCCAGGCGGTCACCCATCCAAGTACTAGCCGTGCCCGATGATGCTTAACTTCGGTGATCGGACGAGAACCGGTGTATTCATCATGGTATGGCCGTTGGCGCTCATCTAATGTAGGAGCACGGCAGAATTCTCGTTCGGCTTTTCTCCCAACACACAAAATGTTAGTTTTTGGCCGCATTTGACGAAAGCGCTTCCTTCCGCAACCGCCAGTTCCTCGAGGACGGCGCGGGGAGGCGCGCCCGGCGTCCCAGCAGAGTGACGGCCGAATTGGCGGGCGCACCGCCGCGTGTGTGAGGCGCACTGCTGTTCGTTGCACCCCCTGTCATTCGCTGGGCGCGTGCAGCCTTCGACACTAGCGGAGGACGCATCTTGTCCCTGGTGTTCAGCGGAAGGCCTGTGCGGGGTGTGGCAGTGTCGTGCTGGAGGGCCCACTGGTAGCGATGTGGGCTTCCTCGCCTCGCCTCGCCTCGCCTCGCCTCGCCTCACACCAGGTGTCTGCGTAGTTTGCAGTGCATTCGCACCATTCCTATCCCTGTCCCTGTCCCCGTCCCGACTTGTCCCGACTTTGCTCGACTGCCGCTCGCTGCCGCTCGGGTCGTGGTCCATATGACAGCGCAAGCACGACAAACGTCTGCGGGACGAGACGAGACGAGACGAGACGAGACGACTAAGGAATAAATTCGTGGTTACAAATCAAATTTGGAACTCTACACTCCTACACAACAATAGGCGGTGACGTATTTCAGAAATCATCTGCCGATTCGTACTGTTTTGTCGTTTTCAAAGTCTTCTTGGCAAACTTGGTTAGCACATTCTCCCTCAAACAGAGTTAATTACTGCATTTTCGTACCATTACAGTAGTTTAAAAGGCTTAAGGAAGCATCTTTGTCACAACAGAAAGGTAGTTTGAAAATTGGGCTGGCGACATAACAAAAAAAAAAACAGGAAGGGAGCCAACAGCACCCGGGTTTCCCAGGCGGTCACCCATCCAAGTACTAGCCGGGCCCGATGATGCTTAACGTCGGTGATCGGACGAGAACCGGTGTATTCATCATGGTATGGCCGTTGGCGCTCATCTAATGTAGGAGCACGGCAGAATTCGCGTTCGGCTTTTCTCCCAACACACAAAATGTTAGTTTTCGGCCGCATTTGACGAAAGCGCTTCCTTCCGCAACCGCCAGTTCCTCGAGGACGGCGCGGGGAGGCGCGCCCGGCGTCCCAGCAGAGTGACGGCCGAATTGGCGGGCGCACCGCCGCGTGTGTGAGACGCACTGCTGCTCGTTGCACCCCCTGTCATTCGCTGGGCGCGTGCAGCCTTCGACACTAGCGGAGGACGCATCTTGTCCCTGGTGTTCAGCGGAAGGCCTGTGCGGGGTGTGGCAGTGTCGTGCTGGAGGGCCCACTGGTAGCGATGTGGGCTTCCTCGCCTCGCCTCGCCACGCCTCGCCTCGCCTCACACCAGGTGTCTGCGTAGTTTGCAATGCATTCGCACCATTCCTATACCTGTCCCTGTCCCCGTCCCGACTTGTCCCGACTTTGCTCGGCTGCCGCTCGCTGCCGCTGGGGTCGTGGTCCATATGACAGCCCAAGCACGACAAACTTCTGCGGGACGAGACGAGACGAGACGAGTCGAGACGACTAAGGAATAAATTCGTTTTTACAAATCAAATTTGGAACTCTACACTCCTACACAACAATAGGCGGTGACGTATTTCAGAAATCACCTGCCGATTCGTACAGTTTTGTCGTTTTCAAAGTCTTCTTGGCAAACTTGGTTAGCACATTCTCCCTCAAACTGAGTTAATTACTGCATTTTCGTACCATTACAGTAGTTTAAAAGGCTTAAGGAAGCATCTTTGTCACAACAGAAAGGTAGTTTGAAAATTGGGCTGGCGACATAACAAAAAAAAAACAGGAAGGGAGCCAACAGCACCCGGGTTTCCCAGGCGGTCACCCATCCAAGTACTAGCCGTGCCCGATGATGCTTAACTTCGGTGATCGGACGAGAACCGGTGTATTCATCATGGTATGGCCGTTGGCGCTCATCTAATGTAGGAGCACGGCAGAATTCTCGTTCGGCTTTTCTCCCAACACACAAAATGTTAGTTTTCGGCCGCATTTGACGAAAGCGCTTCCTTCCGCAACCGCCAGTTCCTCGAGGACGGCGCGGGGAGGCGCGCCCGGCGTCCCAGCAGAGTGACGGCCGAATTGGCGGGCGCACCGCCGCGTGTGTGAGACGCACTGCTGTTCGTTGCACCCCCTGTCATTCGCTGGGCGCGTGCAGCCTTCGACACTAGCGGAGGACGCATCTTGTCCCTGGTGTTCAGCGGAAGGCCTGTGCGGGGTGTGGCAGTGTCGTGCTGGAGGGCCCACTGGTAGCGATGTGGGCTTCCTCGCCTCGCCTCGCCTCGCCTCGCCTCGCCTCACACCAGGTGTCTGCGTAGTTTGCAGTGCATTCGCACCATTCCTATCCCTGTCCCTGTCCCCGTCCCGACTTGTCCCGACTTTGCTCGACTGCCGCTCGCTGCCGCTCGGGTCGTGGTCCATATGACAGCGCAAGCACGACAAACGTCTGCGGGACGAGACGAGACGAGACGAGACGAGACGACTAAGGAATAAATTCGTGGTTACAAATCAAATTTGGAACTCTACACTCCTACACAACAATAGGCGGTGACGTATTTCAGAAATCATCTGCCGATTCGTACTGTTTTGTCGTTTTCAAAGTCTTCTTGGCAAACTTGGTTAGCACATTCTCCCTCAAACAGAGTTAATTACTGCATTTTCGTACCATTACAGTAGTTTAAAAGGCTTAAGGAAGCATCTTTGTCACAACAGAAAGGTAGTTTGAAAATTGGGCTGGCGACATAACAAAAAAAAAACAGGAAGGGAGCCAACAGCACCCGGGTTTCCCAGGCGGTCACCCATCCAAGTACTAGCCGGGCCCGATGATGCTTAACTTCGGTGATCGGACGAGAACCGGTGTATTCATCATGGTATGGCCGTTGGCGCTCATCTAATGTAGGAGCACGGCAGAATTCGCGTTCGGCTTTTCTCCCAACACACAAAATGTTAGTTTTCGGCCGCATTTGACGAAAGCGCTTCCTTCCGCAACCGCCAGTTCCTCGAGGACGGCGCGGGGAGGCGCGCCCGGCGTCCCAGCAGAGTGACGGCCGAATTGGCGGGCGCACCGCCGCGTGTGTGAGACGCACTGCTGCTCGTTGCACCCCCTGTCATTCGCTGGGCGCGTGCAGCCTTCGACACTAGCGGAGGACGCATCTTGTCCCTGGTGTTCAGCGGAAGGCCTGTGCGGGGTGTGGCAGTGTCGTGCTGGAGGGCCCACTGGTAGCGATGTGGGCTTCCTCGCCTCGCCTCGCCACGCCTCGCCTCGCCTCACACCAGGTGTCTGCGTAGTTTGCAATGCATTCGCACCATTCCTATACCTGTCCCTGTCCCCGTCCCGACTTGTCCCGACTTTGCTCGGCTGCCGCTCGCTGCCGCTGGGGTCGTGGTCCATATGACAGCCCAAGCACGACAAACTTCTGCGGGACGAGACGAGACGAGACGAGTCGAGACGACTAAGGAATAAATTCGTTTTTACAAATCAAATTTGGAACTCTACACTCCTACACAACAATAGGCGGTGACGTATTTCAGAAATCACCTGCCGATTCGTACAGTTTTGTCGTTTTCAAAGTCTTCTTGGCAAACTTGGTTAGCACATTCTCCCTCAAACTGAGTTAATTACTGCATTTTCGTACCATTACAGTAGTTTAAAAGGCTTAAGGAAGCATCTTTGTCACAACAGAAAGGTAGTTTGAAAATTGGGCTGGCGACATAACAAAAAAAAAACAGGAAGGGAGCCAACAGCACCCGGGTTTCCCAGGCGGTCACCCATCCAAGTACTAGCCGTGCCCGATGATGCTTAACTTCGGTGATCGGACGAGAACCGGTGTATTCATCATGGTATGGCCGTTGGCGCTCATCTAATGTAGGAGCACGGCAGAATTCTCGTTCGGCTTTTCTCCCAACACACAAAATGTTAGTTTTCGGCCGCATTTGACGAAAGCGCTTCCTTCCGCAACCGCCAGTTCCTCGAGGACGGCGCGGGGAGGCGCGCCCGGCGTCCCAGCAGAGTGACGGCCGAATTGGCGGGCGCACCGCCGCGTGTGTGAGACGCACTGCTGTTCGTTGCACCCCCTGTCATTCGCTGGGCGCGTGCAGCCTTCGACACTAGCGGAGGACGCATCTTGTCCCTGGTGTTCAGCGGAAGGCCTGTGCGGGGTGTGGCAGTGTCGTGCTGGAGGGCCCACTGGTAGCGATGTGGGCTTCCTCGCCTCGCCTCGCCTCGCCTCGCCTCGCCTCACACCAGGTGTCTGCGTAGTTTGCAGTGCATTCGCACCATTCCTATCCCTGTCCCTGTCCCCGTCCCGACTTGTCCCGACTTTGCTCGACTGCCGCTCGCTGCCGCTCGGGTCGTGGTCCATATGACAGCGCAAGCACGACAAACGTCTGCGGGACGAGACGAGACGAGACGAGACGAGACGACTAAGGAATAAATTCGTGGTTACAAATCAAATTTGGAACTCTACACTCCTACACAACAATAGGCGGTGACGTATTTCAGAAATCACCTGCCGATTCGTACAGTTTTGTCGTTTTCAAAGTCTTCTTGGCAAACTTGGTTAGCACATTCTCCCTCAAACTGAGTTAATTACTGCATTTTCGTACCATTACAGTAGTTTAAAAGGCTTAAGGAAGCATCTTTGTCACAACAGAAAGGTAGTTTGAAAATTGGGCTGGCGACATAACAAAAAAAAAACAGGAAGGGAGCCAACAGCACCCGGGTTTCCCAGGCGGTCACCCATCCAAGTACTAGCCGTGCCCGATGATGCTTAACTTCGGTGATCGGACGAGAACCGGTGTATTCATCATGGTATGGCCGTTGGCGCTCATCTAATGTAGGAGCACGGCAGAATTCTCGTTCGGCTTTTCTCCCAACACACAAAATGTTAGTTTTCGGCCGCATTTGACGAAAGCGCTTCCTTCCGCAACCGCCAGTTCCTCGAGGACGGCGCGGGGAGGCGCGCCCGGCGTCCCAGCAGAGTGACGGCCGAATTGGCGGGCGCACCGCCGCGTGTGTGAGACGCACTGCTGTTCGTTGCACCCCCTGTCATTCGCTGGGCGCGTGCAGCCTTCGACACTAGCGGAGGACGCATCTTGTCCCTGGTGTTCAGCGGAAGGCCTGTGCGGGGTGTGGCAGTGTCGTGCTGGAGGGCCCACTGGTAGCGATGTGGGCTTCCTCGCCTCGCCTCGCCTCGCCTCGCCTCGCCTCACACCAGGTGTCTGCGTAGTTTGCAGTGCATTCGCACCATTCCTATCCCTGTCCCTGTCCCCGTCCCGACTTGTCCCGACTTTGCTCGGCTGCCGCTCGCTGCCGCTGGGGTCGTGGTCCATATGACAGCCCAAGCACGACAAACTTCTGCGGGACGAGACGAGACGAGACGAGTCGAGACGACTAAGGAATAAATTCGTTTTTACAAATCAAATTTGGAACTCTACACTCCTACACAACAATAGGCGGTGACGTATTTCAGAAATCACCTGCCGATTCGTACAGTTTTGTCGTTTTCAAAGTCTTCTTGGCAAACTTGGTTAGCACATTCTCCCTCAAACTGAGTTAATTACTGCATTTTCGTACCATTACAGTAGTTTAAAAGGCTTAAGGAAGCATCTTTGTCACAACAGAAAGGTAGTTTGAAAATTGGGCTGGCGACATAACAAAAAAAAAACAGGAAGGGAGCCAACAGCACCCGGGTTTCCCAGGCGGTCACCCATCCAAGTACTAGCCGTGCCCGATGATGCTTAACTTCGGTGATCGGACGAGAACCGGTGTATTCATCATGGTATGGCCGTTGGCGCTCATCTAATGTAGGAGCACGGCAGAATTCTCGTTCGGCTTTTCTCCCAACACACAAAATGTTAGTTTTCGGCCGCATTTGACGAAAGCGCTTCCTTCCGCAACCGCCAGTTCCTCGAGGACGGCGCGGGGAGGCGCGCCCGGCGTCCCAGCAGAGTGACGGCCGAATTGGCGGGCGCACCGCCGCGTGTGTGAGACGCACTGCTGTTCGTTGCACCCCCTGTCATTCGCTGGGCGCGTGCAGCCTTCGACACTAGCGGAGGACGCATCTTGTCCCTGGTGTTCAGCGGAAGGCCTGTGCGGGGTGTGGCAGTGTCGTGCTGGAGGGCCCACTGGTAGCGATGTGGGCTTCCTCGCCTCGCCTCGCCTCGCCTCGCCTCGCCTCACACCAGGTGTCTGCGTAGTTTGCAGTGCATTCGCACCATTCCTATCCCTGTCCCTGTCCCCGTCCCGACTTGTCCCGACTTTGCTCGACTGCCGCTCGCTGCCGCTCGGGTCGTGGTCCATATGACAGCGCAAGCACGACAAACGTCTGCGGGACGAGACGAGACGAGACGAGACGAGACGACTAAGGAATAAATTCGTGGTTACAAATCAAATTTGAAACTCTACACTCCTACACAACAATAGGCGGTGACGTATTTCAGAAATCATCTGCCGATTCGTACTGTTTTGTCGTTTTCAAAGTCTTCTTGGCAAACTTGGTTAGCACATTCTCCCTCAAACAGAGTTAATTACTGCATTTTCGTACCATTACAGTAGTTTAAAAGGCTTAAGGAAGCATCTTTGTCACAACAGAAAGGTAGTTTGAAAATTGGGCTGGCGACATAACAAAAAAAAAACAGGAAGGGAGCCAACAGCACCCGGGTTTCCCAGGCGGTCACCCATCCAAGTACTAGCCGGGCCCGATGATGCTTAACTTCGGTGATCGGACGAGAACCGGTGTATTCATCATGGTATGGCCGTTGGCGCTCATCTAATGTAGGAGCACGGCAGAATTCGCGTTCGGCTTTTCTCCCAACACACAAAATGTTAGTTTTCGGCCGCATTTGACGAAAGCGCTTCCTTCCGCAACCGCCAGTTCCTCGAGGACGGCGCGGGGAGGCGCGCCCGGCGTCCCAGCAGAGTGACGGCCGAATTGGCGGGCGCACCGCCGCGTGTGTGAGACGCACTGCTGCTCGTTGCACCCCCTGTCATTCGCTGGGCGCGTGCAGCCTTCGACACTAGCGGAGGACGCATCTTGTCCCTGGTGTTCAGCGGAAGGCCTGTGCGGGGTGTGGCAGTGTCGTGCTGGAGGGCCCACTGGTAGCGATGTGGGCTTCCTCGCCTCGCCTCGCCACGCCTCGCCTCGCCTCACACCAGGTGTCTGCGTAGTTTGCAATGCATTCGCACCATTCCTATACCTGTCCCTGTCCCCGTCCCGACTTGTCCCGACTTTGCTCGGCTGCCGCTCGCTGCCGCTGGGGTCGTGGTCCATATGACAGCCCAAGCACGACAAACTTCTGCGGGACGAGACGAGACGAGACGAGTCGAGACGACTAAGGAATAAATTCGTTTTTACAAATCAAATTTGGAACTCTACACTCCTACACAACAATAGGCGGTGACGTATTTCAGAAATCACCTGCCGATTCGTACAGTTTTGTCGTTTTCAAAGTCTTCTTGGCAAACTTGGTTAGCACATTCTCCCTCAAACTGAGTTAATTACTGCATTTTCGTACCATTACAGTAGTTTAAAAGGCTTAAGGAAGCATCTTTGTCACAACAGAAAGGTAGTTTGAAAATTGGGCTGGCGACATAACAAAAAAAAAACAGGAAGGGAGCCAACAGCACCCGGGTTTCCCAGGCGGTCACCCATCCAAGTACTAGCCGTGCCCGATGATGCTTAACTTCGGTGATCGGACGAGAACCGGTGTATTCATCATGGTATGGCCGTTGGCGCTCATCTAATGTAGGAGCACGGCAGAATTCTCGTTCGGCTTTTCTCCCAACACACAAAATGTTAGTTTTCGGCCGCATTTGACGAAAGCGCTTCCTTCCGCAACCGCCAGTTCCTCGAGGACGGCGCGGGGAGGCGCGCCCGGCGTCCCAGCAGAGTGACGGCCGAATTGGCGGGCGCACCGCCGCGTGTGTGAGACGCACTGCTGTTCGTTGCACCCCCTGTCATTCGCTGGGCGCGTGCAGCCTTCGACACTAGCGGAGGACGCATCTTGTCCCTGGTGTTCAGCGGAAGGCCTGTGCGGGGTGTGGCAGTGTCGTGCTGGAGGGCCCACTGGTAGCGATGTGGGCTTCCTCGCCTCGCCTCGCCTCGCCTCGCCTCGCCTCACACCAGGTGTCTGCGTAGTTTGCAGTGCATTCGCACCATTCCTATCCCTGTCCCTGTCCCCGTCCCGACTTGTCCCGACTTTGCTCGACTGCCGCTCGCTGCCGCTGGGGTCGTGGTCCATATGACAGCCCAAGCACGACAAACTTCTGCGGGACGAGACGAGACGAGACGAGTCGAGACGACTAAGGAATAAATTCGTTTTTACAAATCAAATTTGGAACTCTACACTCCTACACAACAATAGGCGGTGACGTATTTCAGAAATCACCTGCCGATTCGTACAGTTTTGTCGTTTTCAAAGTCTTCTTGGCAAACTTGGTTAGCACATTCTCCCTCAAACTGAGTTAATTACTGCATTTTCGTACCATTACAGTAGTTTAAAAGGCTTAAGGAAGCATCTTTGTCACAACAGAAAGGTAGTTTGAAAATTGGGCTGGCGACATAACAAAAAAAAAACAGGAAGGGAGCCAACAGCACCCGGGTTTCCCAGGCGGTCACCCATCCAAGTACTAGCCGTGCCCGATGATGCTTAACTTCGGTGATCGGACGAGAACCGGTGTATTCATCATGGTATGGCCGTTGGCGCTCATCTAATGTAGGAGCACGGCAGAATTCTCGTTCGGCTTTTCTCCCAACACACAAAATGTTAGTTTTCGGCCGCATTTGACGAAAGCGCTTCCTTCCGCAACCGCCAGTTCCTCGAGGACGGCGCGGGGAGGCGCGCCCGGCGTCCCAGCAGAGTGACGGCCGAATTGGCGGGCGCACCGCCGCGTGTGTGAGACGCACTGCTGTTCGTTGCACCCCCTGTCATTCGCTGGGCGCGTGCAGCCTTCGACACTAGCGGAGGACGCATCTTGTCCCTGGTGTTCAGCGGAAGGCCTGTGCGGGGTGTGGCAGTGTCGTGCTGGAGGGCCCACTGGTAGCGATGTGGGCTTCCTCGCCTCGCCTCGCCTCGCCTCGCCTCACACCAGGTGTCTGCGTAGTTTGCAGTGCATTCGCACCATTCCTATACCTGTCCCTGTCCCCGTCCCGACTTGTCCCGACTTTGCTCGACTGCCGCTCGCTGCCGCTCGGGTCGTGGTCCATATGACAGCGCAAGCACGACAAACGTCTGCGGGACGAGACGAGACGAGACGAGACGAGACGACTAAGGAATAAATTCGTGGTTACAAATCAAATTTGGAACTCTACACTCCTACACAACAATAGGCGGTGACGTATTTCAGAAATCATCTGCCGATTCGTACTGTTTTGTCGTTTTCAAAGTCTTCTTGGCAAACTTGGTTAGCACATTCTCCCTCAAACAGAGTTAATTACTGCATTTTCGTACCATTACAGTAGTTTAAAAGGCTTAAGGAAGCATCTTTGTCACAACAGAAAGGTAGTTTGAAAATTGGGCTGGCGACATAACAAAAAAAAAACAGGAAGGGAGCCAACAGCACCCGGGTTTCCCAGGCGGTCACCCATCCAAGTACTAGCCGGGCCCGATGATGCTTAACTTCGGTGATCGGACGAGAACCGGTGTATTCATCATGGTATGGCCGTTGGCGCTCATCTAATGTAGGAGCACGGCAGAATTCGCGTTCGGCTTTTCTCCCAACACACAAAATGTTAGTTTTCGGCCGCATTTGACGAAAGCGCTTCCTTCCGCAACCGCCAGTTCCTCGAGGACGGCGCGGGGAGGCGCGCCCGGCGTCCCAGCAGAGTGACGGCCGAATTGGCGGGCGCACCGCCGCGTGTGTGAGACGCACTGCTGCTCGTTGCACCCCCTGTCATTCGCTGGGCGCGTGCAGCCTTCGACACTAGCGGAGGACGCATCTTGTCCCTGGTGTTCAGCGGAAGGCCTGTGCGGGGTGTGGCAGTGTCGTGCTGGAGGGCCCACTGGTAGCGATGTGGGCTTCCTCGCCTCGCCTCGCCACGCCTCGCCTCGCCTCACACCAGGTGTCTGCGTAGTTTGCAATGCATTCGCACCATTCCTATACCTGTCCCTGTCCCCGTCCCGACTTGTCCCGACTTTGCTCGACTGCCGCTCGCTGCCGCTGGGGTCGTGGTCCATATGACAGCCCAAGCACGACAAACTTCTGCGGGACGAGACGAGACGAGACGAGTCGAGACGACTAAGGAATAAATTCGTTTTTACAAATCAAATTTGGAACTCTACACTCCTACACAACATTAGGCGGTGACGTATTTCAGAAATCACCTGCCGATTCGTACAGTTTTGTCGTTTTCAAAGTCTTCTTGGCAAACTTGGTTAGCACATTCTCCCTCAAACTGAGTTAATTACTGCATTTTCGTACCATTACAGTAGTTTAAAAGGCTTAAGGAAGCATCTTTGTCACAACAGAAAGGTAGTTTGAAAATTGGGCTGGCGACATAACAAAAAAAAAAACAGGAAGGGAGCCAACAGCACCCGGGTTTCCCAGGCGGTCACCCATCCAAGTACTAGCCGTGCCCGATGATGCTTAACTTCGGTGATCGGACGAGAACCGGTGTATTCATCATGGTATGGCCGTTGGCGCTCATCTAATGTAGGAGCACGGCAGAATTCTCGTTCGGCTTTTCTCCCAACACACAAAATGTTAGTTTTCGGCCGCATTTGACGAAAGCGCTTCCTTCCGCAACCGCCAGTTCCTCGAGGACGGCGCGGGGAGGCGCGCCCGGCGTCCCAGCAGAGTGACGGCCGAATTGGCGGGCGCACCGCCGCGTGTGTGAGACGCACTGCTGCTCGTTGCACCCCCTGTCATTCGCTGGGCGCGTGCAGCCTTCGACACTAGCGAAGGACGCATCTTGTCCCTGGTGTTCAGCGGAAGGCCTGTGCGGGGTGTGGCAGTGTCGTGCTGGAGGGCCCACTGGTAGCGATGTGGGCTTCCTCGCCTCGCCTCGCCTCGCCTCGCCTCGCCTCACACCAGGTGTCTGCGTAGTTTGCAATGCATTCGCACCATTCCTATACCTGTCCCTGTCCCCGTCCCGACTTGTCCCGACTTTGCTCGACTGCCGCTCGCTGCCGCTGGGGTCGTGGTCCATATGACAGCGCAAGCACGACAAACTTCTGCGGGACGAGACGAGACGAGACGAGACGAGACGACTAAGGAATAAATTCGTGGTTACAAATCAAATTTGGAACTCTACACTCCTACACAACAATAGGCGGTGACGTATTTCAGAAATCACCTGCCGATTCGTACTGTTTTGTCGTTTTCAAGGTCTTCTTGGCAAACTTGGTTAGCACATTCTCCCTCAAACTGAGTTAATTACTGCATTTTCGTACCATTACAGTAGTTTAAAAGGCTTAAGGAAGCATCTTTGTCACAACAGAAAGGTAGTTTGAAAATTGGGCTGGCGACATAACAAAAAAAAACAGGAAGGGAGCCAACAGCACCCGGGTTTCCCAGGCGATCACCCATCCAAGTACTAGCCGTGCCCGATGATGCTTAACTTCGGTGATCGGACGAGAACCGGTGTATTCATCATGGTATGGCCGTTGGCGCTCATCTAATGTAGGAGCATGGCAGAATTCGCGTTCGGCTTTTCTCCCAACACACAAAATGTTAGTTTTCGGCCGCATTTGACGAAAGCGCTTCCTTCCGCAACCGCCAGTTCCTCGAGGACGGCGCGGGGAGGCGCGCCCGGCGTCCCAGCAGAGTGACGGCCGAATTGGCGGGCGCACCGCCGCGTGTGTGAGACGCACTGCTGCTCGTTGCACCCCCTGTCATTCGCAGGGCGCGTGCAGCCTTCGACACAAGCGGAGGACGCATCTTGTCCCTGGTGTTCAGCGGAAGGCCTGTGCGGGGTGTGGCAGTGTCGTGCTGGAGGGCCCACTGGTAGCGATGTGGGCTTCCTCGCCTCGCCTCGCCTCGCCTCGCCTCGCCTCACACCAGGTGTCTGCGTAGTTTGCAGTGCATTCGCACCATTCCTATCCCTGTCCCTGTCCCCGTCCCGACTTGTCCCGATTTTGCTCGACTGCCGCTCGCTGCCGCTCGGGTCGCGGCCCATATGACAGCACAAGCACGAGAAACATCTGCGAGACGGGCGCGGGCCTGACCGGCGTGTCCGAGACGCCGTGGGCGGCCGTTCGGAGCTACTAGAGCAGCGCTGTGCCGTGCCATGGAAAGGTGCGAAACCAAGGACAGAAGACACAGAATTTTTGTTTACAAATTTGCACGTGTACACTGCTACAAAACAATAAGCCCGGACGTATTTCGGAACATTTCTGCCGCTTAATACTGTTTTGTTATTTCCAGAGACACTTTGGAAATCTTCCTTGGCACACGCTTCTTCAAACTGAGTTCCCTAATATCGTATCTTTTGTTTATTACAACAGATTTAAGTCATTGTGGAAACATCTTTGTCGCATCGGAAAGGTAGCGTGAAGAGACGGCTGGCAGGGCTGGCGACAAGAAAGCAAAATATGAAGACAGCCAGAGGTCCCAGGCAGTCGCCGATCCGAATACTAACGTTGTTGCTTAACTTGGGTGATTTCACGAGAACGGTTGGTTTTTTTTTATTTATTTATTTATTTAGTTACTTTTCGGAATTTAGCACTGCTGCGTAACAGTAGGCTCTGGCGCATTTCAAGAACACATCTGTCGATTGGTAGTGTTTTGTCATTTTCAACGAGTTCCTAGCACTCTTCCTTCGCGCATTCTTACTCAAACCGAGTTCATTACCGTAATTTCGTATCTTACGTTTAATACAGTACTTTAAAATGCTTGTGGAAGCATCTTTGTCGACACCTGAAAGTTATTATGAAAAGAGGCCTGGCAGGTGTAGCGACGTAAAAATGAAAAAAATGAGAAAGAGCCAACAGCACGCGGTGTTCCCAGGCGGTCACCCATCCAAGTACTAACCGCGCCCGATGTTGCTTAACTTCGGTGATCGGACGAGAACCGGTGTAGTCAACATGGTATGGCCGTTGGCGTCCTTATACTGTAGCCGCACCACGGAAGAAGCATTCGCCTCTTCTCCCAACACACGCAATCGCCGCTTTCCGTGGCACATTTGACGCAAAGCGCGTCTTTCCACCTCGAAGGTGGCGCGGAGTGCGCGCTCGCCTCGGCGTCTCATAGGCGACTGCCGAACGTAGGTGAGACGCACAACACAGCTGCTCGATGCACCGCCTGTCATTCGTTTGGTGCGTGCGGCCTCCTGCGCGGGGTGTTGCAGTGTCCTGCTGGACCGACGGAAGCTTTCTCACCTGCCTGACACACGCCGCGCTTCCAGATTTATGCGTAATTTGCGCGGTGCATTTGCATTCGCGCCTGTCCCCCCTCCCGTCCCGACTTGTCCCGACTTTGCTCGACTGCCGCTCGCTGCCGCTCGGGTCGCGGCCCATATGACAGCACAAGCACGAGAAACATCTGCGAGACGGGCGCGGGCCTGACCGGCGTGTCCGAGACGCCGTGGGCGGCCGTTCGGAGCTACTAGAGCAGCGCTGTGCCGTGCCATGGAAAGGTGCGAAACCAAGGACAGAAGACACAGAATTTTTGTTTACAAATTTGCACGTGTACACTGCTACAAAACAATAAGCCCGGACGTATTTCGGAACATTTCTGCCGCTTAATACTGTTTTGTTATTTCCAGAGACACTTTGGAAATCTTCCTTGGCACACGCTTCTTCAAACTGAGTTCCCTAATATCGTATCTTTTGTTTATTACAACAGATTTAAGTCATTGTGGAAACATCTTTGTCGCATCGGAAAGGTAGCGTGAAGAGACGGCTGGCAGGGCTGGCGACAAGAAAGCAAAATATGAAGACAGCCAGAGGTCCCAGGCAGTCGCCGATCCGAATACTAACGTTGTTGCTTAACTTGGGTGATGGCACGAGAACGGTTGGTTTTTTTTTATTTATTTATTTATTTAGTTACTTTTCGGAATTTAGCACTGCTGCGTAACAGTAGGCTCTGGCGCATTTCAAGAACACATCTGTCGATTGGTAGTGTTTTGTCATTTTCAACGAGTTCCTAGCACTCTTCCTTCGCGCATTCTTACTCAAACCGAGTTCATTACCGTAATTTCGTATCTTACGTTTAATACAGTACTTTAAAATGCTTGTGGAAGCATCTTTGTCGACACCTGAAAGTTATTATGAAAAGAGGCCTGGCAGGTGTAGCGACGTAAAAATGAGAAAGAGCCATCAGCACGCGGTGTTCCCAGGCGGTCACCCATCCAAGTACTAACCGCGCCCGATGTTGCTTAACTTCGGTGATCGGACGAGAACCGGTGTAGTCAACATGGTACTGCCGTTGGCGTCCTTATAATGTAGCCGCACCACCGAAGAAGCATTCGCCTCTTCTCCCAACACACGCAATCGCCGCTTTCCGTGGCACATTTGACGCAAAGCGCGTCTTTCCACCTGGAAGGTGGCGCGGAGTGCGCGCTCGCCTCGGCGTCTCATAGGCGACTGCCGAACGTAGGTGAGACGCACAACACAGCTGCTCGATGCACCGCCTGTCATTCGTTTGGTGCGTGCGGCCTCCGACACCCACTGGCGACGCGCCTTGTTCCTGTTATCCGGCGCAGGGCTTGCGCGCGGCCGGGCGGCGGGGGGACTGCGCGGGGTGTTGCAGTGTCCTGCTGGACCGACGGAAGCTTTCTCACCTGCCTGACACACGCCGCGCTTCCAGATTTATGCGTAATTTGCGCGGTGCATTTGCATTCGCGCCTGTCCCCCCTCCCGTCCCGACTTGTCCCGACTTTGCTCGACTGCCGCTCGCTGCCGCTCGGGTCGCGGCCCATATGACAGCACAAGCACGAGAAACATCTGCGAGACGGGCGCGGGCCTGACCGGCGTGTCCGAGACGCCGTGGGCGGCCGTTCGGAGCTACTAGAGCAGCGCTGTGCCGTGCCATGGAAAGGTGCGAAACCAAGGACAGAAGACACAGAATTTTTGTTTACAAATTTGCACGTGTACACTGCTACAAAACAATAAGCCCGGACGTATTTCGGAACATTTCTGCCGCTTAATACTGTTTTGTTATTTCCAGAGACACTTTGGAAATCTTCCTTGGCACACGCTTCTTCAAACTGAGTTCCCTAATATCGTATCTTTTGTTTATTACAACAGATTTAAGTCATTGTGGAAACATCTTTGTCGCATCGGAAAGGTAGCGTGAAGAGACGGCTGGCAGGGCTGGCGACAAGAAAGCAAAATATGAAGACAGCCAGAGGTCCCAGGCAGTCGCCGATCCGAATACTAACGTTGTTGCTTAACTTGGGTGATGGCACGAGAACGGTTGGTTTTTTTTTATTTATTTATTTATTTAGTTACTTTTCGGAATTTAGCACTGCTGCGTAACAGTAGGCTCTGGCGCATTTCAAGAACACATCTGTCGATTGGTAGTGTTTTGTCATTTTCAACGAGTTCCTAGCACTCTTCCTTCGCGCATTCTTACTCAAACCGAGTTCATTACCGTAATTTCGTATCTTACGTTTAATACAGTACTTTAAAATGCTTGTGGAAGCATCTTTGTCGACACCTGAAAGTTATTATGAAAAGAGGCCTGGCAGGTGTAGCGACGTAAAAATGAGAAAGAGCCATCAGCACGCGGTGTTCCCAGGCGGTCACCCATCCAAGTACTAACCGCGCCCGATGTTGCTTAACTTCGGTGATCGGACGAGAACCGGTGTAGTCAACATGGTACTGCCGTTGGCGTCCTTATAATGTAGCCGCACCACCGAAGAAGCATTCGCCTCTTCTCCCAACACACGCAATCGCCGCTTTCCGTGGCACATTTGACGCAAAGCGCGTCTTTCCACCTGGAAGGTGGCGCGGAGTGCGCGCTCGCCTCGGCGTCTCATAGGCGACTGCCGAACGTAGGTGAGACGCACAACACAGCTGCTCGATGCACCGCCTGTCATTCGTTTGGTGCGTGCGGCCTCCGACACCCACTGGCGACGCGCCTTGTTCCTGTTATCCGGCGCAGGGCTTGCGCGCGGCCGGGCGGCGGGGGGACTGCGCGGGGTGTTGCAGTGTCCTGCTGGACCGACGGAAGCTTTCTCACCTGCCTGACACACGCCGCGCTTCCAGATTTATGCGTAATTTGCGCGGTGCATTTGCATTCGCGCCTGTCCCCCCTCCCGTCCCGACTTGTCCCGACTTTGCTCGACTGCCGCTCGCTGCCGCTCGGGTCGCGGCCCATATGACAGCACAAGCACGAGAAACATCTGCGAGACGGGCGCGGGCCTGACCGGCGTGTCCGAGACGCCGTGGGCGGCCGTTCGGAGCTACTAGAGCAGCGCTGTGCCGTGCCATGGAAAGGTGCGAAACCAAGGACAGAAGACACAGAATTTTTGTTTACAAATTTGCACGTGTACACTGCTACAAAACAATAAGCCCGGACGTATTTCGGAACATTTCTGCCGCTTAATACTGTTTTGTTATTTCCAGAGACACTTTGGAAATCTTCCTTGGCACACGCTTCTTCAAACTGAGTTCCCTAATATCGTATCTTTTGTTTATTACAACAGATTTAAGTCATTGTGGAAACATCTTTGTCGCATCGGAAAGGTAGCGTGAAGAGACGGCTGGCAGGGCTGGCGACAAGAAAGCAAAATATGAAGACAGCCAGAGGTCCCAGGCAGTCGCCGATCCGAATACTAACGTTGTTGCTTAACTTGGGTGATGGCACGAGAACGGTTGGTTTTTTTTTATTTATTTATTTATTTAGTTACTTTTCGGAATTTAGCACTGCTGCGTAACAGTAGGCTCTGGCGCATTTCAAGAACACATCTGTCGATTGGTAGTGTTTTGTCATTTTCAACGAGTTCCTAGCACTCTTCCTTCGCGCATTCTTACTCAAACCGAGTTCATTACCGTAATTTCGTATCTTACGTTTAATACAGTACTTTAAAATGCTTGTGGAAGCATCTTTGTCGACACCTGAAAGTTATTATGAAAAGAGGCCTGGCAGGTGTAGCGACGTAAAAATGAGAAAGAGCCATCAGCACGCGGTGTTCCCAGGCGGTCACCCATCCAAGTACTAACCGCGCCCGATGTTGCTTAACTTCGGTGATCGGACGAGAACCGGTGTAGTCAACATGGTACTGCCGTTGGCGTCCTTATAATGTAGCCGCACCACCGAAGAAGCATTCGCCTCTTCTCCCAACACACGCAATCGCCGCTTTCCGTGGCACATTTGACGCAAAGCGCGTCTTTCCACCTGGAAGGTGGCGCGGAGTGCGCGCTCGCCTCGGCGTCTCATAGGCGACTGCCGAACGTAGGTGAGACGCACAACACAGCTGCTCGATGCACCGCCTGTCATTCGTTTGGTGCGTGCGGCCTCCGACACCCACTGGCGACGCGCCTTGTTCCTGTTATCCGGCGCAGGGCTTGCGCGCGGCCGGGCGGCGGGGGGACTGCGCGGGGTGTTGCAGTGTCCTGCTGGACCGACGGAAGCTTTCTCACCTGCCTGACACACGCCGCGCTTCCAGATTTATGCGTAATTTGCGCGGTGCATTTGCATTCGCGCCTGTCCCCCCTCCCGTCCCGACTTGTCCCGACTTTGCTCGACTGCCGCTCGCTGCCGCTCGGGTCGCGGCCCATATGACAGCACAAGCACGAGAAACATCTGCGAGACGGGCGCGGGCCTGACCGGCGTGTCCGAGACGCCGTGGGCGGCCGTTCGGAGCTACTAGAGCAGCGCTGTGCCGTGCCATGGAAAAGGTGCGAAACCAAGGACAGAAGACACAGAATTTTTGTTTACAAATTTGCACGTGTACACTGCTACAAAACAATAAGCCCGGACGTATTTCGGAACATTTCTGCCGCTTAATACTGTTTTGTTATTTCCAGAGACACTTTGGAAATCTTCCTTGGCACACGCTTCTTCAAACTGAGTTCCCTAATATCGTATCTTTTGTTTATTACAACAGATTTAAGTCATTGTGGAAACATCTTTGTCGCATCGGAAAGGTAGCGTGAAGAGACGGCTGGCAGGGCTGGCGACAAGAAAGCAAAATATGAAGACAGCCAGAGGTCCCAGGCAGTCGCCGATCCGAATACTAACGTTGTTGCTTAACTTGGGTGATGGCACGAGAACGGTTGGTTTTTTTTTATTTATTTATTTATTTAGTTACTTTTCGGAATTTAGCACTGCTGCGTAACAGTAGGCTCTGGCGCATTTCAAGAACACATCTGTCGATTGGTAGTGTTTTGTCATTTTCAACGAGTTCCTAGCACTCTTCCTTCGCGCATTCTTACTCAAACCGAGTTCATTACCGTAATTTCGTATCTTACGTTTAATACAGTACTTTAAAATGCTTGTGGAAGCATCTTTGTCGACACCTGAAAGTTATTATGAAAAGAGGCCTGGCAGGTGTAGCGACGTAAAAATGAGAAAGAGCCATCAGCACGCGGTGTTCCCAGGCGGTCACCCATCCAAGTACTAACCGCGCCCGATGTTGCTTAACTTCGGTGATCGGACGAGAACCGGTGTAGTCAACATGGTACTGCCGTTGGCGTCCTTATAATGTAGCCGCACCACCGAAGAAGCATTCGCCTCTTCTCCCAACACACGCAATCGCCGCTTTCCGTGGCACATTTGACGCAAAGCGCGTCTTTCCACCTGGAAGGTGGCGCGGAGTGCGCGCTCGCCTCGGCGTCTCATAGGCGACTGCCGAACGTAGGTGAGACGCACAACACAGCTGCTCGATGCACCGCCTGTCATTCGTTTGGTGCGTGCGGCCTCCGACACCCACTGGCGACGCGCCTTGTTCCTGTTATCCGGCGCAGGGCTTGCGCGCGGCCGGGCGGCGGGGGGACTGCGCGGGGTGTTGCAGTGTCCTGCTGGACCGACGGAAGCTTTCTCACCTGCCTGACACACGCCGCGCTTCCAGATTTATGCGTAATTTGCGCGGTGCATTTGCATTCGCGCCTGTCCCCCCTCCCGTCCCGACTTGTCCCGACTTTGCTCGACTGCCGCTCGCTGCCGCTCGGGTCGCGGCCCATATGACAGCACAAGCACGAGAAACATCTGCGAGACGGGCGCGGGCCTGACCGGCGTGTCCGAGACGCCGTGGGCGGCCGTTCGGAGCTACTAGAGCAGCGCTGTGCCGTGCCATGGAAAGGTGCGAAACCAAGGACAGAAGACACAGAATTTTTGTTTACAAATTTGCACGTGTACACTGCTACAAAACAATAAGCCCGGACGTATTTCGGAACATTTCTGCCGCTTAATACTGTTTTGTTATTTCCAGAGACACTTTGGAAATCTTCCTTGGCACACGCTTCTTCAAACTGAGTTCCCTAATATCGTATCTTTTGTTTATTACAACAGATTTAAGTCATTGTGGAAACATCTTTGTCGCATCGGAAAGGTAGCGTGAAGAGACGGCTGGCAGGGCTGGCGACAAGAAAGCAAAATATGAAGACAGCCAGAGGTCCCAGGCAGTCGCCGATCCGAATACTAACGTTGTTGCTTAACTTGGGTGATGGCACGAGAACGGTTGGTTTTTTTTTATTTATTTATTTATTTAGTTACTTTTCGGAATTTAGCACTGCTGCGTAACAGTAGGCTCTGGCGCATTTCAAGAACACATCTGTCGATTGGTAGTGTTTTGTCATTTTCAACGAGTTCCTAGCACTCTTCCTTCGCGCATTCTTACTCAAACCGAGTTCATTACCGTAATTTCGTATCTTACGTTTAATACAGTACTTTAAAATGCTTGTGGAAGCATCTTTGTCGACACCTGAAAGTTATTATGAAAAGAGGCCTGGCAGGTGTAGCGACGTAAAAATGAGAAAGAGCCATCAGCACGCGGTGTTCCCAGGCGGTCACCCATCCAAGTACTAACCGCGCCCGATGTTGCTTAACTTCGGTGATCGGACGAGAACCGGTGTAGTCAACATGGTACTGCCGTTGGCGTCCTTATAATGTAGCCGCACCACCGAAGAAGCATTCGCCTCTTCTCCCAACACACGCAATCGCCGCTTTCCGTGGCACATTTGACGCAAAGCGCGTCTTTCCACCTGGAAGGTGGCGCGGAGTGCGCGCTCGCCTCGGCGTCTCATAGGCGACTGCCGAACGTAGGTGAGACGCACAACACAGCTGCTCGATGCACCGCCTGTCATTCGTTTGGTGCGTGCGGCCTCCGACACCCACTGGCGACGCGCCTTGTTCCTGTTATCCGGCGCAGGGCTTGCGCGCGGCCGGGCGGCGGGGGGACTGCGCGGGGTGTTGCAGTGTCCTGCTGGCCCGACGGAAGCTTTCTCACCTGCCTGACACACGCCGCGCTTCCAGATTTATGCGTAATTTGCGCGGTGCATTTGCATTCGCGCCTGTCCCCCCTCCCGTCCCGACTTGTCCCGACTTTGCTCGACTGCCGCTCGCTGCCGCTCGGGTCGCGGCCCATATGACAGCACAAGCACGAGAAACATCTGCGAGACGGGCGCGGGCCTGACCGGCGTGTCCGAGACGCCGTGGGCGGCCGTTCGGAGCTACTAGAGCAGCGCTGTGCCGTGCCATGGAAAGGTGCGAAACCAAGGACAGAAGACACAGAATTTTTGTTTACAAATTTGCACGTGTACACTGCTACAAAACAATAAGCCCGGACGTATTTCGGAACATTTCTGCCGCTTAATACTGTTTTGTTATTTCCAGAGACACTTTGGAAATCTTCCTTGGCACACGCTTCTTCAAACTGAGTTCCCTAATATCGTATCTTTTGTTTATTACAACAGATTTAAGTCATTGTGGAAACATCTTTGTCGCATCGGAAAGGTAGCGTGAAGAGACGGCTGGCAGGGCTGGCGACAAGAAAGCAAAATATGAAGACAGCCAGAGGTCCCAGGCAGTCGCCGATCCGAATACTAACGTTGTTGCTTAACTTGGGTGATGGCACGAGAACGGTTGGTTTTTTTTTATTTATTTATTTATTTAGTTACTTTTCGGAATTTAGCACTGCTGCGTAACAGTAGGCTCTGGCGCATTTCAAGAACACATCTGTCGATTGGTAGTGTTTTGTCATTTTCAACGAGTTCCTAGCACTCTTCCTTCGCGCATTCTTACTCAAACCGAGTTCATTACCGTAATTTCGTATCTTACGTTTAATACAGTACTTTAAAATGCTTGTGGAAGCATCTTTGTCGACACCTGAAAGTTATTATGAAAAGAGGCCTGGCAGGTGTAGCGACGTAAAAATGAGAAAGAGCCATCAGCACGCGGTGTTCCCAGGCGGTCACCCATCCAAGTACTAACCGCGCCCGATGTTGCTTAACTTCGGTGATCGGACGAGAACCGGTGTAGTCAACATGGTACTGCCGTTGGCGTCCTTATAATGTAGCCGCACCACCGAAGAAGCATTCGCCTCTTCTCCCAACACACGCAATCGCCGCTTTCCGTGGCACATTTGACGCAAAGCGCGTCTTTCCACCTGGAAGGTGGCGCGGAGTGCGCGCTCGCCTCGGCGTCTCATAGGCGACTGCCGAACGTAGGTGAGACGCACAACACAGCTGCTCGATGCACCGCCTGTCATTCGTTTGGTGCGTGCGGCCTCCGACACCCACTGGCGACGCGCCTTGTTCCTGTTATCCGGCGCAGGGCTTGCGCGCGGCCGGGCGGCGGGGGGACTGCGCGGGGTGTTGCAGTGTCCTGCTGGACCGACGGAAGCTTTCTCACCTGCCTGACACACGCCGCGCTTCCAGATTTATGCGTAATTTGCGCGGTGCATTTGCATTCGCGCCTGTCCCCCCTCCCGTCCCGACTTGTCCCGACTTTGCTCGACTGCCGCTCGCTGCCGCTCGGGTCGCGGCCCATATGACAGCACAAGCACGAGAAACATCTGCGAGACGGGCGCGGGCCTGACCGGCGTGTCCGAGACGCCGTGGGCGGCCGTTCGGAGCTACTAGAGCAGCGCTGTGCCGTGCCATGGAAAGGTGCGAAACCAAGGACAGAAGACACAGAATTTTTGTTTACAAATTTGCACGTGTACACTGCTACAAAACAATAAGCCCGGACGTATTTCGGAACATTTCTGCCGCTTAATACTGTTTTGTTATTTCCAGAGACACTTTGGAAATCTTCCTTGGCACACGCTTCTTCAAACTGAGTTCCCTAATATCGTATCTTTTGTTTATTACAACAGATTTAAGTCATTGTGGAAACATCTTTGTCGCATCGGAAAGGTAGCGTGAAGAGACGGCTGGCAGGGCTGGCGACAAGAAAGCAAAATATGAAGACAGCCAGAGGTCCCAGGCAGTCGCCGATCCGAATACTAACGTTGTTGCTTAACTTGGGTGATGGCACGAGAACGGTTGGTTTTTATTTATTTATTTATTTATTTAGTTACTTTTCGGAATTTAGCACTGCTGCGTAACAGTAGGCTCTGGCGCATTTCAAGAACACATCTGTCGATTGGTAGTGTTTTGTCATTTTCAACGAGTTCCTAGCACTCTTCCTTCGCGCATTCTTACTCAAACCGAGTTCATTACCGTAATTTCGTATCTTACGTTTAATACAGTACTTTAAAATGCTTGTGGAAGCATCTTTGTCGACACCTGAAAGTTATTATGAAAAGAGGCCTGGCAGGTGTAGCGACGTAAAAATGAGAAAGAGCCATCAGCACGCGGTGTTCCCAGGCGGTCACCCATCCAAGTACTAACCGCGCCCGATGTTGCTTAACTTCGGTGATCGGACGAGAACCGGTGTAGTCAACATGGTACTGCCGTTGGCGTCCTTATAATGTAGCCGCACCACCGAAGAAGCATTCGCCTCTTCTCCCAACACACGCAATCGCCGCTTTCCGTGGCACATTTGACGCAAAGCGCGTCTTTCCACCTGGAAGGTGGCGCGGAGTGCGCGCTCGCCTCGGCGTCTCATAGGCGACTGCCGAACGTAGGTGAGACGCACAACACAGCTGCTCGATGCACCGCCTGTCATTCGTTTGGTGCGTGCGGCCTCCGACACCCACTGGCGACGCGCCTTGTTCCTGTTATCCGGCGCAGGGCTTGCGCGCGGCCGGGCGGCGGGGGGACTGCGCGGGGTGTTGCAGTGTCCTGCTGGACCGACGGAAGCTTTCTCACCTGCCTGACACACGCCGCGCTTCCAGATTTATGCGTAATTTGCGCGGTGCATTTGCATTCGCGCCTGTCCCCCCTCCCGTCCCGACTTGTCCCGACTTTGCTCGACTGCCGCTCGCTGCCGCTCGGGTCGCGGCCCATATGACAGCACAAGCACGAGAAACATCTGCGAGACGGGCGCGGGCCTGACCGGCGTGTCCGAGACGCCGTGGGCGGCCGTTCGGAGCTACTAGAGCAGCGCTGTGCCGTGCCATGGAAAGGTGCGAAACCAAGGACAGAAGACACAGAATTTTTGTTTACAAATTTGCACGTGTACACTGCTACAAAACAATAAGCCCGGACGTATTTCGGAACATTTCTGCCGCTTAATACTGTTTTGTTATTTCCAGAGACACTTTGGAAATCTTCCTTGGCACACGCTTCTTCAAACTGAGTTCCCTAATATCGTATCTTTTGTTTATTACAACAGATTTAAGTCATTGTGGAAACATCTTTGTCGCATCGGAAAGGTAGCGTGAAGAGACGGCTGGCAGGGCTGGCGACAAGAAAGCAAAATATGAAGACAGCCAGAGGTCCCAGGCAGTCGCCGATCCGAATACTAACGTTGTTGCTTAACTTGGGTGATTTCACGAGAACGGTTGGTTTTTATTTATTTATTTATTTATTTAGTTACTTTTCGGAATTTAGCACTGCTGCGTAACAGTAGGCTCTGGCGCATTTCAAGAACACATCTGTCGATTGGTAGTGTTTTGTCATTTTCAACGAGTTCCTAGCACTCTTCCTTCGCGCATTCTTACTCAAACCGAGTTCATTACCGTAATTTCGTATCTTACGTTTAATACAGTACTTTAAAATGCTTGTGGAAGCATCTTTGTCGACACCTGAAAGTTATTATGAAAAGAGGCCTGGCAGGTGTAGCGACGTAAAAATGAAAAAATTAGAAAGAGCCAACAGCACGCGGTGTTCCCAGGCGGTCACCCATCCAAGTACTAACCGCGCCCGATGTTGCTTAACTTCGGTGATCGGACGAGAACCGGTGTAGTCAACATGGTACTGCCGTTGGCGTCCTTATAATGTAGCCGCACCACCGAAGAAGCATTCGCCTCTTCTCCCAACACACGCAATCGCCGCTTTCCGTGGCACATTTGACGCAAAGCGCGTCTTTCCACCTGGAAGGTGGCGCGGAGTGCGCGCTCGCCTCGGCGTCTCATAGGCGACTGCCGAACGTAGGTGAGACGCACAACACAGCTGCTCGATGCACCGCCTGTCATTCGTTTGGTGCGTGCGGCCTCCGACACCCACTGGCGACGCGCCTTGTTCCTGTTATCCGGCGCAGGGCTTGCGCGCGGCCGGGCGGCGGGGGGACTGCGCGGGGTGTTGCAGTGTCCTGCTGGACCGACGGAAGCTTTCTCACCTGCCTGACACACGCCGCGCTTCCAGATTTATGCGTAATTTGCGCGGTGCATTTGCATTCGCGCCTGTCCCCCCTCCCGTCCCGACTTGTCCCGACTTTGCTCGACTGCCGCTCGCTGCCGCTCGGGTCGCGGCCCATATGACAGCACAAGCACGAGAAACATCTGCGAGACGGGCGCGGGCCTGACCGGCGTGTCCGAGACGCCGTGGGCGGCCGTTCGGAGCTACTAGAGCAGCGCTGTGCCGTGCCATGGAAAGGTGCGAAACCAAGGACAGAAGACACAGAATTTTTGTTTACAAATTTGCACGTGTACACTGCTACAAAACAATAAGCCCGGACGTATTTCGGAACATTTCTGCCGCTTAATACTGTTTTGTTATTTCCAGAGACACTTTGGAAATCTTCCTTGGCACACGCTTCTTCAAACTGAGTTCCCTAATATCGTATCTTTTGTTTATTACAACAGATTTAAGTCATTGTGGAAACATCTTTGTCGCATCGGAAAGGTAGCGTGAAGAGACGGCTGGCAGGGCTGGCGACAAGAAAGCAAAATATGAAGACAGCCAGAGGTCCCAGGCAGTCGCCGATCCGAATACTAACGTTGTTGCTTAACTTGGGTGATTTCACGAGAACGGTTGGTTTTTATTTATTTATTTATTTATTTAGTTACTTTTCGGAATTTAGCACTGCTGCGTAACAGTAGGCTCTGGCGCATTTCAAGAACACATCTGTCGATTGGTAGTGTTTTGTCATTTTCAACGAGTTCCTAGCACTCTTCCTTCGCGCATTCTTACTCAAACCGAGTTCATTACCGTAATTTCGTATCTTACGTTTAATACAGTACTTTAAAATGCTTGTGGAAGCATCTTTGTCGACACCTGAAAGTTATTATGAAAAGAGGCCTGGCAGGTGTAGCGACGTAAAAATGAAAAAATTAGAAAGAGCCAACAGCACGCGGTGTTCCCAGGCGGTCACCCATCCAAGTACTAACCGCGCCCGATGTTGCTTAACTTCGGTGATCGGACGAGAACCGGTGTAGTCAACATGGTACTGCCGTTGGCGTCCTTATAATGTAGCCGCACCACCGAAGAAGCATTCGCCTCTTCTCCCAACACACGCAATCGCCGCTTTCCGTGGCACATTTGACGCAAAGCGCGTCTTTCCACCTGGAAGGTGGCGCGGAGTGCGCGCTCGCCTCGGCGTCTCATAGGCGACT